>NC_141101.1:9884003-9891503 GCF_041138505.1 Cibotium barometz
TGCCTGTTTCAAGCCATATAAGGCTTTCCGTAACTTGCACACAAAATCTGGATGTGCATCACTCTCATAACCTGGTGGCTGCATCATGTAAACCTCTTCTTGCAAATCACCATAAAAGAAGGCATTCTTTACACATCCATTTGTTGTAAAGACCATCCTTTTGCTGTGCAGCTACTGATCTCATTAAAGACCACATCTCTGCTCACTCGCATCTCACGAGTCATAGGATTATAGCATCTATAACCTTTCTGCTCCAAGGAATAACCAATGAAGATGCATTTTTATGCTTTTGGATCCAACTTTGTTCTCACTTCATTAGGTACATGCACATATGCAATACATCCCAACACTTTCAAGTGTGAAACATTCGGTTTTGTACCTGTAAACTTTTGTTTAGGCGTCATGCCATGAACAGCTGCAGTGGGGGTCCTGTTCATAATGTAAAGAGCAGTTGATACTGCTTCAGCCCAAAAATAAAGTGGCACGTTCTTCTCATTCATCAAGGCACGAGCAACTTTTACAATGTGCCGATTCTTCCTTTCTGCAACACCATTTTGTTGCGGAGTGTACCTGCATGTAAACTGCCTCTTGATTTCCTGCTCTCTCAAGAAATCTGTAAACTCATTGAAGAAATATTCTCCCCCACCATCTGACCTTAGGCATTTAATCTGCATGCCTTTCTCCTTTTCAACCACTGCTTTGAATTTTTAGCATCAAGCTTAGATTGAGCACATAAATCTCCTTACACAACATTAAAGCTTTAGTTTAACCACAATAACGCTTCAACATACTTACTGGTTCATAATGAGTGTAGCGTTTAAGATGTTGTATCAAGACATCCATGTGCTCATGCTATCCTAATTAAATTTAATGAGGATAGCGAGGGAGAGTTCCTCACCATCATAGCATGCTTAAACAGGTAAGGTAACATATACATTACAAGAACATTTATTTTAAATCTCTTTTGACTTAGGATGGTCCAAGTGGGGTATGTTTTTTCATTTGCCATAACTTACAATTTTTTTGTCATAGGATGAATGAAGTAGGCTATGTTTCGTCATCTCTTGTGGACAGTGTGCCCCATTAGGGCACTCAGATTAGCAAATAAAGAAACAATTATGAAGCATACAAGAGCGATGAACAAGGCATGGATGGAGAAGCATGCCGCAATATAATACAAAAAAGAAGGGTTGCCCATCTTGTTACAATTGTGAACTTTCAAAGCTATCCCAAATAGTATTCTAGGTACATTCTTTATATGGCTTGGTAGAGAGAGAAATAATTCTAATATTTGCAATCTAAGATTAGCATCTATATATTCTCATACTAATAAAGTAACCTATGAAATATAGGATGAGTACCGCGCTACCACTAGAGAGATTGACCCCCTTAACATGGCATCTACATAACATGAAAGCTTTAGATTATTTCCCTTCAACATACTTTCTAATCCTAGCATCAAGCTTAGCTTTTTAGAAAGTAAACATCACTTAACATGGCATCTACATAACATGAAAGCTTTAGATTATTTCCCTTCAACATACTTTCTAACCTAGAGCAATAAAGCTTGCAAACATGAAAAGCATCATCTTGAGATGGAATGAAGACCTCCATCATTAAGAGGGTATGCACCATGGATTGGTTCAGATGTAGCAGTGAAAGCGAAACCTTTGAGATAGTTGGCCATACGACCAAGCAAACCGCTAGCTGCCCTAGCAGATGCAGCAGGCTCTCTCTCCCTAGTGCTGGGGATCCTTCCATTGAGTCAATGTCAAATGAAGTACCACTCATAGCAACTCGAGGACCTTACACAACACTAAATTGGGTTCCAGCCAAAGGTCCCGAGTGCCTAGTGTAGGTTGGTATATTCTTAGCCAACAGATGTGATGTCCTCTAGATTGGCCTCTACTATGCAGCCGGACCGTAAGTGCATGTGACTAAGGCCTTCTCAAAGGGTGTTTGTTTGTGGTTTTTTTTTTGGGTGTTAGGAAAACTTGTCCAAATTGGGTTTTAGATAGTCCTGAACACTTTGGGAAAGGTTGTCTATGCACCTTTTGGGGATACCTAGGAGACCAGTTTGTATAGTAAATAAACTATGCAAAACTCAAAAATTTTAGGGTGTTGTATAATAGTTAACATAGTCAAAAGCATATTAAAAGGAACTAAATGAACCACAACAGGAAACAAATTTATTTTTTGGGGGTGCCAGGATCGATGATCCAAGCGATCTCCTAATTTTTCTAAATTCTCACCGATTGTGATCTTTTTGGGTCTCAGATTAGACGATCCAAAACGTGAGTGATCAGCCACCAATAGGTCATGTGTGTTGATCCTTACTTTGTGGCGGGCGAACCAAAAAAGTTTGGATAATTAGCCAATAGGTCACGTGACACTCTTAGGTGACGATCTGAAGTCACACGCTCTTGGAGGGGGGAGTAGGTGCTCTAATGGAGCCTCCTCCTCTGTCAGCACATGGGGGGTGGAAGTTGCTTAGCCCTTTCTATGTGGTAAAGGATTTTGGTGAGGAAATAGGTAGCTCCAAGCTTTCCTTGGGTTGGTGTAGATAGAATATAATTCCTTGTGGAGATAATCTACCAATTTTACTACTGTTGACGTGACCTAGGATGGAGGTATGGTTATATCTATTGTACCACCTTTGGGTAATAAAAATTATAAGGACTCTAGTAGGTCCTATTGGGTAATGTTTTCCCCCTTGACACCATATTTGGTGGTGGATGTTTTCTCACTTGGCCTCACATTATGGTGGATCCCTTTTAGGTGCTTGGGGAGACAACCCTAGTGACACTGGGGTAGCACATCAATAAGGAGAAGCTTCATGGTTTTCAATAGTAGTTTCAAAGTCAATGACATGTTTACTTCTTCTATTGAGATCAATGAATCACTCTACACCTATGTTGGTGTTGTAGGAACTAATAACACTCTATATTAAGGTAATTTGGGAAAATCCTAATTCCCACTCCACAAAAATTAGAGAAGATTTGGACTGTATTTCTTAAAATCACTTAAAACTGCACTTGAAGTCTAGCCAATAGGTTTAGTACTTTTTAGTACACTCCATGATGTGTACACTCTTCCAAAAAGACATCGTCATAATATTTATGATCTCTTTGGAAGCATTACCTTATATGAGTTATAATAATACTTATAATTCTTAATTCCAAAAGCATGTCGTCATACTTGTACAAGTAACTTTGAAACTCGTGGCATTGAGATTTGGCCTGGAGGGATATTGTTAATTACAAATTATTACTGAAGGTATATATTCTGATAAGGAAAGATCTAACGAATTTAATTGAGTTTCCATCAAAAAATCACTTGGACAATGAATGTTTGTCAATAGTGTACAAATATATTCTCTCCAAATAACAATACATTTGTATGAACTTTGAAAAAAAAATTCTTCCTTATATTTAGCTCATAATTTATTTCCACCAAAGGTATATGGCTCTTATGCATTGAAAATATCTTAAAAGAATGGTGTTTAAAAACACCAAAAGTTATAAAGGGTTTCACATCAAAAGTCATAGTTGGTAAATACTTCTTCTTTAGTGATGAGATCATGCACTGCTTCTTATTCACGGACTAAAAATAAACTTTGCAGTACATTTGGCTTTGTTAAAAAAATAGATAGAGGTGTTCATCACCAACTTAAAAATGAGTTTTGTAAGAAAATATTCATTCATAATCTACAAACTGTTTTCTCTCTCTCTATCTCTACCTCTTCGTGCTCCCACTACATAAATATGGATCTGAAAAACTTACAAGATGTAAAAAAATTTTAACCAAAGATGTATTAATATTTTAACCAAAGATGTGGAGCACTTAGATATTAAAAATCTCTTAAAAAATGGTGGTGTTTAAAAACACCATAGATTACAAAGAGTATCACATTAAAAATCATAATTGGCAAGTAGCTCTTCTCCAACAACAATGAGATCATGTGGTGTTGCTTCTACAAAAATGTAACCAAGGCCAGTCGGATTGTCCTTGTGGCAAAATCTCATTAAGGCCAATAGGATTTTGCCACCCACAAGACCATTAATCAAGGCTAGTAGACTTGGCATTATGGTGGCCCATTGAGATTTGCTTATGAGGCCATTGAGCTATAGTCGTACTCTTGAGGATCATGTTCGACACCTCACGATTGTCTTATCTATTTTAACACAGAATCGACTATATGCTAAGTTAAGTAAATGTGAGTTTTTTATGACAGACATCATTTACTTTGGACACAAGATCACTAGCGATGGACGGCACGTTGACTAGAGTGAGGAAGGTCCTGGTCTCATCGGAGGGACCTCAACACTCATTGCCTCTAAAATTGGGGACAAAATGTAGTCATATTTTCTTTAATTTCATCTATAATAGAAGCTACAACTATTGGCATGTCTTCATTCTCATCAATCATCAAACCTGCAACACTTTTCTGATTACATATCTATTTGCACATATCTACTATTTGACAACATTGATCAATACTTTTAGCAATACGTTTACTATCTATATTTCAAGATAAAGAACATAAAATTTTGTTAATTTTATCAAGTTCTCTGTCTCTCTGTCTCTCTCTCCCGCTCTCTAATTAACATAACACTAGGACAGATTACTCCAATTTCTTTCCCTATTTTTTTTCATTGCTATTTCGTCGATAAAATGCTGCTATTTTCGTTGGCTGATACTTCACAGCTAATTTGCAGCGCAACTTCGCTCTGCTACTTCGCCGCACCACAGCAAGCCCGTAGAGCAGCGAAATGACCCCAACATTTCCAAAAAAAAATGAACGGGGGTCATGGCAGTAGTTATTGTATGAGAGCAACAAATACTACACGATCATTGATAGTAATAGATACAGTCAAGAGTGGAGAGTTGATTACATCTACTTACTTGAAGTTTGAACTTGGTAGGGTGTGGTGTGTTGTAATAATTCTAAACTAAGGATGTATAGCTAATGCCTCTATATGAATCCATAAGGTTTTAAGGTAGCGCCAAAATCTCTATCATCACTCCAACTCCCAATTTAAAACTTTACCTAGAGAATATTAAGCTTTCAACAACTAAGAGTTCACTCACATGTTATAGACCTAATAATAGTCATTAAAATCTAATGAGTGCATAAAATAGGCTCCCCTAATTCTATATAGAAGGAAGAGCATATAATGTATAAAGCCTAAAGTAGGAACAAGCATCCAAGTCAAGCTTTAGTCTATAACTTTATATGCCTTCAATCTTAATAGCTTTATTTGAGCTGAATGGGAGAGAGAGCATTATTTGCCTTCAATCTTAATAGCTTTATTTGAGCTGAATGGGAGAGAGAGCATTAGAATTTTGGAAAGGCTCATCCGAGTAGTCATTATAATTGTTGGACCTTGGCCCCCACAGCGTGAAGTGCATAGGTAGCAGAACACTACACATAAGTGGCTTGACAACCTTTTTCCTACCCTATATGCAAGCATCTTGATTCACTAGCTATAGTTTGTATATCTCCTCTACATAACTAATAGTCTCACATAATTAGTTTCACCTAGCCCTAGGTCGTGAGATCAATGGTCACCCTAGGCAATAGACTTCCCCATGTTCTAGAGACCAACGCTCTTTCTTGAGACCGACCACTATGTTTCTATATCAATACTAAAGGCCTCACGCGTTCCTTATATTGTGTAGTTGCATAATCTTTGTCAAGAAAACAATCATTGGAAACCTTCTATAGGTTGTGAGAACTTGTGACTCATCTCGCTACCTAGAGTCCATTTTTGCATAGGATTTCTACATAAGCTTCATAGTGAAATATATTGTAAGCGAGTCTACTGTAGGCATTTTGTGTGTCAGAGATGACTAGCAGTTGGTGTAAATCTGTTTCTCTTTGCTAGGGGACTCTTTTACATGCACACAATATTATATATTATACTTGAAATTTTACAATACAATACATTATAACAATGGACTCTTTTACATGCACACAATAATATATATTATACTTGCAATTTTACAATGCTTGATTTTATTTGTGTAGTTTTACACTTTCTATTGTAAGTATACTCATTTGAACTAATGGAATAACAAGCATCAACATCAAGCTTCAATATTCTTGGAGTAAAAACGTAACATTCTTCTTATGTTTTAAATCTTATAACTATTTCTAATGCTAATATCTATAAAAAAATATGACATTATTTTATAATATCATTTTTTTACTGAAATGCCTAAAGTTTTCAGAAATATATTCCTCCTCAAGAATTAGACATCCTAAAAAGGATTCACAATAATTAACCCCAGTTGTAGCCACCTTCTTAGAAAAAGAGGAGCACATGAAGATATGCCTAGGATAGTTGCATATTCCCCTAGTGTGGCATTGATATAAATGATGACATACCTACAATGGATATTGACCATATAGCTCATGAAATTATGAGAAATGAAAATGAAGATCTTGAAGCATGCACATGCAAAAAGAAACGATCTTACATAGAGCATTGGAATACTTAATTTCCTATGTGATTCTAATGGAAAAGAAAGAATACATTACCTTTATTATTATACACATTGTCGTATGTAAAATGTGTTTTGACACCATTGGTAGTACAGGTCTTTCAAGACCATCATTAGAAATACATAAAAAATCTAAGGATCATGAGAAGTCAAAACTAACTTAGACGGAGAAAGAGAAGAGGTCAACTATGCTAATAGAAAGTCACATGCAAATGATAGCTAAAGTTAATGAAGACAAAAGGGCTAAAAGTGTTAAGTTATTAATTCAAGCCATTTATTTAATATGAAATTATCTAACTTTCAAGGAAATGTAGAGAAACTAATGTCTTTTAAAGCTCCAAAGTCTCCATAACATGAAAGTCATGGTGCATATCTCCCTTTATCTTCAATAGAGATTTTCCTCTACTCACTTTCATGATATGATTTATGATGAACTCAAAGAGAGCTCTTATCTTTTGCTAATGGTATATAAGAGCACCAATGTTTCTGGAAATGGATCACCAAATAATTGTTTCCATCATGTATCTAACAAGCAAGGGAAATTATATTGTTTGCAATTATTTTGTGCGATTGTTACATGAAAATAATGGTACATTTGATGCCCTATATGAAAAACGTAATGGTTGTCTTTCATAGCTTTCTTTGTCAAAAACAAAATTGTTTGGGCTTGCAATAAACTGATGTAGTATAATGGTTAGTTCAAAAGATGGGCTCATAACTAAATTTGCAAAAAGGACATGCCTCATTTGGTAGGTGTGCATTGCATAGCACATCAACAAGCATTGGTAGCCAAGGCTGCAATTTAACTATTTTTATCTTTGAACTTGTTGAAAAGGGTGCTAGGAAATGCTATAAATGGGTGTGTAGCTCATGCAAGAGCCCATAAATGGGTGTGTAGCTCATGCAAGAGCATATAAATGGGTGTGTAACTCATGCAAGGGGCATGCAGGGCTTAAAGAACTTGTCGATGAATTTCACTTGCAGTACATGAGG
>NC_141101.1:9896503-10269003 GCF_041138505.1 Cibotium barometz
ATATGGCATAGATTGGTGGAGAATGAGTCTGGGAAGAAATTGAAGAAGTTTCGCACAAATCGAGGAGGAGAGTTCACTTCTAATGAATTCAATGCATACTGCAAGAAGCATGGGATCAAGAGAGATCTCACAGTTGCTCATACTTTGCAACAAAATGGTGTTGCTGAACGAAGAACCGAACAGTGGTCGAGATGGCACGAAGTATGCTAAAGGGTAAAGGCTTGTCAAATACCTTTTGGGCCAAGGCAGTAAACACAGCGATGCATATCCTTAATAGGAGTTACACCAAGGTAGTGAAGGGCAAGACTCCTCAAGAAGCGTGGTCTGGTAAGAAACCTTCAGTTGCATATTTTCAAACCTTTGGGTGTGAATGTTTTATGCATGTTCCAGATGCATCCAGGACCAAGTGGGATTCCAAAAGCAAAAAGTGTATCTTCTTGGGGTATAGTATGGAGTCAAAGGGTTATCATCGTCTATACGACCCTGAGGCAAAGAAGATAGTTGTTAGTCATCGATGTGGTGTTCAGGGAATAGCTTCATCTAGTGGAGGAGAAGGCATCCACAATGTCATTAAATGAAGAGATAACCCAAGAAACACAACCACTAGTGATAATACCTACTCCACAAGATGTGGAATCATTAGATGATGAAGAGGAAGCAAGCCTGCTACACCACCACAAAAGGGGCCATATCCAAAGTGGGTAAAGCAGCTCTTTGATGGGAAAGCTCCTACAGCAATTACAGAAGAGCCAGCTGCAGTTCGCAGATCAAAGAGGATAGAGGAACAGAAGAGGGCCTCTGCTCACATTGTCAATATGGCCTTGATGGCTGAGATAATGAAGGTAAAGGAGCCAGTCAACTCGGAAGATGCAATGGCATATCTGAATTGGAAGGGGGCCATGCAGTCGGAGTATGACTCCATTATGAAAAACCACACTTGGGATCTAGTGGATCGTCCACCTAAACGCAAGGTTATTGGCACCAAGTGGGTTTGGAAGGCCAAGTAGAGATCTGATGGATTATTGGAAAAGTACAAGGCAAGGCTCGTGGCACAGGGTTTTGCACAAGTCGAAGGGTTCGACTTTCAGGAGACATTTGCCCCCACAGCTAGATTGACCACTATTTGCACAATATTAGCTCTTGCTGCTCATGGAAAATGGGCAGTCTTGTAGATGGATGTAAAATCAGCATTTCTGAATGGCCACCTCAAGGAGGAGGTTTATGTGGCTCAGCCGTCGGGTTTTGAGATGCCCGATTCAGAAAATAAGGTTTGTAGACTCCGAAAGGCATTGTACGGGCTGAAACAAGCCCCTCGAGCATGGTACCAGTGCGGATAGACACTTCCTTTGTAAGTATTGGTCTTTCAAAAAGCTCTTCAGATGCAAATTTGTATATTTTCTTTGAGGTTGGCAAGTACATGATCATAGTTCTTTATGTGGACGACCTCATCTTAACGGGAAACCATGAAGAGAAGATCCAGTAGATAAAAGAGTTGTTGAGCTTAGAGTTTGAGATGACAGACCTGGGACTTATGCATTTTTGTTTAGGGATTGAGGTTTGGTAAGAGCCAGACAACATTTTCATTTCTCAGCAGAAGTATGCAGGAGAAATTTTGAAAGCATTTGGCATGGCTGAGTGCAAGTCAATGGTGACACCAATGGAGGTTGATTCGAAGCTATTAGAGGATGATGCTTCTCCATGTGTGGATGAGAAGGAGTACAGACAATTAGTAGGTTGTTGTTAATCTTCCTATGCAATACTCGGCCAGACATCAGTTTTGCAGTTGGTGTCTTGAGCAGGTTCTCAAATAAGCCTCGTGGAAAGCAGGGATGCGGGTGTTAAAGTACATCAAAGGTACCATTGGGTATGGCATTACCTACAAAGGGGGAGATACCTTGACTCAATTTTGTGATTCAGATTGGGCGGGATATATTGATACCAGGAAATCAATTTCTGGTTATTGCTTCATGCTTGGTTCGGGTGTGACATCTTGGATAAGTAAGAAACAGCCTACAGTGGCATTTTCTATAGAAGCTGAGTATAAGGCAGCATGTTTTGCCTCATGTGAGGTAGTCTGGGTGAGACGGATATTGGGAGACATGGGTGTTCCTCAAAAGGAAGCACAGTGTTGCTGTGGGTACCATTATGTGCACGAGCTTATCTTGGATGGAGAGGTGGAGTTGGTCTACTATCCAACCGAGGAAAATTGTGCAAATATCTTCACCAAAGTGCTTGGGAGAAATCTCCTGAAGTGTCATCTTCATCGACTCGGTGTTGGCCTAAAGAGGTAGTTCACCTACTACGGGGACAATTGAGGGGGGTGTTGGAAAAGCATTTTACTCAATGCTCCACCCTCGTGATTGTATTGTGGGTGTGTCGGATGTGCTCAAGTTGTAAGGCCCCCATTATGAGCAGAAGTCGCTTTTGGATGAGCACCCGGGCACCCGACAATTTCTAGTTTAGACACTGATGGTGGCCAAGTGTGGCCAGATGGTTAGGAGACAGCTTGTGTAGACTTAGCAATTAGCTGAGTAGGATGCATGTTTATGCGGGCTATTATGACCGCACTTAGAGGGTGTTTGATAGCATCTCGAGGATATTAGTTCCTTGAGTTAATAGTGGCCTCGAGCGTTAGCTGGGGTCCGGGAAATATTTCCTGAAATATTCCCTCACTGACAGTAGGCCTTAATATAGCATGTCGGGTGACATGTCGGTTGGGTGCACAAGCACTCGACGTAGGTTGGCTGACTGAGGCCGATCGACGTCCCGACCTACCCCGTTGGCTATATAAAGGCATCATTGTTTAGTAGCCATTGAGGCTAGTTCAGTAAACTGTGTTCAAGTGCCCTTGCATGGAAGAAGTCCTCCATCTAGAGTCTGTTTAGATCGCCATTGAAGCTCCTTGCCAGAGCACACGGGCGGACGGATAGCCATCAAAGTTGTAAAAAGTTTGCAATCAGTAATCTTGTTTACTCTCCATATCTTTTTGTATTTCATTGCTTTGTGTTGAGAAGATTCTACTTCCCTTGCTGTGTTTTCTTACACTCTTATGCATAAGAACTTATGCATAAGCTTATGTATAAGAGCTTAAGCATAAGCGCTTATGCTCTTATGCTTAAGCTCTTCTGTGTAAACTCTTATGCATAGAGCTTAAGTTCTATGCATAAGCTTATGCTTAAACTCTATGCTTAAAGATTGAGTATAAGCTAATTTATGTATAAAGCTTAAGCTCTATGCATAAGCTTATGCATAGAGATTAAGCTTTATGCATTAATCTTACGCATTAAGCTTATGCTTAAGCTCTATGCATAAGCTTATACTTAAGCTCTATGTATTAAGCTTAAGCATAAGCTTAATGCATTAAGCTCTATGTTTTATGCATTAAGCTTTACACATTGAAGCTTAATCAATCTTGATGCATGGAGCTTAATGCATAAAGCATTTAGTTTTATGCACACTCTATGCATAGCATTAAGCTCTATGTTTTATGCATTAAGCTTTACACATTGAAGCTTAATCAATCTTGATGCATGGAGCTTAATGCATAAAGCATTTAGTTTTATGCACACTCTATGCATAAAGCATAGAGCTTAATGCATAAATCTTAATGCATAATGCTTTATGCATTAAGCTTAATATGTAGATCTTAATGCATAAAGCTTTATTCTTTATGCATAAAGCTTAATACATTAAGCTTTATGGTTTATGCATAAAGCTTAATACATAAATCTTAATGTTTTATTCATTAAGCTTTATGCATAATGCTTAATGCATTAAGCTCAATGTTTTAAAGCTTAAGCATAAAGCTTATGCACGAGCTTTTACATAGAGCTTAAGCATAAGATTTATGCATATAGCTTAAGCTCTATGCATAAGCTTATGCATAGAGCTTAAGCATAAGCTTATGCTTAACCTCTATGCATAAGCTTATGCACAGAGCTCAAGCATAAGCTTATGCTTAAGCTTAAGTAGTATAGAGCTTAAGCTCTATGCATAAGCTTATGCTTGAGCTCTATGCATAGGCTTATGCTTAGGCTCTGTGCATAGGCTTATACTTAAGCTCTATGTATTAAGCTTTATGCATAGAGATTAATGCATAAGGTCAATGCATAAAGCTTAATGCATAAAACATAGAGCTTAATGCTACATAAAACATAGAGCTTAATGCATAAAGCTTTATACATAAAGAATTATGCATAAAGCAATAGGTCTTTGGATCCTTTCATGTTCAATGATCCTATGTATGCAATCGCAGATGCCCTGCAATCGTTCCTTCTCTATTGTGGCCCTAGAGATTTACTGGACAATCTCATCCCAACTAACACTATAAGCTTGGCGAGTACCGACATCTACAAGAATCTTTGTTGATGTGTTGTGCTCCAATCATCGCCTGAGAAGACGTTGATCTAAGATTTGCAAGCCTAGGTCTTTCTTGGAGGTAGATGCAATGCTATTATTTGTGTCTAGGCTGTCGGGCACTGTGGTTCTGGCTTGGGAATGGTTTTGGGCATACTCAACGGCCTAAGTTGCTAATCATTGTTGTGCCTATTGCAAGGTTTCTTCCACTTTTGTTCTAGCAGCCTAGATTAGTGCCTCTATTGCTTCCACTTCTTCTAATATTTTGTCTTTAGGCAGAACCACTTGTGCGGGGGGTGGGTCATCAATGGTGGTCATAGTTGCAAGTGCAATAGGAGTTATATAAGTCGTTATGCCAACATGGATGCTCCCTGCCCGTATAACGAGGTCACATTAGGGGTTGCCCTAGAGCTTACCTCAACAACTCCTCCATCATTAAGAGGGTATGCACCATGGATTGGTTCAGATGTAGCAGTGAAAGCGAAACCTTTGAGATAGTTGGCCATACGGCCAAACAAACCGCTAGCTGCCCTAGCAGATGCAGCAGGCTCTCTCTCCCTAGTGTTGGGGATCCTTCCATTGAGTCAATGTCAAATGAAGTACCACTCATAGCAACTCGAGGACCTTACACAACACTAAATTGGGTTCCAGCCAAAGGTCCCGAGTGCCTAGTGTAGGTTGGTATATTCTTAGCCAACAGATGTGATGTCCTCTAGATTGGCCTCTACTATGCATCCGGACCGTAAGTGCATGTGACTAAGGCCTTCTCAAAGGGTGTTTGTTAGTGGTTTTTTTTGGGTGTTAGGAAAACTTGTCCAAATTGGGTTTTAGATAGTCCTGAACACTTTGGGAAAGGTTGTCTATGCACCTTTTGGGGATACCTAGGAGACCAGTTTGTATAGTAAATAAACTATGCAAAACTCAAAAATTTTAGGGTGTTGTATAATAGTTAACATAGTCAAAAGCATATTAAAAGGAACTAAATGAACCACAACAGGAAACAAATTTATTTTTTGGGGGTGCCAGGATCGATGATCCAAGCGATCTCCTATTTTTTCTAAATTCTCACCGATTGTGATCTTTTTGGGTCTCAAATTAGACGATCCAAAACGTGAGTGATCAGCCACCAATAGGTCATGTGTGTTGATCCTTACTTTGTGGCGGGCGAACTAAAAAAGTTTGGATAATTAGCCAATAGGTCACGTGACACTCTTAGGTGACGATCTGAAGTCACACGCTCTTGGAGGGGGGAGTAGGTGCTCTAATGGAGCCTCCTCCTCTGTCAGCACATGGGGGGTGGAAGTTGCTTAGCCCTTTCTATGTGGTAAAGGATTTTGGTGAGGAAATAGGTAGCTCCAAGCTTTCCTTGGGTTGGTGTAGATAGAATATAATTCCTTGTGGAGATAATCTACCAATTTTACTACTGTTGACGTGACCTAGGATGGAGGTATGGTTATATCTATTGTACCACCTTTGGGTAATAAAAATTATAAGGACTCTAGTAGGCACAACGAGGTCCTATTGGGTAATGTTTTCCCCCTTGACACCATATTTGGTGGTGGATGTTTTCTCACTTGGCCTCACATTATGGTGGATCCCTTTTAGGTGCTTGGGGAGACAACCCTAGTGACACTGGGGTAGCACATCAATATGGATTACATAGAGAGAAGCTTCATGGTTTTCAATAGTAGTTTCAAAGTCAATGACATGTTTACTTCTTCTATTGAGGTCAATGAATCACTCTACACCTATGTTGGTGTTGTAGGAACTAATAACACTCTATATTAAGGTAATTTGGGAAAATCCTAATTCCCACTCCACAAAAATTAAAAAGATTTGGACTGTATTTCTTAAAATCACTTAAAACTACACTTGAAGTCTAGCCAATAGGTTTAGTACTTTTTAGTACACTCCATGATGTGTACACTCTTCCAAAAAGACATCGTCATAATATTTATGATCTCTTTGGAAGCATTACCTTCATAGTATAAATTTGAGATTTTCATAAAATTACCATTGGTAACATATACCAAAATTTGAGTTACAATTTGGTAATTTTCTAGATCTTAAAGTTTCCAAAGATCTCTTCATTTCTTTCATACATGCTAGATGTTGTATGAGTTTCAAAAAATTAAAGCTATTTCTATCAGTTATTGAGAGAACTGAGAGAACTTGGAAAAAATAGCAAGATATTATAGTGATTTCTACTTGGTGAACCTCAAGTTATCAATTTGAGCCTTGTTAAGCATGCATCATATAGGCTTATAGAAAAACCCTAATGGTAATTTTTCTTAAAAGGTGAGTTATCATTTGGTAATTTTTTACTAGTGCAAAGTTACCAAATGGTAATCATCAATCTAAATTAGATTACAATTTGTAACTTTTTAGTCGTTTGGTTCCAAGGTGGTTACCAAATTTATACTGTGATTACCTTATATGAGTTATAATAATACTTATAATTCTTAATTCCAAAAGCATGTCGTCATACTTGTACAAGTAACTTTGAAACTCGTGGCATTGAGATTTGGCCTGGAGGGATATTGTTAATTACAAATTATTACTGAAGGTATATATTCTGATAAGGAAAGATCTATCGAATTTAATTGAGTTTCCATCAAAAAATCACTTGGACAATGAATGTTTGTCAACAGTGTACAAATATATTCTCTCCAAATAACAATACATTTGTATGAACTTTGAAAAAAAAAATTCTTCCTTATATTCAGCTCATAATTTATTTCCACCAAAGGTATATGGCTCTTATGCATTGAAAATATCCTAAAAGAATGGTGTTTAAAAACACCAAAAGTTATAAAGGGTTTCACATCAAAAGTCATAGTTGGTAAATACTTCTTCTTTAGTGATGAGATCATGCACTGCTTCTTATTCACGGACTAAAAATAAACTTTGCAGTACATTTGGCTTTGTTAAAAAAATAGATAGAGGTGTTCATCACCAACTTAAAAATGAGTTTTGTAAGAAAATATTCATTCATAATCTACAAACTGTTTTCTCTCTCTCTATCTCTACCTCTTCGTGCTCCCACTACATAAATATGGATCTGAAAAACTTACAAGATGTAAAAAAATTTTAACCAAAGATGTATTAATATTTTAACCAAAGATGTGGAGCACTTAGATATTAAAAATCTCTTAAAAAATGGTGGTGTTTAAAAACACCATAGATTACAAAGAGTATCACATTAAAAATCATAATTGGCAAGTAGCTCTTCTCCAACAACAATGAGATCATGTGGTGTTGCTTCTACAAAAATGTAACCAAGGCCAGTCGGATTGTCCTTGTGGCAAAATCTCATTAAGGCCAATAGGATTTTGCCACCCACAAGACCATTAATCAAGGCTAGTAGACTTGGTATTATGGTGGCCCATTGAGATTTGCTTATGAGGCCATTGAGCTATAGTCGTACTCTTGAGGATCATGTTCGACACCTCACGATTGTCTTATCTATTTTAACACAGAATCGACTATATGCTAAGTTAAGTAAATGTGAGTTTTTTATGACAGACATCATTTACTTTGGACACAAGATCACTAGCGATGGACGGCACGTTGACTAGAGTGAGGAAGGTCCTGGTCTCATCGGAGGGACCTCAACACTCATTGCCTCTAAAATTGGGGACAAAATGTAGTCATATTTTCTTTAATTTCATCTATAATAGAAGCTACAACTATTGGCATGTCTTCATTCTCATCAATCATCAAACCTGCAACACTTTTCTGATTACATATCTATTTGCACATATCTACTATTTGACAACATTGATCAATACTTTTAGCAATACGTTTACTATCTATATTTCAAGATAAAGAACATAAAATTTTGTTAATTTTATCAAGTTCTCTGTCTCTCTGTCTCTCTCTCCCGCTCTCTAATTAACATAACACTAGGACAGATTACTCCAATTTCTTTCCCTATTTTTTTTCATTGCTATTTCGTCGATAAAATGCTGCTATTTTCGTTGGCTGATACTTCACAGCTAATTTGCAGCGCAACTTCGCTCTGCTACTTCGCCGCACCACAGCAAGCCCGTAGAGCAGCGAAATGACCCCAACATTTCCAAAAAAAAATGAACGGGGGTCATGGCAGTAGTTATTGTATGAGAGCAACAAATACTACACGATCATTGATAGTAATAGATACAGTCAAGAGTGGAGAGTTGATTACATCTACTTACTTGAAGTTTGAACTTGGTAGGGTGTGGTGTGTTGTAATAATTCTAAACTAAGGATGTATAGCTAATGCCTCTATATGAATCCATAAGGTTTTAAGGTAGCGCCAAAATCTCTATCATCACTCCAACTCCCAATTTAAAACTTTACCTAGAGAATATTAAGCTTTCAACAACTAAGAGTTCACTCACATGTTATAGACCTAATAATAGTCATTAAAATCTAATGAGTGCATAAAATAGGCTCCCCTAATTCTATATAGAAGGAAGAGCATATAATGTATAAAGCCTAAAGTAGGAACAAGCATCCAAGTCAAGCTTTAGTCTATAACTTTATATGCCTTCAATCTTAATAGCTTTATTTGAGCTGAATGGGAGAGAGAGCATTATTTGCCTTCAATCTTAATAGCTTTATTTGAGCTGAATGGGAGAGAGAGCATTAGAATTTTGGAAAGGCTCATCCGAGTAGTCATTATAATTGTTGGACCTTGGCCCCCACAGCGTGAAGTGCATAGGTAGCAGAACACTACACATAAGTGGCTTGACAACCTTTTTCCTACCCTATATGCAAGCATCTTGATTCACTAGCTATAGTTTGTATATCTCCTCTACATAACTAATAGTCTCACATAATTAGTTTCACCTAGCCCTAGGTCGTGAGATCAATGGTCACCCTAGGCAATAGACTTCCCCATGTTCTAGAGACCAACGCTCTTTCTTGAGACCGACCACTATGTTTCTATATCAATACTAAAGGCCTCACGCGTTCCTTATATTGTGTAGTTGCATAATCTTTGTCAAGAAAACAATCATTGGAAACCTTCTATAGGTTGTGAGAACTTGTGACTCATCTCGCTACCTAGAGTCCATTTTTGCATAGGATTTCTACATAAGCTTCATAGTGAAATATATTGTAAGCGAGTCTACTGTAGGCATTTTGTGTGTCAGAGATGACTAGCAGTTGGTGTAAATCTGTTTCTCTTTGCTAGGGGACTCTTTTACATGCACACAATATTATATATTATACTTGAAATTTTACAATACAATACATTATAACAATGGACTCTTTTACATGCACACAATAATATATATTATACTTGCAATTTTACAATGCTTGATTTTATTTGTGTAGTTTTACACTTTCTATTGTAAGTATACTCATTTGAACTAATGGAATAACAAGCATCAACATCAAGCTTCAATATTCTTGGAGTAAAAACGTAACATTCTTCTTATGTTTTAAATCTTATAACTATTTCTAATGCTAATATCTATAAAAAATATGACATTATTTTATAATATCATTTTTTTACTGAAATGCCTAAAGTTTTCAGAAATATATTCCTCCTCAAGAATTAGACATCCTAAAAAGGATTCACAATAATTAACCCCAGTTGTAGCCACCTTCTTAGAAAAAGAGGAGCACATGAAGATATGCCTAGGATAGTTGCATATTCCCCTAGTGTGGCGTTGATATAAATGATGACATACCTACTTTGGATATTGACCATATAGCTCATGAAATTATGAGAAATGAAAATGAAGATCTTGAAGCATGCACATGCAAAAAGAAACGATCTTACATAGAGCATTGGAATACTTAATTTCCTATGTGATTCTAATGGAAAAGAAAGAATACATTACCTTTATTATTATACACATTGTCGTATGTAAAATGTGTTTTGACACCATTGGTAGTACAGGTCTTTCAAGACCATCATTAGAAATACATAAAAAATCTAAGGATCATGAGAAGTCAAAACTAACTTAGACGGAGAAAGAGAAGAGGTCAACTATGCTAATAGAAAGTCACATGCAAATGATAGCTAAAGTTAATGAAGACAAAAGGGCTAAAAGTGTTAAGTTATTAATTCAAGCCATTTATTTAATATGAAATTATCTAACTTTCAAGGAAATGTAGAGAAACTAATGTCTTTTAAAGCTCCAAAGTCTCCATAACATGAAAGTCATGGTGCATATCTCCCTTTATCTTCAATAGAGATTTTCCTCTACTCACTTTCATGATATGATTTATGATGAACTCAAAGAGAGTTCTTATCTTTTGCTAATGGTATATAAGAGCACCAATGTTTCTGGAAATGGATCACCAAATAATTGTTTCCATCATGTATCTAACAAGCAAGGGAAATTATATTGTTTGCAATTATTTTGTGCGATTGTTACATGAAAATAATGGTACATTTGATGCCCTATATGAAAAACGTAATGGTTGTCTTTCATAGCTTTCTTTGTCAAAAACAAAATTGTTTGGGCTTGCAATAAACTGATGTAGTATAATGGTTAGTTCAAAAGATGGGCTCATAACTAAATTTGCAAAAAGGACATGCCTCATTTGGTAGGTGTGCATTGCATAGCACATCAACAAGCATTGGTAGCCAAGGCTGCAATTTAACTATTTTTATCTTTGAACTTGTTGAAAAGGGTGCTAGGAAATGCTATAAATGGGTGTGTAGCTCATGCAAGAGCCCATAAATGGGTGTGTAGCTCATGCAAGAGCATATAAATGGGTGTGTAACTCATGCAAGGGGCATGCAGGGCTTAAAGAACTTGTCGATGAATTTCACTTGCAGTACATGAGGTTTTACCGTTGCATGATGTGCATTGGCTTTCATGAGATGAAGTGGCTAAAAGTCTTATACAACTATTATGCCAACTTTGCTAGGCATATGGATGCATGAGAGATGTGCTTTTTTTATGCACTTCACATCTTTGAGGATATAATTTTTCTTACATTTGGTTGTAGATTTTGAACAAGAAATTTTAATGTAAGCATGTGGTGGCTATGGACATTTTAAAGACTCATTTTTAGTTGATTGATTTTAGACAAGGTTCAAAATACTTTGCAACATTTGTTACAAGAGCAAATGATAGATACATTACTTATCAATCCAATGCATAAACACATGGATTCTATGCTCTACATAATCAATATCTAGGTGAGAAGGATGAACGTAGGGAGTTAATTTCATGGAAAAGTTGCATAGCCGTGGAAAGATTATATCATATGCTTCATTGATAGTTTTTGGAATTTAATTAAGGTTGTTCGATGCCGCAAAGATCTTTAGCCCAAGAGACTATCCACAAGATTTGCAAGGTTCCTTTGTCATGGAAAGAGAATGGTTAGAAGTTTTATTGAGAAAGTTTGCAATTTTGGTGGATGTAGATGCAAAGAAAGTTGGAATATGAGGATTTTATGGTTAAATTGAAGCGTATATGCCCTAGGAAGCGCATGCATGTGGCATGGCAAGCTAGTGGTCATGTTGTTGAATTGGAGCAAAACCATCATGATGTCGTGGGTACGATAACATAGAAAGCATAATGTAGAGGTACTTGGTGAGATCCTCTATAAAGTTCTTGATGTAGATTTTTTGGGACTATACCATCATGGCACATTTCGAAAATGGCTTAGTTTGCATCCTAATACAAGATTATGTACGACCTTTGTTGACTTTGCTTCCTTTCTTTATTGACTTTGCTTCCTTTCTTTAAACATGGATTGGTAATGCACATTGGTTTAAATTTTGGGAATGGCTTGCATCCTAATGCAAGAATACATACCACCTTTGTTAAACTTTGTACAAAAGTCTTCTTGATATGGATTGGAGCAATGCACATTGGACTATGGATGGTTTAAAGAATGCTAATTAAGATGGTTGATGGAAACTTGTGGTTTAAATACCATCTATGGAACGGAAAGTTATAAAAATTTCCTTTGCCGAGGAAGGCTAACTTTCTAAGTTGACCTTCTTAAGATAGTTGACCCCAAACTTTCTAAATTGTCCTTCCTAAGATAGTTGACCCCAAACTTACAAAATGAAGGGTAATTTTGTTCTTCCTTTTTCTTGGGATTTCTATACATCATTCTTAAGATTCATGTGTTATTCCTAATAATTCTTGTACAAGTCTTCAAAGGGCCATAAAAACAATCCTCCCCTGGTCACTTCCAAGCTTTCCTTTAACAAATAACAAACCAGACTCTTACCACTATTTCTCCCACAACGTAATTGAGTCTTTTTTCTTACACTCGTCATTATTTACCGTTATTCTCACACGCTTTTCCTTATTCTCACACACCTAGGACTATGTCAAGCTTGAGAGAGTTGGAAGGATGCATAGATCACACGATGAGCACCAAAGTATCCCCTAGGAAATTGCCCTACTCCCATAAATAACATACCATGTTTGAACATAAAGACATATCATAAATGTCCATGGATTCCTTGGCTAAGGTGCAAGGTAGGCTTATCCACTCGCACATCCAAAACGAGCAAAAGTTGCCATTTAGAGTGAGCTATTATACATGCTCCTGTTATTTCCTTGCACAAGTGAAACCACACATGGATGTGCTATGCCTTAGAGGAATGGCCAAGCTATCGCAGAGTGAGGACCTAATATAGCTTGGTGTGCTTAGTTTCTCACAATATATGACCCCAAGCACTGAACAAGGAAATTGAGAGCAATGGTAGGGCAAGAGCTACAGGTCCACCAACTCTTGCTTGATGGACTCCATGTTGCTCCCTAGCTTCCACTGGTTGAAGAACCCTAGAAAAAATACATGGCAACAAAGCCCTGTGTATAGGGACTTATTCCCAAGACTAAGACAAGGAACACAATGGAGTGGGAGTAGATCTAGAGACTAGATCTTATCCTCCAGTAGTGGGTGCACATGTGCTCACACTCTTGACCCATGTTAAATAGAAGGATAGGTATAATAGGTGTAACCTCAGCACCCTAGCCCACCTCAACAACCCCAGTCAATACAACTGGGTTGAGTACGTTTGTAAGGAGTTGGTGGCTCAATGTGAGAACCCCCAAACAAAGATAACAACTGGGTCGAGTACTTTTGTAAGAAGCTGGTGGCTCAATGTGAGAGCACCCACTCCAAAGCCTTTTCGCTAGACTTCACCTTTCCCCTTACTAACCCCTCCAAATGGGAATCTTACAAAGACACCCTTCCATTGTAGCTCCCATTGACATCCCCCTCACCCAGTGTAGATGCCATTTTCCTAACAAGTTCATTTTTAAAGTTATACAAAGACTCAAAAATGGTAAGGCAAAGGATCACAATCACGACTACTGTGATCCTAGCCAATATGTTTAATGAGACGCAAGAGCACAGCTAGCTATAGATTGAACATCTACAAAAGAAGCAAGGAGAGACTATTGGGCAAAGGGGAAGACAAGTCCAAAGTTCAAGAGTTGCGAAGAACATAAAATGGCCTAAGGAGCCATGATAGACTAGATGTGGATGCGACAAAAAGACTTAAGGGTAGAGGAATATAAGAACCTCCACGCCCACAAAAGATCCACCAAGCCACAACGAGCAACAACCACTCTTAGACAAGATGCATTTGGAAAGAGAATGATCATTTAAGAGGTGCAATAATCTTCACGATATTACAAGGTGACGTGGATGTGGTCATGTACTAACCTAAATCACTTTGTCCTGCCTAACATGGACACAATGTGTCTCCTCTATTAATGTTGATGGCATGTATCACTTTTAAAAAGCAACCACATATACAAACAATCCTAAATGCGTTTCTTTCAACCTAATTTAAGAAGATTTCCCTAGCCTCAATCACTTAATTTTCCTTCCCATGAAGAAGATTTCCCTAGACTGTACATAAAATTCTGCACGCTACATCACAAGAAGACGAGTGAAGAAACTAACCACTTGGCACTGAGAAAAAAAAAAGGTCTTCATCATCACACTTGGATTACAAGAAGAAGAATACAGACAGAAATTAACCATTCAAAGTATCAGCCACAAAGTGTCTTCATCACACTCCATCCGCTGATCACTTGTTTGCCATTATGTCAGATGTCTGCCTCCTAGGATTCAAGCTCTGAAATTCAAGCTCTGAAATTCGTATCTCTGTTCGTCTCACCGATTCCTTGAGGATTGATATCAACTGCAAGATGGTACATGAAAGTCATCAACAATCTTGTGAGCTGAATGCAAAGTTGTTCATGGTTGGCAAGCATATAAATGAAATGAAACTATGATTCAATTTGACATTCATGGTTGAAAAGACATGGCGCACTCTAATGATTGCTAGCACACACTGATTGCTAGCACACCAGATTAGGGTTGTACTGCAGGACGTGCATAAGACCAGATTCCGTATTACAGTTTGGGTTGTATGAGTACTTGGTCATGCCTTTTGGTCTTACAAATGCACCTACTAGTTTTGGTCTTACAAGGGCAAACAGGGCAAGTTTTGCCCTTGCTTTGGCTGGTCATGTGGTCGGCATGCAGCTGTCCAGCTAATAAATAGTCAAGTAGCTTGCTTTTTTTTTTTTTGGGGGGTCCGAATGGACTGCCACACATGCCTCAAAAACCCAAGACCTTAAGGCCACTGGCAAGAAACGAGACTAGTGATCATCTCCTACCTAGAATCCTGTGGTATAGAGGGACCTTGGGACATGTCTCCGTGATATTAGGCTTGGATTAGCCTTGGTACCCGTGGGGGGGATCTTGATACCCGCAACTGACTTGGGGTCTTGATACCCGCGACTAGACCTAAGCAGATACTGAAGGTGCAATGCTATTGAGACTGGGGGGGGGATTGTGTATAGTGCATGTGCATGCATACAATTAAATGCATGCCTGAAATATGTTTTTGAATGCTATGTTTTCACATACATGTGGACCCAATATGGTACTCCTCATACTGGCACGAGGGTGTCTGGCCTCCACGTTTGCACTTAGGTTTGCTTGCTTGCTTGACGGGGAGTGGAATCGCACATGCTCTTTCTTGCTTGGGTATGAGGAGATCGGGAGCTCCCACTCAAGAGGAAGCCGCCATAATTTGATTGTGCGCACAAGAGCCTACGCTGGCCGTAGCTGTACAGCAGGCGCTATATATATATAACAACTCTCGGCTGCCCGTGTTGCTGAGCCGATTTCGGTCACCTTTATATGCATCTGAATACACCATGCTGCAGAGCTACTTTGCTTCATATTGCTACATCTCTGCACAGCCTAGCACAATTACAGCAGCACCATACAGCACTGCCAACAAACTCCCCATCTATGCTAACCAGCGCTGCCTTCTACCACTTTGCTCCACCAGCTGCAGAGCCACATACAGCCACCATTTGCAACTCTGATCTGCACAGCTCAGCCCTGTTATGCCCAGTAGTGAAGCCTTATAGCACTCTCCTCCTACTTGCGGACTTGAAATGAGGAGGGCCACAACACTTTGTCATGGGGAAGATGAGGGTATCCCAAAACCATTGCCCGCAGATCGAATATATTTCTGGATCAATCTCTGTACTTGTCCAATGCAAGAGCAGGAGAGCCAATGGGAAGTAACGTACCGCATCATGGCAAGAAGCACCTGATTAGCCAGTCACATGCTGCTAGCCCAGACAGCAAGGCGGGGAAAGACATGTATGCTCCAATACATCAGCTTTTTGTGAATGGTCACAAGAAGAAGGGCTAGCTGCAACTCAGCCTCCACAACAGGAATGACCTCTATCACTCACATTTTTGGACTCTGTACCCAGATTTTGTTGAGAGGTCTTTCCTGCTAGTTAAGGTCATGATAAAAGCGCTCAAGGCCCTTTGTTATCAGCACAATGTAAGTTAGAACCAGCACTATGATCTTCACACTACAACAAACAAGGGAGTGGGAGAATCACCACATCTTTCGACTACATGATAGATGGTCAAAAGAGGAGAAGAAAGCACAAAGAGGACAAGGCAAATTACTACTCTAGGCATATGGACTAGGCCCAAGATAATTCAGGACACTCCCTGCTAGGAGATGTTGATCGCAGCCAGTTCAAAAGGATGGATGTTGTTACTTGTCACATGAGTGATAAAGACCAGATGCCTCATATCTCGGAGTGATAAAGACCAGATGCCTCATATCTCGGAGCCAGTTGCATTGAAACGCGTTTCAAACTGAAAGGGACCCGTTTCAAACTGAAAGGGACCCGTTTCAAACCTTGGCCACATTTCAAACCCGTTTCAAACCTGCACTTTTTTTTTTAATATTAAAAACATCTGGCTCAGATATTTACACGTATATCTAGCATTTGCTATCCAATACATTCATGCATATATTCAGCATAGCACCATTTGCTGAATGCTTTCACTGATCACACATATTCTTGCATATAAACAACATATATGGCTTTGATTTTATACATGCTCCAAGGGGTTTTTTTGAATCGCGTTTCAAACTTTTTGGAAAGGTTTGGAACGTGAGCATCATGGCACAAAGAACAATAAATACATACCACATACAATATGCAAGGTAGAGCTCTGATTTCTTTGTAAAGCTCATGATAAGAAACCCAAGTTTCCACTCTCACAATAGAGCTCAAGAGGACACTGCACAGATGAGATACACTAGGAATTGTTGGGCTGGCTGGCAACTCTTTTTATAGGCCCAATCTGGTCCATGGCTGGCTCAAGGCGGTCAGGCGGTCACCCTGCCTGTTGGCCTTGCCAGCTGCACCAAAGATACTAGCCTTGCCCCTAAGATATGAGGTTGGCTTCTGATATTAGCAGGCTCCCCTGGCTATCTTTACTCCCTTTACCTGGTTCACTTAGGGTCTTCTGATTTCTTGCCATCTCTGCCATTAGCCTATCGATGTGTCTGATTTGATGTAGTGATGCGTATGAAAAAAGTATTTTTGGCTCACAGGACATAATGTTGCCATGATTCAAGAAGCATTGTCAAGCAGTCATGAGAAGGTCACAACTTCTCACTCTTTCGTGCATTTCGCGTCCCCTGAATTGGACCTTGAGAGCAACCTCGGCTAGGTCCTAGATATCAAGAAACCCTACATATACCGGAGCATTCAGAAGCACATGTGAACAAATACCTGGCATAAAGGTCACCTAGGTGCTCCACATAACCTATAATAATCAAAGGGCTAGCAAATCATCCATAGTCCTAGGGTTTTCCAGGAGAATGACAGCATGAGAGGAAGGGCCTTTTTAGAGGAACTTGCCTCCATAAAGATGCATTCACTGGGTGGCCAGTCTCAAAGAGCTCAAGAGAGAATCATTCATAAATAAATACCCATGTTCATCACATGACGTTTCCACCCATCTCTTACTCCATTTCAGCACATAAATGCATGCTTGGTATCACATGTAATAGGGGTCAGAGAAGTAGGGTGTGCAACTGTGTAAACACTGAGAAAAATAACCAAATACAAACTCGCCTAATCAATGCCAAAGGTCAATAGACACTCAATTTATTTTGCCAAACCTGGTTGATCTCTTCTCTGGTGATGATAAGCGGGGGTGACATCATGATCGTATCCCCTGCAAAACGCAGCAGCAAACCTTGCTCTGCACACTGACTTGCAAAATACTTCCCTATGGCTGCACACAGCATCACAAACATGAGACCCTTACTGCTTTTCAAGAAGAGGAGTATTAAGGTGAACAAAAAACTTAGTGCAAAAAAAGGTGCTGTGAATGAGGGAAGCTTATTGCAAATCATGCGTGTGTGAAATAACAATGACTGGGCTTTTGGGTGCCCAACAATGTTGGCCCGCAGAAAGGGGGTGCACAGTCAAGGTCAGTCAAACTTGGGCCAAGAAACAGGGGTGCACAGCCAAGGTCTGGGCCTAGAAAGAGGGGTCCCTCTCCACTTGTAGAGCATCATCGTAACATCCAAAGTGAGGTATTGGTTGCAAACAGTTTTTCTTTTCTGGAAAAAATACAATGGTGCTATCTTGGATTCTCAAATACCAGGATAAACAAAGGCACAGGTGAAAGGGCAATGCTAGTTGTGGAGAGTTGCTTCCTCAACTCTCCAAGGAAGCAGCTCCAACCAATAAAAGTTACCACATATCCATGCACCACATTGGTAAAGGTTGCCAAAAGAAACCGAAAGAAGCTGTTTAATAAGGCAGGAGAAGGTCACCATTGATACAACAGCACCAGTTGCCCCATCAAACCTTGTGAAGTGTCGGCCTTTTGTATGTCTGAGTAGGGCTAGATCTTAGTAGCTCTCCAATAGCACGACCACATTATGTGCAGAGGCACATTACATGAATATCCTATTTATTGGATGGCAGAGGAGGGGCGTGGGGGGGTGGGGGGCGTGTGGGGTTACACATGTTTTTCATATGGATGCAGATAGAAGTACCTAGAATAAACCCATTGTCTCCTTGCTCCAAAGCCTAGGCACCTACATAGGGTCTACCTAGCTAAACCCTCATTGCTCTCAGGTGACTTCCTCACAGCAGTACCATGTCTCTTTCCTTCAAGGAAATAAAACCAAGCTCAAAATATCTAAATTCCAGTTGAGAGCAAACCCCATGACTCTGGAAACAGGTCAGTCGGAGACTTATTCCTTGTAAATTCTATTCCCAAAACAAGCCCGATTCCACGCACCTAAGTTCACAAAAATCATGAGTGGAAATTAGATGAGCTTTGTAGAGCTAAGTTCACAAAAATCATCAGTGGAGATTAGATGAGCTTTGTAGAACTTATCCAATTCCATGCATGCCAAGACAGAATTTTGGATCCAGTACCTCTCCAACCACAGGGCTTCCAGCAATGGCCTCCCGCACACCCTCTTGAAAAAGAGGAGCAACGCTTTTCACATGATCAACGATTTTTCTTTCCCTGTGGAAAAAGAATGACATTACAAAAAGGAACAATCCAGTCAATGACAATCACTATCTTACAGAAAAGAAACTTCCATTTGTCACATCCCACTTGTAAATCTTGAGTGTCTCGATCGCAACAGCAGTTGGCACCGGATGCCCAGTGTATGTAAAACCGTGCCAGAAAGATCCTAGCATCAAAATTGAGAAGCATTTTACTGCAAGTACAAGAACAACAATGGCTACGGTGGGCTATGCTTGAGTGGCGTGGATTTCCGGTAGACTTTAAAGTACGAAACACTTAAGTAAATTGGTAAGTCCCTTATACATCAAGTGCGGATCAAGGGCCTACATATGCAACACTCCGGGCTCATTTCAATTGATGCAGAGGTTTCCAGAAAAGGGTGGGCACCTGGTCAGGGCTGTTTTGGGGCTGCCCATGGATAGCAGAGGCTACCCAGAAAGCATTCAGGACTCCTACTTTTCCTTGTACCTGCTGTCCATGCTGAGTATACCTGCTGTCCATACTTGCTCCATATATTTCTGGCTTGTCAATTCTCATAGGCCTATGTCACTGCACCTAATCTACCATGTGCATTCCCGTTACTAAGGGTCTATCCCTTTATCAATTAGGGTTCAGAAATGACTAACACTCTCCTTACCCTATCATCCTAGGGTCGCCCAATAGACATGCCACAAGCATCCTGGTCCCAGATGATTCATGTGTGCTGAGCACATTTCAAAACTAACTTGACCATGCAATCTATTCTTAGTTGTTACTCAGAAAGGTGATTCCCATTAAAAGATGGCTTCCTCCAGCAGACAAGGCACAGGAACTAGCGCCGTATTTCTAGGAGCTAAGTCATCCATCATGTAAAATCATGCACATGAAGCAATTCCCTACCTGCTATAAATTACAATCTCAACATCAACTAGACTGCATTAAAAGACAGTAGCAGAGAAGAGGTGTTTACCAATCCGATTACTCTGTAAGCCAACTACCTCAGCAATGTGTGGGCTCAATAAGACAGCCCCAATTGGCAGATAACCAGATGACAGTGCCTGTAATCCCACATGCTCTTCAAAGTAAACAACATTTTTCACTGTGGCACACTTTTTTCACGCATGTATACTTAATGGACTAATCTAGCAACGCTATCTTAGTAAGCATAACAGGAATTGCTTAAGCAGCATGCACACAGAGAGTGGGATTGAAAACAGCACATGATCTCTAGGCCCCTGGATCTACTGCAACAGGAAGCCCTAGACTCATCTGTGGTAATTGCTGCTGCTTGAGATGAATTGGATGCTCTTTAAATGTCTCCCTTTGCTGCTCCCAATGACTTTGTAGAATGGGGAGAGATGGTAGGACAGCTTGCATTGATTTGTGAGTGTTTTTGTATTAACTGTATTCACACTTAGATGTTGGGTGAGCATCCTATTGCCCATTCTTGGACGTTGGTACCCTGCCCTACACACAGCTTTTCCTTGTCCCTCTTTGGATTAGGGCTCACAACATGGGTTTCTAAAACCTCGCCTGCCTGAACTAGCCCGTCCCTACCATAACAAATGCATTCAATCTTTTGTGCACCTGATTTAGTAGTATTATGAGTGTGAAACCTATTTCTTATAGTGTAAACCCTCCTTGCCACATCATCAAGGCTATTGCCCCAAGTTCCTTCTACTTTCTTCTTTATCATAAAGTATACTCCACATCTACTTCATTAAAATTCGTTGAAAATTCTTAAAAACTTTCCAGATCATAAAACAAAATCAATTATACATTTCCACACTCCTGCTGTAAATTATATCCACACATGCTAGAATAAAGTCACCCACTTAAGAGTCAGATAGTCAATAGAAGATCCATTACCTTAGCAATTGTTACAAGATCCGGTTTGATGTTGTATTTCTCACACCCAAACATTGTTCCTACCCTTCCGAAACCACAAATCACCTACTCATTGACAATGAAAGAGGTTGCACAAATGTCAGTTGAAAATCTCTGTGTGTGTGTGTGTGTGTGTGTGTGTGTGTGTGTGTGTGTGTGTGTAATATTCCATCATGAGATATTCCATAGACAACTTTGTATCACTTTTGGTCTCATAGAGCCTTTGGGTCTTTAGTAGACGTTTCATATAACTTTCTTTCTTTCTCTCTCAACCTGGAGACCTTGCCCTACTGTCCCCTGTATATACCCTGGCATCGTGGACTCACCTTGGACTAAGCTAGCACACTCCAACATGCGCAGCGTCCTCGACCCCCTTGATGCCAGCCCCAATCCGCTTGGCAGCTCCAAATCCAAGACACTCTCCAATGCCACAATGCCACTTTCACGTCGGACGGATACAGCGAGTCTCTCGACTCTCGGCTCATCTCTCCCATGGTGGGACACTCTGGACGGGCCCCTACCTCAACCACAAGGATGATCTTTATACTTTACCTCCCACTTGTTGATACACCACTTAGTCTATCATAGATTGAGATATCACTGTTTTGTATCAGGACATCTTTGTATCTAGATACTTAGTATGTTTTGTATAAGGACATCATTATATCTAGATACTTAGTATGTTTCTTTATTTTTTGTACTTTTCCATGATGAGATATTCCATGGACATCTTTGTATCACTTTTGGTCTCATAGACCCATTGGGTCTCTCTCTCTCTCTCTTTCACACACATTTGTGAGATTACCTATGAAGTACTCGGCTCCATTCTGGAGGACTGATTTGAGAAAGAAGGATTAGACGGGGATAGACAGTGATATTCTCTATACCACATGAGATAGTATTGGCCGAGTTTAGGGCGGCACAGCTGGTTCTTGATCCATTCTTTCAAACCATCACATACATCTCCCATTTGTACACATTGGACAGAGATCCCCCTCCCAAAGATGGTATTTCAGTCTTACAGCTTACACAGGAGGACCTGAGCATATCTTGGTATTCAAAGGTTGTGAGCTGGTTTGACATGCATGCCTTCAGATTGACTGCCTCCCCATTCTTGGATCTCTCTCGGCAACAGATCAACTATATCATCTATTTGGACCTACCCGGCTTCACATGAGTCGGGCACGGGTGAACCCGCTACAGCTTCCCATGGAATTCCAGAGAGCTTGTTTTGAGGGTTTCAGAGGATGGCTTCATTGAGACACCAGGGTTATCTCCAAAGACACGTGTCGCATGCCATGCGGATTGCCATTAACCAGCTGATATATCCTCACACCATCTGTGCATCGAGCCTGGGAGAGCCGAGGGCATTCCACAGGAGGCACAGATATGTAGGTTATGCAAGCCTGTGGAGATTGGGACGGAGGAGCACTACACGTGCCGATGCCCAACCTACCTAGAGACATGCGGGAGAATCCATTGCCTCCCGTGATGGTTGTGTTCCCCTTTCATGGGTGATGCAGTATAGAGATCACAGACACCTGGGCTTGTACTTGCTGGAGCTTCACAGTCATCAGAAGAACCTAATGAGTCAAGAAGGCAGGTTCAATATGACACTGCTCAGACCTCCATTACACACCTTTTTGGGCCCCACAAGACAAACACAGCAGCTACCACCCAATCCTTGCACGACCAGAGGGAGCATGTAGGTCATGGACGACACACTTGAGCCCACGACCGTCTCATTGCACACACCGAAGAAGTTACGAGAGGGGATGCGATCTCTCTAGTGCAATGTGGGCACCGCATATGGGCCATGGGCACATGTAAATATTCACATGTGCTCATTTTAGTCTCATAGACCCTTCAGGGTCTTTCGTAGGCGTTCAAAATAATCTGTCTCTTTATATGGCCTATGCACCTGAGGCTATGTGCGCGGCTTGTCCATTTGCTACCCAAACACCCTTTTGCTGACCCCAATTGCCCATTTTCAGCCCTAATCGCCCATTCACTGGCCCAATCACCCAGTCACTGCCCTGTTTGACCAGTGGCTCCCCTATTCACCGATTGCCCCCAATCGCCCATTCACAGCCCTGGTTGCTGACTCACATATGTGACATTATATAGACCCCACTCCTGTGACTCTAAAAGATCTCGTAGATCTAGCGCTATGGTGTAGAGGGCCGACTCAGTCTAGTGGGGAAGAAGAGTGGACAGATTTTGTTTGTACAATGTATCCAGTTCATGAGAGAAGTGACAGTTCACGAGAGAAGTGATAGTGATGAGATGTGGCTCTTAAAGGCCTCATGAGCCGCTTTTGCAAGCTGTCTTCTGGCAAATCAGGGCCTTTGCTGGCATAGCTGCCACCCTCTCTGCTATCCCCAATATCCAAGCCTTGCTTCTGTGCTGCCACCATGTGCATCCCAGTTGACGACTGCCAATTGGACAGTTTTCAGGGTCATTTCTGGCCAAACTGGGGTATGGCACATCCCATACCCGCAGTTAAGATTTCGACTTTGAGGTTATAGACTTTCTAATTCCATGCTTAATCTTGATTAATCAACAGGTATTTTAAGACGCAAAATGTATACCTCATCAGCAATGAAGAGGACGTCATGTCTTCTCAGCACAGCTTGAACCTGTCAAATCATGACAACTTTCCTTCTTAAGACTGAACATGTAACAAATCCAGAAATTGCTTGACTAAGAGATCCATCTGATGCAGCTAACCTTCTCAAAGTAGGTATCAGGAGGAGGGATAACACCACCAGCACCCATGACAGGCTCTGCAATGAACGCTGCAATCTGTGCAACCCATTTTGATCACATAATGCTGACAGTAGCACAACACCTACATACAGCTCTCTCTCTCTCTCTCTTTCTCGGACTGAGTACTTACAGTATCTGGACCCTCCTTGATGATCAGTTGTTCCAGGTTATTTGCTAATCTAGTTGCAAAATCTTCCTCGCTCTCACCTGTTACAACATTTTTGCAAGAAAGCATGAGAAAACATACAGAAATTACTATTAACTCACATAAAATTCATCAGTTTAACATTAATGTAAAACAACATCCTGCAAAAAGTATGAGGCTTTGCACAAGATTCGTGCCTGGATTGTGATAGCGCCAGTAGTGTGGACAATCTGTGTGTAGGACAGACGGTATTGGCAAATCGAAGCTCCTGTGAAGGTCAGTCAGTCTACAAAACAATGAAACTATGAGGTCAGACAAATAGGCTGACCTCTGGTGATAGGCTGTAATGAGAACATAAAAACTCATCAATCACAAGCTTTGTATTTCTATACAAGAACATGATACCCCGTGAGGCTTGCTGCTGCTACGGTTGATCCATGATAGCTGCCAACAGTCAGAGACAAGAAGTTAGACACTCTTCCTCTTTCGGAAGATGAAGTCTAGCAGCCTTAGCCAAGACCTAGAGAAATTACCCCGTCTGTCGGGCAATGATTTTCTTCTTCTGTGGCCTTCCTAGAGCATTGTTGTAGTACCAAACCAGCTTCACCTGCAAACAGCTCTCCAAGGGTGGGAAGGCTGAAAGTATTTACTTTGAACCCGCGCGCATTCGTGTACACAGGCACAAGCATACATGTGTGCACATGCACGCGCGTGCACACCCACATACAAAGAGAAGGAGCAGAAAACAATGTTTGGGAAAAGGACAAGCTCAGCCAGGTAGCTCTCCACGGGCTTCTCTGAGCATAAGTAAGCTCTACATGAGATTGTTATACTCTTGTGGCTACTCGGGCATGGATCCAGAGTCCTCCAGAATCTGCACAAGTCAGGTGCACTGTCTTTCATAGGGAAAATTGGGATCATGGGACCTTCTCCTAGTCTTCTCTTCCACTCCCTCAATACTCTTTGGGAATCATCAAACCCCAGAAGAACTTGCCTTTTGGGATGGTTAGAGCCCCAACCCACAGAGCCCTTAGGGGAGGAGCAGCGCAAGGAGGTTGCACTAGTCCCATGCAGAGGTTCACCTAAACTTTACCTGTTTTCAGCTGAAATTTTTATTTATCAGATACTATAATTAGTTTCATAGATCCAAAACATCTAGCGAGAAATGAGCTCCAACGTTACTCACCGTAGTTTTAGCTTAACACTCAGAAATTCATTGTTTTAGCAGCACTTCGAAAACATAGGAGACATTCGTGGAAAAGGGACTTTTCTCCATTTTGGGCCTGCTCGAATTCACTGCTCCTCCCCTAAGGGCTCCGTGGGCCGGGGCTCTTATTGTGCAGCCTTGGCCGCGGTTTTGTATCATTCTATTCCTAATTAATAGTGGTCTCATTTCTTGCAAAATGCACATTAAGGCAGTTTACACACCACCGGCTGCCCGTGTTTGGGCAGCAGGGGCGTTCTTTATCATTAAAATGCTTGCCCACCCATCCCTGCCCGCCCATCCCTGACGTAGGGCGGGCAGGCACACATTCGGTGTGTAAATACCCTAACAATGTGACCAAAACAGAATTTGAGAGTCCACAAAGACAAACTTGCACATGTCCCATTGAAAATTGTGAGAATGAAGCACTCTACCGGAAGGCAAGTATTCACAGAGGCCCCACAGACAAACCATCTTGGATGGATTGAATCTTATACAAGTATTAGCTGCAAATGAGAATTGCCACAGCCAGGCCATGCAGTGCACCAAAATTTGATGCAAAGGAAGGAGTCAAACAGAGGATGTATAAATTGAAAGCGGGCGCTTGGTTCACATAAGTAGGGCTGCATGTTTACAAGGACTTGAGCTAACCTGGGTGTCATTAGCCTCCGAGCCATCGTTCGTGAAGAATACTTTCGACATCTTCGCGGGCGTAAAAAGATCGATTAGCTCTTTGGACAGTTCCTGCAAGTTAACATCCTCCAACATTAATGAGCAACTGAGTGTACAAAATGTAGACGTACATGCAATCAACAGAGTTACCATAGTAGGTCCTGTGATATGGTTCGAAAACGAATGGTAAAACGGCAGAGTCTTCATCTGATTCACAGCAGCATTGATAAGACGAGGCTCTTGCCCCCCTGTAAATCCCAAATGTCTTTCTCAGTCAGACTCATGATCACTTCTTTTTCCTTTTCAAGGTTTCTTGCAAGTAATTACCAAGGCTCTTCACACACAAAGCTCAGCCCATCCCATCAGATGGGTGAGGCACGGGGGCTTAGAATTGGGGAGATTCCCTAATGTCCAAGGCTCACGGGCGGTCAAGAATATAGGCCCGTGAGCCTGAGTGTAAGCAAGCATCATGTGTGTAGAGGGCCTCAGATGAAAAAGAGAGCTCTTTTTCTTACATAGGATGTTAGCAATCCAACACACGGATCATGGGCACCTTGCATTAGAACGTCGGAATTGAAAATAAACATCCAACCCAACCCAATCGTGTAATGCGAGATGTTCGGTTGTACAACACTTGCCTAAAGATGTGCACCAAAGGCCAGCAAGGGCATCCAGATACTTTTTCCCGGTTTTGTCAAACACGTATGATCCCTGAGAGCAATAGAAAATGTTACACCATTATATTTTATTATGCTTCAAACACCCTCCAAAAAAAAGAAATAAAGAAAAGAGGTGAAAATCATGGGGTTGAAAGTGCTCCATGGGTGTGTAGCTCCATGGGTGCGTAGTCAAGTATACTTCCAGGTAGTGGAGGGTTTCACCAGATAGGGCTGTGATGCCTCCCAAAGTTGGGATTTCTATCCTGGTGCTCTTGGGGTATGCTAGCATGAACCGAATACGTTGCATCTATGTGGGGAACCATGCAAGCAAGCGAGAAGCAAGCCAAGCTACCAACACACACAAGCTTAATTGCTCTCGAGTCGCGGCGGCTGGAGCTCCCACCTCTGTCGACTACCACCCAGGCTATTATTCCAATACCAATCACTGAGCCACTATGACTACATAATATAGATTCCGCCAAATTTTGTTTTTTTTAAATTAATTTTTTAAAAAGATATCAATTCTACATGAAGGACCGTTTAAAGTAGCAGACCAGGTCTTCACTCTCAAAAATATCAAAGTACTGCTGCAAATGAAAATATTACCTCAGATCTCTCTATCACCAATGGATTGGTCTCTCGAGCTGCCGTAAAAGGAGCCAGTACTGCGCCGCGCCCATTGCCTTGAGCTTCATCATGCATAGCCCTCGTACGAAGAAACTTCAGCTATTGAATGTATGCACGCAGCACCAGTTGTTTTAAATTTTGTTAAAACTTGAATAGAGAGAGGGAGAGAGAAAAGAAGTTTGATGTAATAAAAAAGTGACCACCTTCGCCACATAGAACTCCGTCTTCTTCGGATGATGACGCTGCTGCCAAAGCTGGCTAATATCCTGCCAAAAAAGAAAAGAGGGCAGGTTTCTCAGGGAATGATCAAGACATCCACAAGCAGCATGGCCTTGACCATATTGACTCGAGGTGGGCTTTGGTGGTCTCTATAGGGTTTTCTCCTCCTCTATAATTGCTAGTCATGGCATGGGTGAGACCAGAAGATGCAGTTCTTTTAAAATAGCTGCGTCCCACGAGTCACACTTGCCACAGTTGTTTTTACACGCAAAGTGTTGCACAGGCAGGCGATGCAATTAATGTTGTTTCTTCTTCTTCTTCTTTTTTGAGATGCCAAGCTCCAACAATAACCATATCATTCCCTCTAAGAACAATCTTACGTACCCTGCTCTCGCTAGCTCCAGCTTCTACCAGCTGGTCTAGTCAAATTACTCCCCTAGCTAGCCAGCTCTCCTCTAGGCCGAATAATTAGAGAGCTGGGAAGAGCTGCAACAGTTCATGTTCAGGTTCGATCAAGGGCCCCCCATTTGTTGAGGGGGCTTCTGCTGCAAGTTCGGAGGTGAGGTTGGGAGTGTAGAAGCCATGCTTGCATCAAGGGCGGTTGGTTCGTTTAGGGCAAGGGCAGGGGTGTTGCCATCACTTGGTGCGTGTAGGGCACCAGCAAGGGCCGCTGGTTGGGCAACACGAGGAAATGCTTGCAGAGAGCAAGCATGCACCAGATGAGATGAACCTCTGTGGAGAGGGTTTGAGGACCAAGCAGGTACAGGAGCAATTGTATGCTCGGGGGTTGTATTGGCTTGGCAGCACGGTGATGGCCCCTCATCGTTGGACGGGGCGTTTTCACCAGATAGGAACAGGGGCCCCCTATCGTTTGAGGGAGCCCAGGCAGTATCATCAGACGAACAGGATGGCCCCCCATCGTTTGAGGGGGCCGGTTCACCTAGAGCAGCAAGGGAAAACCTGTAGAGGGTCGAATGAGTGCCACAGTGGGTATGTACTCGTGCAAGATCGAAGGAGGGCTGTGTAGAGGCCCTCAGGGCTCTGAATACAGCCCGACCCATAAAGGGTTTTGTTGAGGAGGGGCAAGACACGTGCCCAACTTCTTCAGGCATCCCTGCCAAAGGGGAAAAACATTTACTGGCGGGTGCATCGAGAGAAGAGTGTGATTCTCTACCTTCACCAAGTGTGGCCAGAGCACACGAAGGGGCTCTCTGAAGCGCAGCACTTTTTCGTGCTGTCAGAGAACAGCCATGCACCATACGAGCCTCTGAAGAGCGGTCTTGCAGAGAACTGAGTAGGACATGGCAGCCAGAGTATGGGGCAGCCGAAAGATGGGCCCCAGGGGAACCCAGGAGAGCGGCCGATACCATGTTAATAATTAGAAAGGGGCTAAGCTAGGAAGAAGCCATGGATGGCTGTGTAGACCAGAACAGAGTGCATGTATTGAACTGTATGTACGAGATTGATGTATACAAGGGTGAAGAGTAGGTACAAGAAGGTTACCTAACTACTCGGTGCCTAAGGGTGCATGTGGTGAATGCATGTGGGCGCCTATACACGTGGATGTATGAGGGCATGAGATGCATGTATGGTGGTGTAAACCATAATCTAACCCAGTTGATGTACGTTTACAAATGCACCCGTTGGGGTGACGGACGTTGTTGATTTATTGTTATTTATAATTTATTAATAACACTTAGTTCTTTCCTTTAGGGCTAGTGATAGAAGAAAACGGCATTTACATGTAATTATACCGACCAGTCATGCCCTTACGTTTAAAGGGGTGAAATTTACTGTTTTTAGAGTATATTACTGGCAAAATGACTAAATCAAGCATGAAAAACCGGTCAATTTTCTAATATGCCCTTATTTTTAAGGGCCGGGAAAAAGGTTTTTGTCGAGCACTGCCCCAACGAGCAACACAGAACACACCTAATTATTTGAGCTGCATTCAGATTATTAGAAAGGTGCAGAAGGAGATCTATCAGAGCCTCTCTGCGCAATCAATATTCAGGAGATGAAGGCTGCAGCTGCTTAATACACGTACCGAGCTGGAGAATGAATGAATGAAGGAGAGCTGCGACAACATGTTGGCGGAAGGGGAATTGTGAATTGAGCTGCTGCTGCTGGGTGTCGACGACCATCTCTTCTTATAGATCCTCTCATCACACCACCTTGTCGGGGCGGGAATTTCTTTCTTTTCTTTTTTTCTTCAAATATAAAAACTGTTTTGTCCTATTATTATCATAAGCGTCCACCGACATCGTGGGCAGCATGCGCAGAAACGGACATGACGGGAACACGGCTGTAGAGTGGAGTGGTTAAAGTGGACGATGTCTCAGCCGGTGGTATATAAACCGGTGTTTCTCGCCAAATTTTTTTTTAAAAAAACCATCATCCTAAATTTCAAAAGTTATTATTAAAGGGAATTTTCAAAACTTAAAGGTTTTTCTTCTACCGTCTCACAAAATTTGCAGGTTTTTTGGCACCTTCAAATTTTAAATTTACAGGTAATTTTCAAAATTTGAAGGTGCCATTACACTAAACCCGATTTTTATCGAGCACTATATATATATATATATATTGTTTTTTTAGTGTAATTACTTTTCCTCACATGTCCTTCTAAGGAAGGATAAGAATCAAGATCACATGGAACTTCTTACACTTGTCTTTTCTATAGTACTACTACTACTTACACTTTTGTAAGTGTACTCCATTATATCACATGCATAGTGTAATTCTATTTGTCATATTAATTATATATATCACATGCATTTGCACTGTTGGAGAGTATTATTTTTTCTTTCTTTCCTCTTAGTAGTGTAATTAGTTTTCCTCACATGTCCTTCTAAGGAAGGCTAAGATCACATGGAACTTCTTACACTTGTCTTTTCTAACAGCACTTACACTTGCATAGTGTACTCCATTATATCACATGCACATTGCATAGTGTACTCCGCTTGTCTTTTCTAATAGCACTTACACTTGTAAGTGTACTCCATTTGGATTAATTATATATCACATGCATTTGCACTATTGGAGAGTACATCTGTACATATTATATATCACAAGGATAAGATCAAAAGGAACTACCTCCTTGACACATATTATAAATCACACATATTTGCCATGTCAATTGGGGAATGAGCATTTTCATAGTTAATCACAAGGAACTAGTTCCAAGTTACACTTGACACATATTATATATCACATATATTTGCCATGTTGGGGAATGAGCTTTTCTTTTAACTATGAATTTCATAGGAAATTGTAATTTCTAACAAGCATTTTCTTCGCACCTTAATATGAAAAAGGAAATTTTCCTTCTCCCATCCACATCAATCTGAGAAGGGTTTTTTTTTGAAAGCTCTTTACAAAAACCCTACCCTCTACATTAATTTGTCGTTATTTAGTGCTTACAAGGACTTTTCACTCTTTCTATAAGGAACTGCAACGTCAAATAATTTCCCTTCTCACAGAAAGGCAAAGATTTAGTGCAAGCCTTCTAAGAAAGGGCAACTTGCAAGTGTTGAACATTAAAAGAAATATATGAAAAAACAAAAGGTAAAAATAATAATTCTTTAGGAGTAAGGAAAATATAATTAATTTAATTTCTTTTAAATGGAATCGCCTTGGAAGTTGCCGTTTGTAGTAATTTGTGGCCCACCAATGGGCCTAGCCAGTCATTCACCACTCCTTACTAGCTAGCTCTTTGTACAATGTTTGTCCAATGTGGGTGCCCTAAAGAATGTAACATGCCCATGGTATCTATGTGTGGTACAGGCCTGTGTGACATGCCAAGGGCTTCAATGTGTGACATAGCCCTTAATGGTTGACTAAGGCCAACTTCTAGGCCTAGTTTAGGTATTTATATGTGCATAGGGATGCTTATACCTCCTAGAATAGGCATTTGTCTCTTGTGGTGTACTCTTTATTAAGGTGTTAGCCTGATAGAACAAAGAGACTTATTTACATGAAAGTATCCTCTTAAGGATAATGAAATTTCTTGAATTTACATGCAGATAGCCTTTTAAGGATAATGAAATTATTTAAACAATTCAACTTGGGTCTTACAGATGCACAAAAGTAAGCACAAGTGTATAATGGCGTACAACACTTGTAATTGAAATAGTATTTCTATCTTTAATTATGCACACATACAGACACACATGAACTGAATGTGGTAGTTTGGACATGCTTTTGGTGTGTACTTTGGTGTCTCTAGGATAGACCTAACAAACATCCCATATTCTCTTCCTTGACAAATCCCAACCAAGTATATTGCCAAAACCTTTAAAACCATTTAGAGAACAAAGTTTTTAAGAGGTCATCCATCCCAGTTGTGTTCTTCAACATGTATGCTCAATTTTATATTTTTAAAAATAGTCTAACCCAAAACATGGGTCTCTTTTTGTGAATACTTTGTGTATGATTTTGAGGTGTTTTTTGTTTTTTCTAAACAACAGCCCCTCCAACTTTTCCAATGAAATATTTCCCTTTTCTTGAGGGGGTGTCTTGAGTCTCAACCTCTCCCTAAACCTTCTCAGTGTGAATAGAGAGTCTTTGCAATCTTCTCAAAATATTATTTCCACTCTCGCTTGTCCCTATATTTTCTCATACTCATTCTCTAGCACATGTGCTTGCATCATAAATTTGCAAGTATAGGGCTTTACAACCATTAAGTTGCAGGTTTGTCTATACACCATGAATTAGTCATACCACCTTGACATGAAATTCAAAGTTTGTTGATTGTACACACTGAAATGTCCATATTTTGAATTAGGTTTTCAAGGCTATTAAACTCTCATACACCTTTGAAATGGTCATACAATTTTGGAATGAATTTATAGATTCATGATTTGACATGCTCATAAACCATGAATTGGCCATGTAAGCTTGACATGAATTTGTACATTCATGATGTGAAATTTTCATATACCATGAATTGTCCATAAATTATTGATGTGAATTTACAAGTCCCACGGCATGAAATGCTTGTACAACCTTGACATGAACTTGTAGATTCATAATGTGGATTTCTTGTATAGTGTGAAATGGTCATACATTTTTGACACGACATTATATATTTGTGATGTGAAATGCTCATGAATTGGCCATCCAATATTGACATGAATTTGTATGTTCATGGTGTGAAATTCTCACATACCAAAAATTGGCCAAAAGTTCTTGATGTGAATTTACAACTGCACGACATGAAATGCTTGTACATTACTATGAATTACTTGTACAACCTTGACATGAATTTTTAGATTCATAGTTTGATTTCTTGTAGTATAGTGTGAAATGGCTAATAATTTTGATGTGAATTTTGAGGTTCATAGCATTAGTTGCTCATAAAACCATGAAATGAAATACCTTGGATCAGGGTTTTTATGGCATGAAAATGCTCATACACTATCATGAGTTGGCCATATCATGAACTAGGGTTTCATGGCTATGTTTCACACTTGTTGTAGGCCCTTTCGTTTTCTCTCTACATGATGTACTAAGCATTGCATATACAATACCCTATGAGTTCAATTTATTAACATTGGTTCAAATTCTAAAATGAAAATTTGTAGGTCTATAGATTCATGGTTAAGGGGATAAGATAAAATCATACTATTTTTACAACACCCCTAAAATTCAAAATTTTAGGTCTACAGATTCATGGTTAAGGGGATAAGATAAGATTATACTATTTTTACAACACCCCTATGACTTCACTCTTGAACAAAATTGGTTCACATCTAGGAAAATAAACTTATAAGTCTAAAAATTTACAACCATGAATATACAAATTCATGGTTGATAGAGTTTTAATTATTTTGTTTCTAGAGGACGTACTCATCATATAACATATAGAACACCTCTATAACTTCAATTGATATCGAACACATGTATAACTTATAGCATATAGAACATCTCTATGGCATAAAATGGTCAAAATTGTGAAACGTGAATTTGTAGATCAGAAGATTCATGGTTGTAAATGTGTAGATTCATGGTAGAGGGGATAAGATAAGATCATACTTTTTTTAGCTCAATAATCCAAGAAATCACAGTGAAAATCCCACGTTAATATTCACTTTGTGAAACTAAAAGTTTCATGAAATGTGAACTTGCAAGTTCCATGGAACATAAAAGTGTATGAAATTTAAAATTTTGATATTGGGGGAGTTTTGGATGATTTTACATGCCTTGAATATTCAAACTGGGTCTCTGAATCATGAGAATTAATATTGTATACTTGATGGAACCCATTTTAGAGTCTAATATCTACTTTTTTTAAAATTAACCTCTTGACTTCATTAATAAAAAAGAAAATGTACTTGTGTATTAGTGCACACAAGGTTATGCCTAAAATCACTTTTATAAATGATCTAAATGTTAAAATATCTTAGTTATGAAGCTATTACACACACATAAAATCATTCTAAATGTATCTAGCTACTCCCTAGTAGAATAAAATAACACAAAATATAAAGATAACACTACAAGAGAATAGGCATGTACCGACGTTTTTCGCCCGACGGTTTAGGGGAGATAGTTTTTTTTTTGTGCAAGTTTCTGAAAAAGTTACGGGGCTCGGTATGTACGTCGGTAATGAAGTTACAGGGCTCGGTATACAGGTATGGACCTTGGTATTGATGTCGGTATTACCGTGGATAATGTGTGTCGGTATTGTCGTTAAAAAAAACATTGGTAAGCAAGATTTTTTATGCATGTTTTTAACTAAAAAGACTTTGATTTGCATGTAAAAATTATCATCTATTAAAATAGAGTACAAAAAGATGCTAATTCATCCTCTAGAATGTCCATATGGCTCCCAAGAGATCTATTTCGAATGCTATCTCTGCATCTTCTGGTTGAAAGTACCAAAAATATATGTTTCTTGATGTGTCTTCTATTGCTCCTCATTATATAGAAATGACCCAAATTTAAGGACCCTCTATAGTGCAAAGAGAGGTTCAAAAGTATGCCTATAGCTTGCACATTTGAACCAAATGTGATTGGATGGTGACCAAAATTTGTAAGGGTGTGTGGAAAACCTATGTGGACACACTTACAAAGATTGGTCACTATTGAAGCACGTTTGCATCGTCTATTATTAGAACAACCCAATTTTAAGGACCCTCTATAGTGTAAAGAGAGGTTTAAAAGTATTCTTGTAACTTAAACATTTAAACCAAATGTGCTCGGATGGTAACCAAACTTTGCAAGGCTACGGGGGAGACCCATGTGAACACCCTTGCAAAATTTGGTCACTATCGGATCACATTTACATCGTCTATTATTGGAATGACCCAATTTTAAGGACCCTCTATAGTCCAAAGAGAGGTTTAAAAGTATGCCTGTAGCTTAAACGTTTAAACCAAACGTGCTCAGATGGTGACCAAACTTTGTAAGGGTATGGGGGGAACCCATGTGGACACCCTTGCAAAGTTTAGTCACTATCGGAGCACGTTTGCATCGTCTATTATTGGAATGACCCAATTTTAAGGACCCTCTATAGTGCAAAGAGAGGTTTAAAAGTATGCATGTAGCTTAAACATTTCAACCAAATGTGCTCGGATGGTGACCAAACTTCTCAAGGGTGTGGGGGGACCCATGTGGACACCCTTGCAAAGTTTGGTCACTAATCGGAGTACATTTGCATCGTCTATGATTGGAACGACCCAATTTTAAGGACCCTCTATAGTCCAAAGAGATGTTTAAAAGTATGCTTGTAACTTAAAAATTTAAACTAAATGTGCTCGGATGGTGACCAAACTTTGCAAGGGTGTGTGGGGGACCCATTGAACACCCTTGCAAAGTTTGGTCACTATCAGATCACGTTTGCATCGTCTATGGTTGGAACGACCCAATTTTAAGGACCCTATATAGTCCAAAGAGATGTTTAAAAGTATGCCTGTAACTTAAACATTTAAACCAAATGTGCTCGGATGGTGACCAAACTTTGCAAGGGTGTGTGGGGGACCCATGTGAACACCCTTGCAAAGTTTGGTCACTATCAGAGCACGTTTACATTGTCTATTATTGGAACAACCCAATTTTAAGGACCCCCAAAGAGAGGTTTAAAAGTATGCCTATAACTTAAACATTTAAACCAAATGTGCTCGAATGGTGACCAAACTTTGCAAGGGTGTTTGGGGGACCCATGTGAATACCCTTGCAAAGTTTGGTCACTATCGGAGCACGTTTACACATCGTCTATTATTGGAACGACCCAATTTTAAGGACCCTTTATAGTCCAAAGAGAGGTTTAAAAGTATGCATGTAACTTAAACATTTAAACCAAACTTTGCAAGGGTGTGTGGGGGACCCATGTGGACACCCTTGAAAAGTTTGGTCAATATCGGAGCACATTTACATCGTCTATTATTGGAACGACCCAATTTTAAGGACCCTCTGCAAAGAGAGGTTTAAAAGTATGCATGTAGCTTAAACATTTGAACCAAATGTGATCGGATGGTGACAAACTTCTCAAGGGTGTGGGAGGAACCATGTGGACACCCTTGCAAAGTTTGGTCACTATTGAAGCACGTTTGCATCGTCTATGATTGGAACGACCCAATTTTAAGGACCCTGTATAGTCCAAAGAGATGCTTAAAAGTATGCCTGTAACTTAAACATTTAAACCAAATGTGCTCGGATGGTGACCAAACTTCTCAAGGGGGAATGGGGGACCCATGTGGACACTCTTGCTGCAAAGTTTAGTCACTATCACAGCACGTTTGCATTGTCTATGATTGGATCGACCCAATTTTAAGGACCCTCTATAGTCCAAAGAGATGTTTAAAAGTATGCATGTTACTTAAACATTTAAACCAGTGTGCTCGGATGGTGACCAAATTGTGCAAGGGTGTGTGGGGGACCCATGTGAACACCCTTGTAAAGTTTGGTCACTATCGGAGCACGTTTACATCGTTTATTATTGGAACGACCCAATTTTAAGGACCCTTTATAGTCCAAAGAGAGGTTTAAAAGTATGCCTGTAACTTAAAAATTATGTTCTTAGATGATGAACAAACTTTGCAAGGGTGTGTGGGGGACCCATTTGGACACCCTTGCAAAGTTTGGTCACTATTGGAGCACGTTTACATCGTCTATTATTGGAATAACCTAATTTTAAGGACCCTCTATAGTGCAAAGAGAGGTTTAAAAGTATGCCTGTAGCTTAAACATTTGAACCAAATGTTCTGAGATGGTGATCAGACTTTGAAAGGGTTTGTGGGGGACCCATGTGGACACACTTACAAAGTTTGGTCACTATCAGAGCACGTTTGCATTGTCTATTATTGGAACGACCCAATTTTAAGGACCCTCCATAGTACAAAGAGAGGTTTAAAAGTATGCATGTAGCTTAAACTTTTGAACCAAATGTGCTCGGATGGTGACCAAACTTCTCAAGGGTGTGGGGGGGACCCCATGTAGACACCCTTGCAAAGTTTGGTCACTATCAGAGCATGTTTGCATCATGTATGATTGGAATGACCCAATTTTAAGGACCCTCTATAGTGCAAAAACATTTGAATAGAAATGACCTGTTGGTTGGGGGCCTCTGAGGGTAAATGAATTTTTGAGTTAAAAACAAAACAAGACTGATTTATTTCATAAAAGAGATTACAAAGTTTTGGATACAAAAGAGCATTTTAGGGGTGCATCTGAGCTCTATGTAGCGTACGATAGGTATCTCTATGCAGTCCACGATAAACTCGAGGAGATTATATTTGGGGAGGCTGCATAGACTACAAGCTTCTCAGGGGGTACAAAATTTTTGAGTATTCTATAATTTTGTCGATCGATGGATCACGTTTCGACCTGGGGATCTATAAAATATTACTTGAGAGACTAAATTCAGACATAAGCTTGCCATCAAAATGGTGAGATTCTCTCGTAACCTAAGGTGAAAAACCCTTGCATGGACTCTAGTACCAAAGGTCCATTTTCCATTGTTCCCAATGCAAGGTGGGAACAAGGTATTGGCAAGGTGGTTGATGTAGGCTCGATGATGTGCCTTCTCCTTCCATTCAATATTCTCGTAGGCGAAGGTGGGTATGTCAAACTCATGAGTAAGGTTGGGTACTCCAGAAAGGTAAGGTTGAATTTCTTCTTCGATTTGTGTATCCTAGAAGAATTCCACATTGACTGAATATCAAAAATATGTCCCGGAGAAATGAATATCAGAAATTGAGTGAATATTAGAAATCTGTTGATGGGAGAAATGCAAAATATGGCTCCAATTTATAGCAATTATCACCAAATGTTGGTTAACACTACATGTTTACAAGCCAAAATTAATTTGAGAGTCAGGCCTCGGTACACCTCGGTACATTCCTCGATAAAATCATCGGTATAGACCTTAGTAAATAAACATTTTTCTCGACTATTGTACCGACCACTATACTGACTTCTTTACCGACGACTATACCGACATTCGGTGCTGGACATTTAGTACAGTACCTCACTGCATCCCCAATGAAAGCATACATCGGTATATTGGTCGGACTGGATGTCAGTATAGTTTTTGGTATAGCATTCATGTTTTCGATGTTTTTACGACTAAGATACCGACATAACAATTTTAATTGATACCGACTCACGGTGACGTCTTTTTACATAAAAAATAGTCACAATTTAATCAGTGTTTGTTTTTGAAATCTCCCTCTCTACCATACTCCCTCCCCTTCTTGCCCTACACACCATACTCCATCCCTCTCCTCCATACACAGGTTTAGGGTTGGTCTCTCACCCTCTCACCTTTGCATTTTCCTTCTTCTTCTTTTGTATTGAAAAAACCTAATGTTGGATTTTCTATGTATTCTTGGTTATTTTGCAGGTGTTTTCTCCTCCCTTTATCTACTCCTCTTGCCCACCCCGCCTCCTCTTCTTGGTTGGGATCTCACCCTAGATCTCTTTTGCAAAATACAGTGCTTTAGGTTTTTTGTTTTTGGTTGTTGGTTGTTTTTGCAGGTGTTTCCTCCTCCCCTCCTCTACTGCTCTTGCCCCCCTTTGCCTCCTCTTCTTGGTTGGGCTCTCACCCTATACTCTTTTGCAAAATAAAGTGCTTTAGATTTTTTTAAAAAAATCTTAATGCATTATTTTCTGTGTTTGTTGGTTGTTTTTGTAGGTGTTTCCTCCTCCCCTCCTCTACTGCTCTTGCCCCCCCTCGATTAGTGCTCAATCTCTATCTCTATCTCTATTTTTTTTTTGTCATTGCTTAGCGTGGTTTCGGTGCTTGTGGTTGTATTGGGCTTGTGTTTGTTTTGTAGGTCTTTCTATGCCTTAATGCATAGGGCTATGCAAGCCCTATGCTCTATGTCCAAATTCTTGGGCATGCATAGAGTCTATGCCTTAATGCATCAACTACATCATGAAGCTCCTCTCTATAAAAGACTGCTTGTTGTTGGTCTTACAATATGCTTACTGGTCTTACTAAACCTAAATACACTATTGTGACCCTTCATATCTTTAGTAGTCATGGTGTTGCACCATCAAAAGATATGCACTTTTATCAGAGACTAATGAAGATGGCAAAAGACCAATTTAAGTACAGAAGACAAGGGCCCACACATCCTCTCACACATCAACCTATAGATGACCGCCGCAGAAGACATGGTGGGATCAGAATTGGTGACATGGAAAGCAACTTCCTCTTTCAAGTGCACACCTGCCAAGGGTGCAACACCATGACTTTGAAAGATATGAAGGGTCACATTCATGTATGTAGGGGTTTTAAGACCAATAAGCATATTGTTAGACCATAGCCCTATGCATTCATAGAGCATAGCGCATAGGACATGCATAGACCTATGTTTTTTGGTATACATTTTGTGCTAGCTCATGCTATCAGAAATATTCTGTATATGGGTATATGCTAGATCATGCTATGATAAACTTTCTGTACATGTCTATATGCTAGCTCATGCTATGAGCAATTTTTTGGAAATCTATTCGAAATCAATAAAATTGATGTTCTATGTGTCACATTGTGGCCTTTCTTATCTATTTTTGTCACTAAGGACTCCATTTTTTGATTTGGAGGTTACAGGCAGAATGTGGCAGTTTGGGGGCAACACCAGGCCCAAGCTACCACTTTCTGTCTAATTTTTTTTATGCACAGATTCGGTATGTGCGTCGGTATGCTCTTTTGCAGAGTCGGTATATAGATCTTGGTATATACGTCGATATAGTCCTTGGTATACGCGTTGAAAAATAGATTTTATTTTTCGACGTTCTTACTGTCTGTTGTATCGACGTATATACTGATGTTTATACTGATGCTCTTACATTGACGTGGATACCGAGCGATGACAGGACCATTTTCAACAAAAAAAATTCTTTGTACATAGGGTCGGTGTAATCCTCGGTAAAGGCCCATTCTCTTGTAGTGTAATAAAGATCTACACAGAAATAGAGAAAACACACAAACACAAAGCAACACAAACCATGAATGTAACAAAGATCCATGGAAAAGTAAACAAAATAAAGAATCACAAAATAAGCTCTTTTATCCTTCTTCTTTATAGAAATTTCCATGAAAACCAAGCCTTTTTCATGGAAATTCACTACTCAAGAGTATGAAACCATAGATTTAGAGAAAAACAAAGAACAAAGAACAAAGTTAAGCGATTACTCCTCGACGACATTTCTAAAAATGTATCAAATTAGAGACAAGGAAACCACTATACCTCTCCTCACCTATACTTTCACTGTGGGGGGGTTCACTTAAAAATATGTAAGTGTATCACTAACTTCATCAGAAGGGGTATTTTAATCCAAAAAATTCACAAAAATGTACATACATAAGGGGTATTTCTATTAAATTTAGAAAACAAATCAAACTTTCTAGTGTAAATATATTTGAAAAACCATATGTAAGTAGGGGTTTTTTTATTACCTCGTGAACGTACATGATATGAACATTTTTCATGTAGTGCACCCCTTGAGTACTTTCATAGTGAATTTTTCATTGAATGAACTTGTAACACTCAAGTTCAACACTACCTTTGGTAGCTTGTTAATTGTCATTCTCCCATAAGCATTATCACACTACCATGTTGCACTACTTATGCTCCTCAACCCTTTCTCACATCACACCACTCATATAAGCTCACTAACATGCATTAGAGAAGAAGATAAGAGATATGACTAGCAAGACAAAGACTATATTAGAGAGAGGTAAAGTGTCCTTTCATGATAAGGTAAGGTGGCTTATATACAAGGTCATATTTACACACTCATATAGGCTCACTAACATGCATTATAGAAGAAGATTAGAGAAATAATTAACAGGAAAAAAACTCTATTATATAGTGAAAAATTATCCTTTCATATGATGAGATAAAGTGACTTATATATACAAGACCATATTTACACACATATTTACACAGTAATGATATGGCTGGGTGGGTTATAATACATCCATGGATTAAATTATTACAAAACTCTTCCTATATAAATGTTACATGCCCTTGGAGCACAAAAATGCTACATGCTCTTCCTATATAAATGTTACATTCTCTTGGAGAACAAAAATGACTACTCGCGGGGGGTGCACTATGTGAAAAATGCTCATATCACGTGCATTCAAGGGCTAATTAAAAAAACCTACTTACATATGGTTTTTCAAATATATTTACACTAGAAAGTTTTTCAAATATACTTACATATGGTTTTTCAAATATATTTACACTAGAAAGTTTGAATTTCTTTCCAAATTGAATAAAAACACCCCTTCTGTATGTACATTTCTATGAAGTTTTTGGATAAAAATACACGTACGATGAACTCACATGATACACTTACATATTTTTAAGTGAACCCCGCGAGAATCACTATCACAATCTGTCTATTATGGGTTCTTGTCCATTATCTAGATTTGGACATTGTTACTTCATATCTTGATTCTACATCCTTTTGGTGTGTTTTTATTTTCTCTTTGATATAGAATAATAGTGGATTATCAATTAATCACTAAATGGGTTAACATATACATATACATGTATATATATATATTCAAACACACACACATACATGCATATATATATCTATGTGTACATATATATACATATATGCATATGTATATGTCTATGTGTACATATATATATCTGTGTAAATATATATACATACATACGTACATATATATATGTGTGTGTGTGTGTGTGTATGTGTGTGTATACATATATATATGTGTGTGTGTGTGTGTAGATATGTATATCTCTATATATAGATATATATGCATACATACATACATACACACACACACACACACACACACACACACACACATATATGTGTGTGTGTGTGTGTGTGTATATATATATATATAACTTGCCGGGTTCACTTGAAAATATACAAGTGTTTCATGTGACTTCAATCAACAGGGGTAAATTTATTTAGTTTGAAAAAAAATTCAAATTTTTTTATTAGCCCTTGGAACGTACGTAATATGAGCATTTTTCATGTAGTGCACACCCCGAGTATATATTGACACACACACACATGTGTGTGTGTGTGTTTGTGTGTATATATGTATATAAGTATGTATGTATGTATGTATGTATGCATGCATGTATGTATGCATGTTTATGTATATTTATATATATGTATATGTATCCATATATATATATGGATCTATATGTATATGCATATACATATATGCATATATATGGATCTATGTATATTTGTACTTACATGTTTACATATATATATGGATCTATGTATGTTTGTACTTACATGTTTACATATATATGTGTATCTATATGTATATGTATGTGTGTTAAACCCTTTAACTTTACTTCTTGGACAACCATGTAGTTATCCTTGTACATATCACAAATGTGCACACATTGAATTACCTTTGTATTTAATATAGTCCTTATAGGATATAGTTTATACTATGTTCCTAACACACATGTGCACACATTGAATTACCTTCTTTTTTAATTTAGTTCTTATTTGATATGGTTTATACCATGTGCCTAGCACACACGTGCACACATTGAATTACCTTCGTATTTAATTTAGTTCTCATAGGATATGGTTGATACCTTTGCAAATGAGGATGATGGGCATGTCCTCACCTTTTTGGTTGTAATCCGTGTGAGCTCCCTATGTGTGGAATGAGGATTGAGGATGAGATCATGGTAAGATGAGAACTCATTCCCTTTAAACCTAGTTGAAATCCACGCATGTGTTTTCTCTCTTTGAGTCCATTGGTATGGCGCATGGAGGATAGCCATCGTTTCCTATATAATAAAAGTATGATGAAAGGAGAATTCATTCCCTTTATCCAAAGTTGGAATCCACTCATGTGTGTTGTTTCTTTGAGTCCATCTTAAGTATTTCTCTCCCTTATTTCTTGAACTCATTATGTGTATGGGTGTCTTCTAGAAGTTAGAGGTAGCTTGTAATTAAGTAATTTAATGGATACAAGGGATTGGTTGATGACTCTCTCAAAGCAATTTAATTGATATAGTGTCTTGTTTGACGATGCTCTTTTAGTGGATATAGTGTCTTGTTTGATGACTCTCTCAAAGCAATTTCATGGATATAGTGTCTTGTTTGATGATGCTCTTTTAGTGAAAAACATATTTTGATATGTGGTTATAGTAAGAAAGGTATTGAATAATAATTTAAGTGGAATATTTTTCTTCTTTTCTAGATATTTATTAGTTATTTTGAAGGGTTTTTTAAATGGTAATAGATTGAGTGTGAATGTTGCTTGGTTGGTATATGAATAGACTGCTTATAGCCTGTATATCTTGATATCTTTTATGTACGGAGGCTTGACTAACCCATATTTTAATGTGTGGTTAGAGCTAGAAAGTCATTTAATAATCATTTGAGTGGCATTAGTTTCTTATTTTCTAGAGTATTTTAGGCAATTTGAAGGATATTAGATTGAGTGTGAATGTTTATCTCAGTGATTATGTTATGTGCGTAGAATGCTTAGGATATGAACCCTAAGAATATAGTGCTTAGGTTGTATACCTTGCTATCTTTACATATGGGTGGAAGCATGTTAACGTGCTACGGTTTTTGTGGTTTTTAGCAGTAGTAGTATTAAAAAATAGGCATGCTGTAAAATTTTTCCAAATCAAATCATAATTTGTCGAAGATTATACATCAAGATTCTATGTTTCAAGAGCTTTCCAATGATATATAGTATGTATGATAGGAAACTTTGCATTGTGGGTCATCTTTGGATCTAAAAATATCATAAAAATCATGTTAATTAGCATTGTCCCAGACACCAAAAAGTGAGCATGTTAACATGCTTCCAACCATATGTAGAATTGACTACCAAACCTCATGCCCATGCTGCATGCTCACTGCATGTGTGAGCGTGTAGCATGGGCAATTATTCCTTTGTTGTAGTGGAAATTCTTCCTTTGTGAAAGAATGGCTCCATTTTTTCTACTTACATATTGATTTGGGGGAGCTTGGATGATGTGTGTGTTTTTTTCATTTCCATTATTGTTACCCAAAACTTTGCATTGTGGTTCATCTTTGGATCTAAAAATATCATAAAAATCATGTTAATTAGCATTGTCCCAGACACCAAACAGTGAGCATGTTAACATGCTTCTAGCCATATGTAGAATGGACTACCAAACTGAAGGAACAAAGATGGAGACAAGGAGTGAACACGAGTGAACGAATGTGCTCACACAAGAAAGCTCCAATAGATGTTCGATAGATAAGAGATACAAAGTACTTGGTATATATAGTACCCAAGTAGAACATAAAAAAGACTAAGTACTAGACTAGCCTACAAGGTCATATCTTTGTATATGTCTACAAATCCCCCCTCAAAGATATGACTGAAGTACTCTGGAAACGTCTCAGAAGTACCTAGGGCACCTGAAGTACCATGGTTGCACAAATTCATCCATCAAGATATAGCAACCTATGGGGTAACACATGAATAACAATGTTATTTTATAACCCCCCTTGACATTGTTGTTATATCTCATATCCCCAAGCCTTGTCGATTAAGAGTAAAAAATGGGCTGACAGGCTTTTAGTGAAGATATCCGCCACATTATCCTAAGTAGGACAATAGATAAGATCAATGAAGCCATCCTGTATACAATCCTGAACATAATGATAATGATTCTCAATGTGTTTCATGCAGGCATGAAAAATAGGATTTTTCCCAATGGCAATGCAACTCATACTGTCGCACAAAATTGAGCTGGCCTCACCATCTTGGGCATGATGCAAATCAAACATAAGCTTCCTTAACCACATTGCTTTTGTAGTGGCTACGTTTGCTACTCTATACTCTGCTTCACTAGAGGAAAGAGAAACACGGTCTTGCTTCTTACTGAGCCAAGATATGCATGCTGAACCCAATGAGAAGCAATAGCCGGTGGTTGATTTTCTATCATCCATGTCCCCTGACCAATCTGAGTCGGTGAAACCACTCAGAGAAATGTCACAATTTGCAGCATAGTGCAATCCATGAGTAAGAGTGCCTTGTAGATACCTGAGAACCCTCTTGGCTTCTTGCGAATGTGTGACTGTGGGACAATGCATGAACTGACTTAGCAACCCTGCGGCATGTGCAATATCAGCCCTGGTAGAACACAGATAGATAAAACTACACACCAACTGTCTATAAAGTGTGCCATCAAACTTCTCTGCTGTGTCATGCTTTGAAAGCTTAAGGCCTTTTGTCAATGGAGTGGCCACATGTTTGCAATTTTCCATCTTAAATTTCTCCAAGAGACTCTTTGCATACTTTGTCTGTGACATACATATCCCCTCCTGGGTTCGCCAAAACTCAATGCCAAGACAATAGTGCAAGAGGCCCAAATCTGTCATATCAAATGTCTAATACAACGCGGTCTTTATGGCTGCAATTTGCTGAGTACCACTACCTGTGAGTAGTATATCATCCACATAAAGAACTAAAATCAGCAAATCTGATTTTTCTTGCAGAACATATAGATTGGACTCTGTATGTGTGTTCACAAAGCCCTGGGACAGCAAATACTGATGTATCTTGTGATACCAGGCACGGGGTGCTTGTTTGAGCCCATACAACGCCTTGCATAGCTTACACACCTTGTGCTCTTGTCCCTTAACCTCAAAACCTTGGGGTTGCTGCACATAAACTTCCACCTGTAAATCACCGTTCAAGAAGGCAGTCTTGACATCCATCTGAAAGACGGGCCAGCCACCATAACTTGCAGCAAGAGAGATGACAGACCGAATGGTAGTCATCTTGGCTACCGGAGCAAAGGTCTCCTCATAATCAACTCCCTTCTCTTGGGCATATCCCTTGGCAACTAGCCGGGCCTTGTGTTTTTCAACAGTACCATCTGCATGATACTTAACCTTATAGATCCATTTTGTGCCAACAACATTCTTCCCAATGGGCTTATCAACCAAATCCCATGTGGCATTCTTTTCAATGGATCTAATTTCTGATTTCATGGCTTCCTGCTATGCGGGATGTTCCTTGGCATCCTCAAATCTTTGAGGGCTCAATTTCAGCTTCCATAACTGAAGCCATCATAGCATAATTCACCCGTGATGATGCATTCTTTGTGGCTGTCCTGGTTCTCCCCAAAGTTGGCTAAACATTAGCTTCTCTGAGGGTCAACCGTGCCCATTTTGGAACTAAATTTCTGATTTCATGGCTTCCTGCCATGCGGGATGTTCCTTGGCATCCTCAAATCTTTGAGGGCTCAATTTCAGCTTCCCTAACTGAAGCCATCAAAGCATAATTCACCTGTGATGATGCATTCTTTGTGGCTGTCCTGGTTCTCCCCAAAGTTGGCTGAACATTAGCTTCTCTGAGGGTCAACCGTGCCCATAATTGAAGCCATCAAAGCATAATTCACCTGTGATGATGCATTCTTTGTGGCTGTCCTGGTTCTCCCCAAAGTTGGCTGAACATTAGCTTCTCTGAGGGTCAACCGTGCCCATTTTGGAACTGAATTTTCAGCACTACCGCTGGCTGTACCACTGGGTGTAGCATCCTTGGCACAATGGTGGCAATGTTTCCAAACATGTGGCTGTCCTGCCCCACTAGCTGGCTGCCCTTCTGGAACATTTGAGGGAAATCCCCCCTCAACACGTGGCACCAAATCTGAACTGGGTGAGGAGGATGGAGAATCCATCTCATCATTATCAAACTGAATAATATCAAGAGGCACATCATCATATGGTGGCAAGTCAACATTGACCGGTTGCATGGTTTCATTTTCAGCAAAGGCAACATCTTTACTGATAATAACCCTCCGAGTAACAGGATCATACAAACGAAATCCTTTACTCTCAATACTGTACCCCACAAATATGCACTTGACACTCTTGTCATCAAGCTTAGTTCTATGTTGAGCAGGGATCAAAGCATAAGCAACCGACCCAGAAATTCTGAAATGATTGACCTTGGGCTTGTACCCATAGTATGCCTCAAAATGGTGTCCTGTCAACCAAAGCTTTTGTTGGGCATCTGTTCAAAATGTATGTGGCTGTAGTAATGGCCTCTCCCCAAAATCCTTTTGAGATTTTCTTGAATTTCAGCATGCACCTTGTCATTTCCACAAGAGTCCTATTCTTCCTTTCGGCAATAGGATTGTGTTGGCGTGTGTATGGCACAGTCAAATGATGTTTGATGCCATATTCTTGCAAATAGCCTTCAAATACATCTGAAGTGTACTCTCCCCCTCTGTTTGTGTTAAGCATTTGTATCTTGGAATTGGTCTGATTCTCAGCCATAGCCTTGAATATCTTGAACCAATAAAACACCTCTGATTTTTTCTTCATGAGGAAGAGCCATGTAAATCTGGAATAGTCATCAATGAAGGTAACAAAGTACCTTGCCCCTCTATGAGTAGTAACATTCATGGGGCCACAAACATCACTGTGCACTATTTGCAATGCTCTTATTGCCTTCACATCACCTTTCCCATCCTTTTTGAAAGGTAGGCGGTGCATTTGCCAAGAGCACACCCTTCACATACTTCATTGACTGGCTGCTGTAATTTTGGCATTCCCATGACCATATTGTTGTTAAACAAATAGGTCAATGCCCTGTGATGAACATGGCCAAACCTTGCATGCCAAAATCACCCTGAGATACACATGATATAGCCATAGCATGCTGAGTATAGGGCTGAGCATCAAGCTTGTACAACCCCTTCTCATAAGTGCCTGTAGCCACAATAGCATAAACCTTTTTAGGATCCTTAATCCTGCATTGGCTGCCCTGAAACTCTACCAACATATGTTGGTCATAAACAATGGAAGAAACTGAAATCAGATTCTTTATCAAATCTGGAACATACCAAAAATCACGGATGTATTGTTTCTTCCCTGGACCATCCAAAAGAATAGGAACATGTCCCACTCCCGTGATATCCTGTGTGGCATCATTGGCACAAACAACCTGTCTGCCATGAACAGGTGTAATGTCCTCAAACCAATCTCTGTGATGGGTCATGTGCTTAGAAGCACCGCTGTCCAAATACCAAGTATCAGTGGTGGCCAAAGATGCATCAATACCCTCTGACACTCGCTCAATAAGAGCATGAGCATGTGTAGCATGTGAAGTACTCCACTCCCCCCTTGTGTCAATGATCTCCTGATCCACAACACCGAAGGCAAAATCCTTGTCATCTTGGGCATAGTGTGCATGAGAAGAGGCATTTGAATTTTCAGCAGGTGCCACAAAATTACTGTTTGTAGTCCCCCTCTTCTTCTCATTAGCAATCCTCTTCTAATACTCTGCAATAAAATGACCAGGCTTTTTGTAGTAGTTACATGTACCCTTCTTCTTAGATCCATGACTTGCATGAGAGCTTGCATTCCCCTCATTTTTGGGCTGAAATGCATTGCTGTATTTTCTCTGAAAATTACCTCCCTTTGACTGAAATTTTCCCTTTCCTTGCATGGTAAGAGCTTGCTCACCTTGGCGGGATGAATGAGCAAAATTAGAGGTTCTTTCCTCTTCTTGTAGGAGCAGCCCTACCAACTCATCAAATGAGACAGGGGCAGCCCTAAGCATGATAGACAAAGAGGTAACAAATGTGCCAAATGACAGAGCTAGGCTATTGAGAGTGATAGTGACAAGCTTTCTGTCCTCTATCTCCTCATCAACACCTGCTAATTGATCTCTAAGATTAGTAATCTTAGCAATGTGCTCTGTAATTGTCTGCCCTTCTTCCATTTTCAACTCCTTGAGTTGATTTGTCAAAGCTAGCACTCTAGCTTCATTCTTGACATGGTACATGAATTCCAATTTATCCCAAGCAGCTTTAGCATATTTGCAGGACTTGATGGTAGACATAATGTGCCTCTTCACTGAGAGGGAAATCAAGGACAGAGCCTGGGCATTTCTCCTATCAAACCTCCTCCTTTGCTCCTCCAATAAGGCAGGAGTAGGAGCTGTGGATGAAGATGAACTAGCTGCAGCAGCAGCTGGCCTAGTTTGGTCACCACTCACAATATCCCACAGTCCCTTGCTAACCAAAATGTTGCGGAGCATAAATGACCATAAGGCATAGTTTGGACCTTCCAATTTGTCCCCATCTGTAATAGTGCCAAAGTTCTCTGAAAGAGACATAGTGCCTGCACAAATAACTGACTGCAAATACTGCAAGTAAAACACAATAATGCAACCAAGAGCAAACAGGCTCCTTGCAACACAGAGCAAATAGGCTCTTTGTAATCACTGCCAAGGCATAAACCACTGCACCTCAAAACTGAAAATGCATCCAATCACTTGCCAACACAATCTGAAATTGCAAGCTGGCAACTGTGTCCAAGCAAGAGGTACCTGTCCACCGAGATCCTGTAAGGATGAAAGGGATTCTTACCAGGAACAAAGTCGTGTTGAACAGGAGCGTGCTGTATGCTAAATGAATTCGTAGCCCACAAAAAGTCAACTTTTGAAGCGTAGCTCAGAATGAAATTCTGAGTGCACGAACAGCTCCAAAAGGGGGGTATTACTCCAAGACACTTACCTCCACAGCTCCGGGAACACCGAGATTGATTTCAAGAGCTTAACTCCACCAATCAGTTTGTAAACTGCGCGTGTGCATGCGCGGCAATGCGGAAACTAAACAAACTTGCTCTTGGTAAGCCCAGAGAGTAGGCGACCTGAAGTAGAGTACCCGGGGCAGCAATGGCTGAAGTAAACCGAAGAAATCTTGCAACCAAATGTCAGGAAACAAGCTGGAAAGTGGAGCGAGCTGAATGTCGGATCGAAAACAACACAGGAACACCAGGGAACTTGCCGCGAGACGAAAGGCAAGGCTGAATCTGGGTTCTAGTGACGAATGCTCTGATACCACATGAAGGAACAAAGATGGAGACAAGGAGTGAACACGAGTGAACGAATGTGCTCACACAAGAAAGCTCCAATAGATGTTCGATAGATACAAAGATAAGAGATACAAAGTACTTGGTATATATAGTACCCAAGTAGAACATAAAAAAGACTAAGTACTAGACTAGCCTACAAGGTCATATCTTTGTATATGTCTACACAAATGTCATGCCCATGCTACATGCTCACTACATGTGTGAGCATGCAGCATGGGCAATTCTTCCTTTGTTGTAGTGGAAATTCTTCCTTTGCGAAAGAATGGCTCCTTTTTTTCTACTTACATATTGATTTTGGGGAGCTTGGATGATGTGTGTGTGTGTGTGTTTTTCATTTCCATTATTGTTACCCTTTCCTCGTAAAAGTATAATTTTGCTATTACATATTATTACCTATTATTAATTTTGCTATTACATATTATTACCTCATATAAATTTTCTATTACATATTATTACACTTACCTCGTAAGTATAATTTTGCTATTACATATTATTACTTTTAAACCCCCCTTCATCAATCTTTTTTTCTTCCTTAAGAGCTAGAATGGGATTGGTGGCTTGAGGAGTGAGTTGCCTATGTGGCTTCCACCAAATGAACACTTTAAGGTGAATATTCTCTAGTTCACATGGTTCTATTTCCTTAGGACTAGTTTCATTTCACGAAGGAAATGACAACACACAAAGGTAGAACCCATCAAATTTGACAATTCTTGGCACAATTAAAAAATGGAGATATTTAAAGGCTAATCATCTATAAAAAACTGGTACATTCACAATCATAGCATCTTTTTCAGCTAATACTTTACTCTTCATGGAAAGGATCTTTAATATATGTGAATCTTAAAGATGAAATTTTAGATTTTTCTTCTAACAAGAACATAATAAAGCAACCCATCATTTTCAACAAGCATTGACGGCATTTTGGGGAATATAAAAAACATCAACCTAAAGTTTAAATGTTAACATCAACTATGTTGTAAGCATTAGGCTAGATATTTTGGTGATTTTTAACTAAAGAAAAGATGATGTTAAAATGCATATCTATGTTTCTAGAGAAATGAAATACTAGAGTACGTGTCACCTAGGCTAAAATACATGATAATGCTCAAATAAAAACCATACAAGCTACATGAAGTCAACACATAAATCTAAAAATGAGCATTAGAGAGGACTTGAACTGCTAGACTCCTGGCTTAAACTATTAAGCAATCTACTAATTTAAGCTACTAGTGTAGAATTCGTAACTTAACATGTAGTGTAGAATTCACAACTTAGCATATGTAGAATACTAGAGTACATGTCACCCAGGATAAAATACATGATAATTCTCAAAGAGAAATCATACAAGCTACATGAAATCAACACATAAATCTAAAAATGAGCATTAGAGAGGACTTGAATCTCTAGACTCGTGGCTTAAACTATTAAGCAATTATCTATTAATCTAAGCTTCTAGTGTAGAATTCATAACTTAGAGTGTGGTACCATCAACCTTCACCATAGATTTTTCTACCATAAGCAATGGCAGTGGATTTCTAGGAAGAAATCCATAGTGGCAGTTATAGAAGAGGATTGATGGTCCCATTAGTAGGGTCAAGTAGTTTTTTCTGAGCAATGTGGGTGCCTTGCAAACCCCCCCTCCTCCACCACACTCCACGAGGGCTATCAAACTACTTCCCCAGCAAAAAAAACATGGACCATGGGACCATGAATCTTTCCACCTATGTTGCATTTTCTACCTCAGAGCCAGCTGATGGGACCATACTCTTAGCATGTACAAAGAAGCCAAATTTCATGTATTCAATCTCAGCAAAGAAAGGTAATCACAAATATATAGAGTACAATGACCAAATTTGCCATTGTTAATATACAAAATAAGAGCAAGAGAAAATATTGTAGCATTATAGATAAGTAACCACCATTAGTACTAGATGTGGTCTAGTAGACCTTAAAAATTTACAACCATCATAAATAGAAGAAAAATCCTTAATTAACTAATGTGTGTGACAAAGATAAGAGAGTGAGAAACCAGTCTCGAGACGGTAACCAAGTTGTCACACCCAAATGACCAAAAGCAAGGCAACCAAAATCTCACAGTTGTGAGAAGTACTAGAAGAAGAACATTTAGTGAACCTTAATGAACTAATGTGTGTGAAAAATATAGAGAGCGAGAAACTAGGCAGTCAGAGTGAGAGTTAGAGTGATTGGAAGGAGAGATACAGTGAGAAAGTGAGAGTGAGTGAGTGAGTATTTTTCAAAGAGGCTCAAAACAAAATAACTTTGTCATTTTCTTTTTAAAATTATTGTTTAATGTCATTTTTATGTTTCTTAACAACACTAAAATCTCTAATGAAATTTTTTGTGTTTCTTAATGACACACTGTCATTAGAAGTGTCGCTTTGTGTCACTAATAGTAATGAGTACTCAATAGGACACCCATAGTGACGTAGATAAAGAAGATAATTGTGTCACTTATGGTGTCGTTTTGACCCCCTATTTATTGTAGTAACTATTAGATGATTGTAGTGGGGAATGCACAAATTTGCTATGGTACTCATATTGGCTCAATCTCTTGTCAATCCTTAGTGTTGAGTTACAACGATTTTATTCCCTACTTTTGAATTTAGAAAAGTAGCACTCTAAGCAAAACTCGTACATAGTCACATTTGTAGCCTTTTTTCACCTATTTTACCATGCTATATATCTTTTTAGGTTGATATCATAAATGTAATACTTTAAAAAATATTCATCTCCATTATGTAACAATAAAAAATATCGATTCATCTCCATTATTTATTACTTTAAAAAAATACCAATTCATCTCCATTATGAAACAATAAAAGTTTTCTATATTTCACCTCATTATCTCTTTGTCTCCATTTATTTTTAGTGATAAAAGCATGGGAATAGTGTAGAAAATAAGATACGTTTATAATAGTATAAGTATAAATGGGTTGGCAAATGTATTTTTTACATAAACCTAAAAATTTAGAAAAATTGGGAGATTTTTTAAATTTTATATCTTATATGCTGGCATATAGTGTATTTTTGGTGAATTTATTTCCAAAAACCACTAAAAAGTAAAACATTTTAAACAAACATTGTACACATTAGGGTACCACCAAGCTCCTAAACATATGATTACCTTGACTCCAACAATCACATGACATTTGCATGACATAAATTTTAACTAAATCACTTCTCAACACTACTTGCACTTCAATGAACAAGCTCTTTCCATGTTAAGAACTCTAGGAAAGGTGGTTGTACAAGGGCTGAAACTTTTAAAGCCCTTTAGAAACACTTCAATAGTGCAAATATACAAGATTATGGCTATGTTTTATGGCACAAGAAATACTTCTTAGTATCTCTAAATGCTTGATATAGTTTGTGAAGCTTTTGAAATCTTGATTGTCATATAAAAATACAAGCATTTCTTAATTTGTGTTTAGAGGGAAAAGCAAGCCAATGGTTTAGAACTTTATGACCTGAGATAAAAGTTTGTTTTAGAAACTTAAATGAAGCCTTTACTCACTGATTTTCAAGCAGGGATTTCATTAACGTCTTCACAATTTCGTGATCACGTTAACAAAACCTATTGTTAACATATTAAAACTTGTGATCACATTGTATATTCACATGACCTGAGCAATGACGTGCCAGAACCCACTAGTCCCGTAACACCTCTGGGCTTTTATCTTTCCCGGCGGGCCCGCCGGGATAAATAGTTTTCCCGACGGGCCCGCCGGGAAAGATAAAAGCCCGGCGGGCCCGCCGAGAAAAAGAAGGAACACCGACGGGGTACTATTCTGTATATAAACACTGCCCGACACCCATCGTACAACTTTTGGGGAGATAGTCCTTGTTTTGGGGGCGTGATATCTCTCCTCAAAGTACTTGTAGAGCTCTGGAGTTGCTAGAAGTGTCCTCTTGGGAAGAACGTCCTTATTTTAGGGGCTGTCGTCTTTCCTTGTAGGCACTCCTAAGGCTATTGAGCCACTCGTCCTTAGTTCTTTGAACTGGGGGCAGGGTGTGGTTCGTAGCTAATGCTTGCGGAGATTTAGGGACAAATTTGGAGTCATTCAGCTTTGCATTTGAGCCACGTACGTAATCTACCTCATTCTGCTTTATGAATGGTTTGATGGAGCCAAGAGTCCTGCTTAGGGGCTTGTATTGGTTCTTGATACTTGATATAGTTTAGAGTAGACAAGGGTCTATTGTCCTATACTAGAGTATTGGGCAAGCATAGATCTTTGATTTTTCTTGTGAATGTTAGAGAAGGTCTATTGTCCTATACTAGAGTATTGGGCAAGCATAGATCTTTGATTGTGTAAAGTATCCTTAATTGGGTACAAAAGGCATCCTTCATTGGTGGGGGTGCAATGTGCATGATAGTTTCGAAGTAGTTTTGTAGTAAGACCTTGCAAGATAGTTTGAAGTAGTTTTGTGTTATGTGATGATCTTTTGTATTTGTCAAGATAGTTTCGAAGTACTTTGTCTGCTAATGTATGTTTTGTTATACGTGAGTGATTTGTTGTTTTTTCATTTGTGTATTCATTGTTATATGCTTGGTTGAATAGGTTATTTGTTGAGATGGAGGACAATGTTGGATCCAGTGATACCTCCAATAGAGTCCAAATTTCAAATAGCAGGAAAAAAAAGGCACCTGGGATAGAGTGGCAATATGCAATTAACGTTGGTGATCGATTCATAGATTGGGAGTGTAAGCTATGCCATGCAGTAAAATCAGGTGGGGCGCCTCGACTAAGAGAACACTTTTTATGCGGACCGAAGAAAAAGTCATGTACCCACCCCTCTGCACCTATAGTGGCCAAACGCATAAGAGAAGAAATTCAAAAGAAAGATTCAAGAAAACATGACACTCCTACCGTTAATGTATCAAGGCAGCAAGAACACTGTTGTTCTAATCATCAAACTCCCGCTACATCGCCTACTTGTACCCCGAACGGCAATATGCAACCAGAAAGTAATCTACCCAGTGCATCTTCTTGCAAGCGAAACTTTGACGTAGGAAATATACCCATGCGTCAAACTTCATTGCAAGAAAGCCTATGTCAAGGTTGACTCGATGATGCACAACTCGTCCTTGCTGAAGCGATTTACTTTTCTGGGAGTGCTATGATGATGGTGGACAGTGAGCATTGGAAGAGAGCATGGAAGAAAATTGGTGAGTTTGGACCAGGGTTTTCACCACCTACGTACCATGCTATGCGAAATGATCTATTAGAGAAATGTTATGCGCAAGTAAAAGAACGTGTACAAAGAATAATTCTTAGCAATATAGAGCTTTCTGGATGTAGTATAGTAAGTGATGGATGGTCTAATGTGCAAAGAAAACCATTAATTAATATAATGGTTATTTCACCTAGAGGTGAGACTTTCATCCGTGCCGTGGATTCAGCTGGTTCAATCAAAACTGGGGCTTACATTGCTCAAGTCATTAGCTCTGTGATAGAGGAAGTGGGTGCCAAAAATGTAGTCCAAGTCGTCATGGACAATGCAAAAAATTATAAAAATGCATCCAAAATCCTACAGCGACAATATCCACATATTTTTCCGGTAGGCTGTAATACTCATAGTTTGAATCTTGTATTAAAAGATTGGTATAAATCTGATGATACCAAATGGTTTGCCTCAATCGTCGACACTGCTCGCCAGCTTGTGAAATTCATGCTCAAGAGACAGAGAGTTTTAGATATGTTTCGACCTCGCATGTCAGTTATGTTAAAGCTTCCAGCGGAGACTAGGTTTTGCACTCACTTTTACACTTTTGAGTCTCTTCATAGAAATAAAGATGCAGTTTGCGAAACATTTACATGCATGGCATTTCATGACTGGGAGAACACTCAACTTGAAAAAGTGAAAGAGAAAATCAAAGTCTTGAAGGGAGCGCTTACGAGAAGAAGTTGGTGGAACAGTGTGATGGATGCATACCATGTAATGATGCCTGTTATGTATGCTGTACGAAGTCTTGATCAAAGAGCATCTAATCTCGGAAAAGCATGGATGCAATGGTGGACTGTCCAGCGGAGTTTGGAGTGTCCTGAGAAATTAGAGCATTCAGTGGTGGAAAAGCAATGGCGTGTACCATTCTCCAGTAGACAAAGAAAAGTTCTGTTGAAGTACTTTCATGCTAGATGGATTGGAGCGCATTCACCACTGCACAGTGCTGCTTACATGTTAGATCCTGAATATTGGAATATGGATTTGATGTCCAACGTTGAGGTGGTGCAAGATTTTTATGAAGTGGTAAACACTTTCTATAATAATGATGATGATGGTGTACAGTGCATAAAGGAGATGACCTCATTTCGGTTGAAAGAGGGTTTATTTTCCAACTCCCTTGTTCAACAAATGGCTAAAGAGCAACCTGCATGGAAGTGGTGGATGATGAATGGTGGTGAGCATTATGCTTTATTGCGCAACCTTGCGATGAAGGTTCTAAGTCAGTGCTCTTCAAACTCAGGCTCAGAAAGAAACTGGAGCATGTACAAATATATTCACAGTACTATTCGCAATCGACTTCTTGCAGATCGAGCAGATAAACTTGTTTACATGTACTGCAATGAAGAGATCTTGCGAGACATTGAAAGCGAAGAGTATGAAGAAGATATGCCCAGATGGATGTACAATTGTGATGATGTAGTAGACGAGAACTTTGATGTTGGACGCACGTTGTGCACCACCCTTGAGATAGAAGACTATTTAGACATTGACTTAGATGAGCTTAATTTAGCAGACGAGAGAGTAAACGGTGAAAGAATTTTGGAGCAAGATACTGACATAGAGGAAGAAGTCACTTCATTAATTTAATAAAAAGTACTTATACAAATGATCATATTTGGAGAAATTATCAATACAAAAGTAGGATTTGTTTTTCTTAGCTCTCATCTTGAAATAAATTACGAATTGCACTAGGAGTTGCATCTAAAGGTCCTGGTGGTTTATATTCGCTAGCCATGCCGAACACTGTATAAATACCTTGATTTATTGGGACATTGCACAATGCACATGTGGAAGTATTTTGCATTTGCCTCACTAAACATATTAAGTGGTAGTAGTGTCCACATGGTAGTATATACTGGCCGCTCCACCCATCGAATACTTTGTAACATACAGGACATTGGGGGGTGGAGGAACTTGTAGCCTCAGCAGAAACTCCCACAAGATCAGGATGTATCAAAAAATGAGAGATGTGGTTTCCTTGGCGCACAGGAGCAATACGTGAAGAGATGCTCTGCACATCTTGGCTGATCTTTGTTAGCTGCTCTTGAATCCCTCTATTGGCCGGGGGAGGAGTTGACGCTTGAGTTAATCGGTCAGCTTCTTTCTCCTTCTCTGCTAGCTGTGCCCCTAAGCTTTCTTTGACCTGGTTTAACTCCAATCCAGCGCCCTCCACCATGAGAGCAAGTTCTTCCCTTGTGAATGTCACTGTCTCTTCACGTATGTCGTGGGTGTTGACAGTGGCCTCTCTGGAGGCGAAGTCCACTGGAGTTTCTAGGATAAATTGAGCATATAGCATCTTAGCAAAATAGAGTGGAGCGTCGGTGTTATGGAGAGGACGACCGTACACCTCCAAGAAAATGCGCTCGGCATTAGTTTTGATATCATTGTGAGTGCAACGTGAAATCTTCTATCTTCCCTTCTTAATCTCGCCATCTGGACATGGCCATATTTCCTTTATCATCTTTGTGGTTACGCGTTTGTTTATGTCTTTCCATTGGGCATAAGTTGGATTTGTCCATTTCGACAACCTGCAAGCTGTTCTTGTAGCTTCGCGGGCTGTCAGGCCATGTGCAAGGGCCTTCATTCGCTCATATGCCTTCTTGGCTAACTCCTGATGCTCGTTCGCTTGCGCCTCTGCCATATCTGCATGAACGTAAATGACTAGGATTTTAATAAACTGTAAAGATCAACGTAAGATAAATTGACCATTACTCTCAAAATCTTAAAGTTAAACACCACGAGAGGAGATATGTATTGCAAAGACTCGATGAGAAATATCCACTTGACTCCAAAAATACTTCAAACAATGCGCGCACATCAAATTTTGAAGAGAAAACATAAACTTAAACACCACAAGAGGAGAGAGATATTGCAAAGACTCAATGAGATAATTTTTCAAACATTGGACACATCAAATTTTGAAGAGAGAAACAAAATGCCATTCTTGAAACTTAATCTCTTGATACTGTATCATTACAAAGTTGGGGTGAATGACACCGATAGCTCTACAAGAGGACGTTGTGCCCTCGTTGGGTCAGTATTTAGTGATCTAAAAAATTCAACTACTTGCAAAATTGATTTTCGCTCATCGCAATTAGGCAGAAACATCCAATTTTTGACTCTATGAATAATAGTATCCATGGTAACTTTGTCATGGGAACTATTATCCATCCACAACACTTGCACTTTCTGCCAAAAGTCATATAAAGTTTGTAATAAATATCCCAAGGCAAAAACATCAGATGTAGGAGTGTATGCATCTGCCAAAAATGGATCATAAAGCTCTGGGGCTATCCACGGCCGTTTATTTCGCTCTCTGTCTGCGTAGGAGACTGCCTGTGCCACCTTCTCAGGGTTCTTGTCTGCTTCAAATACAAAATTGAGAGACACCCATTTTTTGGGCGCTCTCAGCAGTAACCCCCAATCGATAATACCTATGCGTGGCTTTAGCTCTTTTGTAAAATCCAACACTACATTGAATGGATGTAGGTCGGTATGTACAATTCCTGCCATATGTGCTGCCGCTAGGCCTTCCACCAGGGCATGCATAATATGTGGCATGCTTATTACTATTTGTTTTATTTTCGAAAGTTCTAGATGACTTAAAGGGATATTATCAGGCGGGGGTTGTCTCCATCCTCGATCCAAACGAAAAATTGCTCTGGTGAACTCACTGAATCTGAAGGAAACCTTCAGAAGAGTATCACCAAGAGCGCCGCCATTATAGTACGGGAAAATAGTGATCCAAGGAGCCTCTTTTGTAAAGGCAATGCACCGGACAATCGATGGATGTAGCACTTGCATACCCTGCTCTGCCTGGAAGCTCTCGAACTTGGCGCTGCCTTCTCCTTTGTAGTGCTTTCCGCAAAAAGTAATGTGCTCCGGTAAAAATGATATACCTTTAACAGTATACTCTTTTACTGTGCCAAAAACACCGGAGCCTATTGTTCGCCCTTCGAACAGAGCCTCGTGCGGGATGCCAATGAGATGTGTGCACATAGAATTGTAGATGGTACGATTAATGACACCTGTACCACTTGCATCTGCCTGGCTGGACGTTGCAGTGACGTCCTGGGCAATGCGCACTCTTTTGGGGAGGGACTTTGCATCCAACGCCTTCATGCGCTTGCTCTTGGCTCTTTGCTCGCTCCATACAACGTCCCATAACTGTAGACGTTGCATATTGGCTTCAGGCGCGGCAGCATCTCTAAGATCACTGCATGCTACACGCATGCTCCCCAAAATGGTTCGTGTTATGTGTTGATGGTTGAAATCTGCTATCTTCTGTCTATCAAGCAACTCAGCGTTGCCTCCGCTTCGAAGCCGACGCTGTGCATTTTCCCATATTTGGTCTATTAGATCTCGCGTGAGTATCTCAGACTCATTGATCTTTTTGACGACATCATCAGCACATTGTGACACTGTGATGACTGCTTCAATGCGAATTGCTCGCAGAACGATTTTACGCTCTTCGGGGGAAAGCATGTTGATCGTCTTCGTAAATCTAGCAAATATCACTAAACACAAAAAAATAGAATATCAAACATTACTGAAATCAACATCAAGCAAACGTGAGAGAACAGCAACAAGTATATCATTACTTATCAATGTTCAAACAAAAACGGAATATCAAATAATTTTAATGAACTCAACATCATCCAATACATCATCAAACATGAGAGAACAGCAACAAGTGTATCATTACTTATCAATGATCAAACAAAAACAGAATATATCAAACAATATTACTGAACTCAACATCATGCAATACATTATCGAACGTGAGACAACCGCAACAAGTGCATTATTACTTACGAAGTGTATACATTATCGAATGAGAGAGAGAGAGAGAGGGGGAGGAAGAGAGAGAGGTGTGACAGATAGAGAGAGGAAAAATTAAATGACATTTTTTATAGTTTTGTGAGTTCCTAAAGAGAGAAAAATAATGTTTTGAAATCCTAAAGCACTCCTCATCTACACACCTATCGTGATAGAGAGAGAGATGTGAAGTGTATCATGAGAGAGAGAGAGAGAGTTGTGAAGTGTATCATTGCGAGAGAGAGAGAGAGAGAATTGTGAAGTGTATCATGAGAGAGAGAGAGAGAGAGAGAGGAGAGGAAGAGAGAGTTGTGACAGATAGAGAGAAGAAACATTAGATGACATTTTTAATGTTTTTGTGAGTTCCTAAAGAGGAAAATAATGTACTGTTTTAATTTTTAAGTAAATAGAGGGAGAAAAAAGAAATTATTAAGAATTATGTATATTTTAAGAGAAATAAAAAAAAATCATTATCTACACATCTATCGTGTTGTGAAGTGAATCATAAGAGAGATAGAGAAAGAGTTGTGAAGTGTATCATGAGAGAGAGAGAGGGGGGTAAGAAGAGAGAGATATTCATATTTTTCGAGTTACGAATCACGATATTATAAAATAAAACGTTTAGACAATATGATGTAAACTTTGATCCATGAAATACTCATGCCGCGTTAGCAACCAAGTATCGCATGGATCAAACACAATAAAAACAATACAAGTCAAATCAAACAAATTTACGACATTTATTCGACTGCGTTAACGATCATATGCCGTAATATGCAAGCAAATTTACGACACTTTTTCGACCGCGTTAACGATCAAATGCCGCAATATGCAAAAAACAATGTATGCACTAGCGGACGACACCAACTTGCCGCGTTAATGACAAAATGCCGCCCGATTCTGTGGGAATACAAATAGGATACGAACATACACTGGCCGCGTTACCGACCATATGTCCGCATTTGACAAAGGGAAGGGAAGGGAAGGTGACATCGCCATAACGATACTATGCTTGCCGCGTTACCGACTAGTACTGCTACGGCGTGCCATACTTACCATAGGACACAGACTAGCCGCGTTACCGACTAAGTGCCCCAGGGTAAGCACCATTCCGAAGAATGGCCTTACACACACACCAGTCGTGTGGCGGGCCACCCACATCCTGCCGCGCATTGCGACAATGGGCGGCTGCCCGCACGAACTCACCCACACACACATCCCTCGTGTGGCGGACCACCCACATCCTACCGGCATTGCGACAGTGGGCGGCTGCCCGCACGAACACACCCACATACACACACACACACAAGTTTCATTACCTGTGTATGCTGTCAGCAAAAATGAACTCCCAAAGGGCCCCTCGGGCCCATATATATAGGAAATTGTACCCCGCCGGGCTACATGACGACCCCACAGGGACCCGCCGGGTTTTGCTTTATCCCGGCGGGCCCGCCGGGTATAGCAAAAGCCCGGCGGGATTTTGTCCGGTTACCAGGTCGCTTGCCACCGGCTTTTTTGAGAACATGTTAACATGTGAACATGTTAATAACATGTTAACACATGTTATTAACAAAAAAAATTTTGTGATCACGTGAATATAAAATCAGAGTTTTCAAGACATGGTTTTAGCAAGGGATGTTAAAGAAATTGAGCAAAAATGTAAAGAAACCATATGAGATTTCATCCTATGGACAAAAATCTTGAAATCACAATGTGAGACCTGGGAGAAACTCAATGATGCTCAAAAGATGGGATAATTCCTCCTGGGACTCAAGAAAAACACCTTGAACAACTTGATCACATAATCTTGAATCCATATGCTTTTCATCAATGTGGTAAACAAACAATCCGCTTGAATGGCCACATGTTGGAAGACAATAATGAATTGGGATATTTATTGCCTTAACTAATATAAGTGAGGGGTGAAAGGAAATTAATCTCTAAACTATAAAAAGGGAAGTTTTATACTACCTTACTAAAAAAACTTACTCGAGAGCTTAGAAAGGAAGATCTAAAAGGGAAGTTTTATACTATCTTACTAAAAAACCTTACTCGAGAGCTTGGAAAGGAATGATCTCAATCATCAATAATTCCAAAAAACAATTCCAAAAAACCCTTTCTCTTTTGGAGGACCAAAGAAGCTATATATATTTCATCTTTTGGAGGACCAAAGAAGCCAAAAACCCTTTCTCTTTTGGAGGACCACATTATCCATATTTCATCTAAATAATTTTAAGTTACACCCCCATCCTTGATGAAAGGTCTATTACTTCTTGAAAAGTTGAAGGGCCCTTTAATGAATCAATCAAAGGCCCAATCATTGACCAAGAGTTTTTATTGGGAGATAAGTTTCCTTGATCGAAAAAGGAAAAAGACAAGGGGTACAAATTGTTGGAATTAGGGTTGCAGGAATGCACACACAACTTCAAGAAGATAAGGAAGCTTGAGCACAACACAGTAGTGTATTATGAGTGCCAAAAATGAAAGATAACAAGCCCTAGAAGATAATGGGCGTATATACAATGCACGGGGGAAAAAACCTCCTAGTGAGGGAAAAAGTGCCCCGGCGGTCCTAAGTGTGTTCACACACATCACTACTATAATATGGTAACAAATCCCCCCTGGAGTGATGCGGTGAACAAGAGCTAGCACTCATGTATAGGGAAGTGTCTAGCTATGTGGACGAATCCACAAAAGGGAGTAAGCCCAAAGCTTTGCGAAAAGCTTCGAACTTCTCACGAGGCAGAGCCTTTGTGAAAAGGTCTGCAAGGTTATCCTGTGTTGGCACATAAGCCAAACTGATCTCTCCTGCAGAGAGTCTCTCCCTGACATAATGGTAGTGCACCTCAATGTGCTTCGTACGAGCATGGAACACTGGGTTCCGCGCAACTGCCAATGCGCTCTGACTGTCAGTGAAGATGGTGGTGGCAGATGGCTGCCCAACACCCAAATCAGCCATAAGGCGTCTGAGCCACACACACTCAACCGTAGCTGTGAAAGCTGCCCTGTACTCAGCTTCACAACTAGAAGTGGCCACAGTAGGCTGCTTCTTGCTCAACCATGATATGCATGAGCTTCCAAGCATGAAGCAAAAACCACTCGTGGACACGCGTGTGTCATAACAACCAGCCCAGTCAGAATCTGAAAAAGCATGTAAATCTGGCGGCAATGATCCCCCCTTGGGATAAAACAACCCAAGATGCCGAGTACCACTCAAATAGCGAAAGATACGCTTCACTGCCTGCCAATGCTTAATGCCTGGGCTATGCATAAATCTGCTCACCTGTGAGACTGCAAACTGAATGTCTGGCCTCGTAATGCATACATAAATGAGGCAACCAACAGCTGTCTGATAGAGTGTGACATCAAAGTGATCTCCAGCATCATGAAGACTCAACTTCAAACCTGTCTCCATTGGAGTAGCAATAGGCTTGCAGTCTTCAAGGCCAAATCTCTGCAACAATGTTTCAATATACTTTGTCTGACACAAAGCAATACCTCCATCACACTGCTTAAATTGTATCCCCAAATAATGATGCAAATGCCCCAAATCTGACATCTCAAAAGAGGCATTCAAATCAGCCTTAAAATCAGCAATATGACTCTCATTTGGTCCTGTGAGCAGCATGTCATCGACATAGAGAGCAATGATTAGATGTACACCATCCACACGTTTAGCATACAAAGTGCTTTCTGTTGGACTATTCTGAAACCCATGTGCAGTCAAATATGCATGTATTTTTTCATACCAAGCTCGTGGAGCTTGCTTTAAACCATATAAAGCCTTTTTTAACCTGCACACTTTGTTTTCCTGCCCTCTTTGAACAAAACCACGAGGCTGCGATACATACACCTCCTCATGCAAATCTCCATTTAAGAACGCAGTCTTTATGTCCAGCTGATGTACATTCCAACCATTATGAGCTGCTAATGCACAGATGCTACGAACAGTGGTCATACGACATGTGGGAGCAAAAGTCTCATCAAAATCAATGCCCTTCTCTTGAGCATAACCTTTTGCAACAAGCCTAGCCTTATGGCGATCCACTGTGCCATCAGGCTTACGCTTCAATTTGTATACCCACTTAGTGCCAATGGCCTTCTTGCCAGGGGGCAAGTCACATAAAGACCATGTACCATTCTTCATAATAGCATCGTATTCTGCTTGCATAGCAGCCATCCAATTTTCTGAACTTTGTGCCTCATCAAATGAAACAGGCTCACTTTCATCGCACATACTAGAAACAGCCAATGCATAACAATCTGACGCATAAGAGGCACCATGAGAGCCAGAACGAGTGCGACTAGACAAAGGGGCATCCAACTTGCTGTCACGCAAAGTCTGCACCAGCCATCTAGGCATATTCCTAGAGCCCTCAATCTCTTGTCTCTCATCCTCAAGTGCATCATGCACATCTGCATCAGATATAGGCTGATCTGTGCCATCATTTAAAACCTGCATAGGCTGAAAAACTGCCTCATGAGGTATTGCACTTGACTGTGCACCACTGAAAAGAGGCAACAATGTATCATAGACATCACGTGAGCTGATATCTGTCTCCTTAGTACATGAAACCAAGGGCTGAACTGCATCTTCCACAAAAACAACATCACGGCTAACCAAAATGCGCTTTGTCTGTGGATGATACAAACGATAGCCTTTGCTCTCAGCACTATATCCAACAAAAATACATTTGACAGCTTTGTCATCCAATTTTCTGCGATGTTGCACAGGCACTAATGCATATGCCAGGCAACCAAAAACACGTAAATGGCCAACAGATGGCTTGCGGCCATGCCATGCCTCATATGGAGTGACAACCTGTAATGCTTTGGTGGGACACCTGTTTAGTACATAAGTGGCACACATGACAGCCTCAAGCCAAAAACCATGTGGTAGACTTTGACTCTTAACCATACATCTTGCCATTTCCATGAGAGACCTGTTTTTTCTCTCAGCCACACCATTTTGCTGTGGTGTATACGGCACTGTACATTGGTGTTTTATCCCACGCTCAGCCAGAAATGCATTAAATTCTGAAGACATATACTCCCCCCCTCGATCTGAACGGAGGGTGCCCATCTTACTTTCTGACACATTTTCAGCCATAACCAAAAACTGTTTGAAGCACAAAAACACTTCGGACTTTGCCTTCAAAGGATATACCCATGCATGCCTGGTAAAATCATCAATGAAAGTCACGAAGTAAAGGTAGTTTCCAAATGATGGAGTTTGCATGGGACCACAAACATCACTGTGAACAAGCTGCAATCTGCGTTCAGCTCTCACTGATCCATCTTTGGGAAAGGAAGCACGCTGCATTTTACCCAATATGCAGCCCTCACAAACATGCTTGACAGGTGCCTCAAGCTTAGGCAAAGAAGACACCATTTCAGATTTCTGCAGGCGCAGCAAACTTGCAAAATTCAGATGACCAAAACGTGCATGCCACAGTTTTGCATTTGAAATAGCCTGCGTATCCATAATAGCACATGCTGAATCCTCTACACATTTGCCATCCATATTGAGCTTATACAGCCCTCGACATAGTGAACCAGATGCTACAATGATGTCACCACAAGAGAGATCATGAACAGTACATCTGTCATCCACAAATTTTACAACCAAACCTGTTTTGGCAAATGCGGAGACTGACAGCAGATTCTTTTTGATCCCTGGCACATACAATGCATCAAAAAGTGTAAAGGTGTTGCCATTTGCAACATTCAACACAATCTGTCCAACTCCTTTAACGGGATAAGAGGAGTTATTGGCACAAGTGACAGTATTCCCTGTGGGAGCAGACTCAAGGAAAGTGAATAAACTGCGCTGCGAGGTGATATGCTTAGTGGCACCACTGTCAAAGTACCATACATCTGAATCTACTGCAGACATACATGTGTCATGCAAAGATGGGTCATAACTGCACTGCGCATTGAATGCCCATTCTGTATCTAGCACAACATTAGCAGATTCATTGTTAGAAGGAGAGGCATCTGCAACAGCCATACCAGCCTCTTTCTTCTTAGCCTCTTTCGCAGCCAGCTTAGGACACGCTTTGATGACATGATCATTTCCCTTACAGTACTTGCAAAATGTCTTCTGTTTGTCACCCTTCTTCTCATCTTTGTCTTCCTTCTTTGGTTGCGCAGCATTTGCAGATTTCTGCTTACTAGAAGAAAAGCCAGCTTTACCTTTCCCGCTTCTTTGACTAGCACCGAAAGCTTGATCTGCGACACGCATACTATTCCTGTTTTGCCTTGACTGGTCTTCTTGCAGCAAAACAGAAACTAACTCCTCAAATGATAAGGCATTGGGATTGCCTTTCATCATCAAGCGAAGAGTGGAAGCAAAACCCTGATAAGAATCTGGTAGACCATTCAAAACAGTCTGCACAAGTGAACTGTCTGACAGGATTTCATCTGCAGAAATGAGCTGCTCTTTGAAATCCTTGATCTTTGTCAAAAAGCTATCCATAGAATCACCTTCGTTCATATGCTCATTCTCCAACTGTTTTCGGAGATAAGCAACACGAGCCTCATTTCTTGCCTGATACAATGTGGCAAGTACATCCCAAGCATCCTTAGAAGTCCTGCAGGAGCGAATATGTGGGATAATGGTACGTTTGACAGACAGCGCAATCAAGGCATGAGCCTGCGCATCTCTACCATCCCAACGAATCTGCTCTGCTGAAAGTGGTGGTTCCCGAACAGCTGCTACAGCACTTGTGCCTGCACCATCATCAACAGTACCTGTTTCTGATGTGTTTGCAGCATTCCCAGCCACAATAGGACGTGCATCAATACCCTGCACAATATTCCATAACCCCTTTGCTACCAATACATGTCGCATCATATATGCCCACAATGGATAGTTGGTGCCATCCAACTTATCCTCAGCAGCCAACATGCGGAATACATCATTGTTGTCAGCCATGGCCAATGACTGTACTACTAGATGTAAATGCTGTCTGGAAGAGGTAAACCTGTATAAAATCGACCTGTGCTATGTAGCACAGCCCAAAACAGACGAATGGGCACCTGTCCTGCAGATTTTAATCTTGACAGAAAATCTGCACAGTAGGACGGTTTTGCCTGCGCAGTACTTGGAATGCAAAAACGGAGGGCGAAACGACTTCAGATCAAAATTCTGAAAAAAACAAGCCCTACGGGCTCTCCCACGGCATATACTAACCTGCAGACGCTCGTGAAACCTCGTTGCAATCGGAGGAGATGAAGCGGCAGGTGCCGGTGATGCTGCCCGGGAGGAGGAAGCCTGCTCTGATACCAATTGTTGGAATTAGGGTTGCAGGAATGCACACACAACTTCAAGAAGATAAGGAAGCTTGAGCACAACACAGTAGTGTATTATGAGTGCCAAAAATGAAAGATAACAAGCCCTAGAAGATAATGGGCGTATATACAATGCACGGGGGAAAAAACCTCCTAGTGAGGGAAAAAGTGCCCCGGCGGTCCTAAGTGTGTTCACACACATCACTACTATAATATGGTAACACAAGCTACTAGGAAAATAGCTATATATGATCATTGTAGTGCTTCTATTGTTGTGTGTACTACATGAGGTAGAAATTTGTCCATTTTGGGAGTCCACATTCCCAAATGCTCCCAATTCCCTAATAACACCACCTCATAAAACATGTGAGAAATGTTGTATTAAGTGTAGATTACCCAAATATATGATAAATGTGCTATCATGTGAGAAATTTGTTCATAGATTACCCAAAGATAATTGAGTTAAATCACAATAATATACACCATTATAACTTAAGTGTAGCCAATGTGTGGTTTTCCACTATGCCTTTAAATCACAATAGTATACACCATTATAACTTAAGTGTAGCCAATGTGTGGTTTTCCACTATGCCTTTAAATATGCTCACACGTTTACAAACCAAGGTGGAAGAAAAAACCAAAAGGCCTGCACAATTTGACTCTCCAAGAAGGGTGGATGAGAATTTCTTGAAATACAAATTAAAAAAAGACTCTCAAGATTGTAAATCCAAGGAAACCAAAGGGAAATAAAAAAGGGGAAGATAAATATGTACTAAAAGACGAGGTCAAGAATCTTGACAAAGCTTTACCAAAGGAGGTAAGCTACACCATGTGATGCTAATAAAGCATTAACCTCTAAGGCTTTCCTTGAGACCAAGGATGTAAGAGATAATGGTGTGCTCATGCAAAAGTATGATCCAAAGAAGGGGTGTACAAGGATGATTCAAAGTCACTATCTTGTAGTTTTAAAAATCTAGATTTATATTAGAAAATCTCTCTCTCTCTCTCTCTCTCTCTCTCTCTCTCTCACACACACACACACACACAACCCACATGCCACGAGAGGAGCGGTCCCAATTATTGAAGCTACCCAAGTTCATGGGAAGATGGATGGCGGTGTGGCTGCCAACTGGGCAAGAGAGATGCCTGCCACTCTTGCCAAGATATGTTCACATCAGACCGTGTGAAAAAGATCTGTCCAAATGGCGCTGATAGTCTATGCACGGGGAGTGGCTGACCCCTCAATGGTCTCTGTACAGCATGCCCATGAAATATGCCAAAGGCTGTTAATCATGGATCACCTCCCATCAGGAATCCTGAGGTGTGTCAAATGCTAGGGAGTTGAGGGAATCTGTCCGACCTCCACCATTGTGATCCAATGCAGGTACAGATGAAGTGCCAAGCCAGTGTATTCCTCCTCGTAACCCCTCCCACCCAGGCCCCTTTCCAAAAAAAAAAGCAGGGGGTGATGCCCAAATGTATCAGGCCCTCATAATAAAAAACACATCAATTGAGTTACATACACATAGACATATTATATTTAAACGATACAAATATATATAGAGAAGATATATTTTACACAAAAACTTATAAAATTGTTGATACAACCATGGAGTATTGTATCTTAGATTTATGGACTATGGGTTAGCCATGTTGGCTTTTGGAATAGTATGAATAATTAATAATAAATCCATATTTTACTAAATATAGGAGGAGCATAAGAATCAAGAAGGTCGCTCATCCATTTGATAATGTAATATCCCTATGGGAGTGTTTTAGGGATGAAGTGAGATTAAAGAAGCAATGGGAGCACAATAAGAGAGCAACATAGTGGTGCTTAAGCAAAGTGATCAAAACCACCTCTGAGAAAGAGATAAGCATGGCTTAATCTCCAAATTTCTAAGTGAAGATGAGGATGTTTATACTTGTAATTGTTTTTAAAAGCATGGACTTTTGGACTTAATTGATTTATATATTGTTTGAATAACGTAGAGCAATGATTGTGGTCATCAAGACCACTCGCTGTGCAGATGAGATTAGAGACACCACTAGTCAAGGCGATTTGTGGCTACACCTTTAGTTATTAGAGCATGATGTCAAGTCACTATCCCTGAGGTATGTGAATTTATAATTAAGTTATGTTATAATAAATAAATAATGAAGTTATATATATATATATATATATATATATATATGGGTTTAATTTTGTATTGAATATCATAGGAGGCCAATGTAGAGCCTACAATAGAAGAGGAGGGAGTATATCCTAGGTGATTCCCTACCTAAGCATACTAATGAGGTGGATAGACAAGATATTTATTTACCATAGACATCATTATTGAATGTAGCAATATATAGTATATCTATGTTCTTTCGTAGGCTTTTATATATGTTAGCTATAGACAATGGGCATTAGCAATCTATGTTCTTTCATAGGCTTTTATATATGTTAGCTATAGACAATGGGCATTAGCAATCTTATGTACATTTAACCAATCTCTAGACAATGGGCATTAGCAATCTCATGTACTTTCATAGGCTTTTATATCTATGTTCTTTCATAGGCTTTTATATATGTTAGCTATAGACAATGGGCATTAGCAATCTCATGTATATTTATAGTATATCTATGTTCTTTCATAGGCTTTTCTATATGTTAGCTATAGACAATGGGCATTAGCAATCTTATGTACATTTATAGAGAGTACCAATCTCTAGACAATGGGCATTGGCAATTTCATGTACATTTATAGAGTATAACAATCTCTAAGAGTTTTGATCTAATGTATATTTATTTGTTTATACATTGGTCATGGGATATTTCTTGACATTTTACATCGGTTATTTTTCTATATAGACACAATGAAGGGATATTTCTAGGCATTATGCATCAATTATGTTTATATATACACATTAGATATTATTGCAACCTCATTTTTTATCATTAATCTTACAAATTTTCCAAATATGTGCCTTCATTCTACATTATACTTTGAGTTTTTTTAAAAATATATATATGTTTAACCCGGGGGCTTCACCTAAAATATGTAAGTGTAGCACATGAGTTCTTTAGAAGGGGTACTTTTAATCCAAAAATTAACAGAAATATACATACAGAAGGGGTATTTTTATTCAATTTGGAAAAAAGTTTGAACTTTCTAGTGTAAATATATTTGAAAAACCATATGTAAGTAGGGGTTTTTTTATTACCTCTTGAACGCACGTGCTATGAGAATTTTTCATGTAGTGAAGGCCCCGAGATGTTTATTAATCTTAATTGAGCAAATTCAAATTCATTCACTAAGAAAAGTACGAGCACTATATATTAATGTTCATATTAATCTATGGTGCCAGAGCATGAGTGTGCTCAACATGAAAATGATAATAATACTTATAACGTCATATAATTAATCACCCTACATGTTTGTAGTAAGTGAAGAGAGTGAGAGAGAGAGAGTGCATGTGTGCGAGTCAGAGAGAGAGTGTGTGAGTGAGAGAGTGAGTGGGCAAGGGTGACAGAGTGATCGGAGCAAGAGAGTGAGAGTGAGTGGAGTGGGCAAGAGTGAGAGTGAGTGTAAAGAGTGAGAGTGAGTAAGAAAGAGTGAGTGATTGGAAGGAGAGACAGAGTGGGAGAGTGAGAGTGAGAGTATTTTTTAAAGCATCTCAAAATGTGGTTACTTAGTCATTTTTTTCAACAATATTATTTAGTGAATTTTTTGTGATTCTTAAAGACACTAAAATCCCTTTTTTTATAAGTGGTCAAAGTGTCATTAGATATGACACTACTAGTAATGAGTGTTCCATAGGACACCCATAGAGATGTTGATAAAAAAGATAACCGTGTCACTTATTAGGGTGTGGTTTTGACCCCCTCTTTCTTGTACTGACTATTCAAGGATTATGATAAGGAATGCACAAATTTTCTATTGTACTTAAGAAAGCAATTTGCATATTGGATCAGTCTTTTGTCAATCCTTAGTGTTGATTTACAACCATTTTTTTTTCCTACTTATGAATTTAGAGAAGTAGCACTCTAAACAAAACTCAGACACACTCACACTTGCAGTCTTTTTACCCCTATTTTACTATATTGCTATATATATTTGTGTGTTTATATCATAAATTTAGTACTTGAAAAAATACCAATTCATCTCCATAATGTAACAGTAAAATCGTCTCTATTTTATCTCATTATTTGTTTCTCTTCATTCATTTCTATTGATAGAAGCATGGGAGCAAGGTAAAAAATACGATACAAATATAATTGTATAGGTATAGATGGGTTGGCGAATGCATTTTTTATATAAACCCAAGACTTTTTTATATGAACCTAAAACTTTAGAAACTTAGAACTTTAGAAAAGTTGAGAGAATATTTAAAATTTTATATCTTATATGGTAGCATATAGTGTAAACTTATCTCCAAAAACCAAAACATTTTGGGATACTTTTCCTAAAATGTTTGTGATAAAATAGCATATAGTGTAAACTTATCTCCAAAAACCAAAACATTTTGGGATACTTTTCCTAAAATGTTTGTGATAAAATAGCATGACAATCTCAAAGTCCTCTCTAAAATTGCCATTGGGCTAAAAATAGCCCCTACTTTTTTGCTTGCATGGGAGCCAAGCAATCTATATGGTTGCTAAGATGGTTGATAATATAACACCACGGAGACAACCATTTGTTGGCCAGGTCTTTTAGCATGGAAATAAGGCCGTATTCAATATTATAGGACCACCAAACATGCTTGAAGATGTGTTGACAAAAGAGTATATACAAATCATTTAACTATAGTAAACGCTAGAAGTAATATACTTGTGGTAGAAATTTCCAAGCAGACATGTTTGAAGACATGTTGACAAAAGAGTACATAAAAATCATTTGACTATAGTAAATGCTAGAAGTAATATAACTATGGTAACACATTTAATGATAGTAAATGCTAGAAGTAAGATACCTGTGGTAGAAATTTCCAAGCAAACATGTTTGAAGACATATTGACAAAAGAGTGTACATACAAACCATTCAACTATAGTAAATGCTAGAAGTAATATACCACGTGGTAGAAATTTCCAACAAGTGGTCTCCACCAAATATTTAACATCCTTATCTCTCTGTCTCCATTCATTTCTTGTGGTAAAAGCATGGAAACCGACCACTTTTTTTGATTGCAAAGCTGGTTCGTATGTGGAAACAAGGTCTAATCCAAGATTATAGAATTTTGTAAGGGTTCCTCTTTTAGACAATCAAACATTTTGTAAGGGTTTTAGACCATCTAACATTTTTTCTAATCCAAGATTATAGGATTTTGTAAGGCCTTACCTTTTAGACCATCGATGATTTTTAAGACATGTTGACAAACATTTTGATTAATGAGTGTTTAGTGCTTTGAGTGATGTGTGTGGTTTTACTCTACTAAAATGGGGTTCTTTCACAATACTTGGTGGTGTTGTGGTAATGATGTATGAATGAGAGAATCACAATATATCACAATGATCTATTTCTATCTCACGTATAATGATACACATGGTGACACCTCACCACGCCTCACCCAAGCTCATGGTGACACCTCACCCGACCCATGCCTAGTGTCAACGGTGCTCCTTTGTAACACTGATTCTCGTCACAGATTCTATATTTGTACCATGGCCTTTCTTGACGACTAGTTATAGTCTTGTGAAACGATCACTGCCCCTGCCTTCAATGCAGAGAGAGAGAGAGAGAGAGAGAGAGAGAGAAAAATGGGGCCGAGTCAATTATCAACCCTTAAATAAAGAGTAATAAAAACGCAGACATGCCAAACTGCACATATATTGATTGAAATGATGCCCCAGCTCGGTAAGAAAATAATATTGGCTTCACTTAATGGTGGTGCGTTTGGTTCCCTTTGTAAATTATGGAGAAAGGATCGTCCTTATACTGATGCTATCCAGTATCTTGAACAAATTTTCAATGGTTAAATGAAGTGTTGATGAAGACATTGAAATGCTGCTGTAATAAAAACGTGTTAGCAAAATATGCAAAGTGGCAAATCTTAGAGCTATGAGCTAATGCATATATCTGTGCAAACTCTCTTTTGCATAAGAGCATAGAGCAAACTCTCTTATGCAAACTCTCTTTTGCATAAGAGCATAGAGCTTATGTAAATCTTTATGCATTATGCGTGCATGCTGCATAAGAGTCCACTTTTATATTTTATGATGTTTAGTTTTCCTTTGTGTAACCTTCCTTAACTCCATTGTAGGTTGTGATTTCTACACTTGTGGGCAAGAGACCTACACATGATCCTATTGTGTGACACTCTATCCATCTTCTTGGGTAAGGGATTTCATGTTTACAACCCAAAACTTTTGTGTGTGAGCAATGATACTTTTGTCCTCAATGCATAACACTATGCAAGGACTATGATTGGGCTTTGTGTATATATTAGATGGCACTTATGTACGATGAGGTTATTCAAAGAGCTCTATATAAGCTACGGATAATCTCTATAAGCTCTATGCATAGAGTGTATGCAAAAGATCCATGAATAATCTTATGCAACTGCTCTATATAAGTTCTACATAAACCTTACACAAAAAATCTATGCATAAGCTTATGCAAGAGCTCTGTATAAGTTATACATAAAGCTATGCATAATATTTACAAGCTCTATGCAATAGCTCTGTATAAGTTATACATTTTTGTGATTTTTTTGGATAAAAATACCCCTTTTGATGAACTCAAGTGATACACTTATATATTTTGAAGTGAACCCCCGAGATACTCCCTCATTTTTTTAGTGACTTCCTTCCCAAGAACAACCCTGCCTCCATTTTCTTGTGCCTCTGCATGCTTATCAACATCCATGCTGGCATGTGACATAATGGTAGACCAACATTGACCCTACCTCCATTTGGTTGCACCTCTGCATGCCCTTCAACATTCATACTAGGATGAGGTGAAAGTATTGCTAGAACAATATGACCTTGAACAACCATACTCTGCAAATTTCTTTGACATAAAAATATCATTCAAAGAATATGTATTCTACCCTAAATCTATGTTTCTTAAAGGGAGAGAGAGAGAGAGAGAGAGAGAGAGAGAGAGAGAGAGAGAGAGAGAGAGAGCTCTGTTCCAGCAAGAGAGAGTGACAGAGAGAGTGTGTGCATATGCTAGTCTACCATTTTGAAGAGTGCATATGCCTTTCTAAAGAGTGCATGTGCTAGTATACCATTTTGACCAAATTATACCTTTATATATGGTAGAAAGGATTGAATTAAGCCACTTTTTCCATTCCCCTTTTTTAAAAAAGTGCATATGCTAGTATACCATTTTAAAAAAGTGCATATGCTAGTATACCATTTTGACCAAATTATACCTTTATAGATGGTAGAAAGGATTGCATTAGGCCACTTTTTCCATTCTCCTTTTAAAAAAAAATGCTACAAGGAAGTTTAGCAAAAGTAATAATAAGAATTAGAAGAAGAAGAAAAACAATATCTTCCTCCTCTTACTTATACTTCTCATTCTACTTAAAAAATATACATAGCATCTTGTATGAATAAGAGCTTTATGCATAGAAGCTCCTATGGATAATCATTATTTGTGAAATGTGAGAGTTGAAAAAAGATTTTCAAAGTCCCTATGTACCTAAGGGGGTGTTATATATAAGTATAGATCTTATGTGTGGAGAGAAGAGAGCTTCTACTTAGAGCATAGATCATGTGGATAGGACCTATATACATATAGTAATCACACATGGAGATCCAATGGATCGAGCATTTATACACATGTATTATATATAGAACTCTTATGCACTAGATATATTTGTGTTATCCATAGAGCTCCTATGCATAAGAGCTCCATGCATTATCCATAGAGCTACTAGTTAAAGAGATCTATGCATAGACCTCTTATACATAGGACTTGTATGCAAAAGAGCTAATTTTAGTCTCTTGCAAAGCAGAAAAGGGATTTCTTGTAGAGATACATAGAGATATGCATAAGTTCATAGCTCTTGCATGGAGCTATGCATAAGCTCCATCTTTATTATGCTATATAAGTTATATACATATTAACCTCTAAACTGTATGTGTAAGCTAATGAATAAGGATCTATGCTCTTATGTAGAAGAGGTTTTGTATAAAGATATGCATAACCTCATGGCTCTACGATATGGAGCTATGCATGAACTCTATGATCCATGTATAAATCTATGCATAGATAAAACTCAATGAGTATATCTACAGTCTTGATATGCATAGAACTCTATGCTCTTATACCAAAGAGCTATGCATAATCTTTATGCTCTAAGCTATATGCATAGAACTCTATGCTCTTATACCAAAGAGCTATGCATAATCTTTATGCTCTAAGCTCTGCATAATCTTTATGCTCTAAGCTATATGCATAAGCTTTAAGATCCATGCACAGATTTACATGCATAGAGTTCTATCATATACCTCCATGCACATATAAGAGAACTATACATAAGCTCTAGAGGCTCTATGCACAGAGCTTATACAGCTTATGCAGAGAGCCTACATGGAGATATATATACATAGATCAAGATATCAGATACATAGAGCACACATAGAGATATCTACATAACCTCATTGCATAGAGATTATGGATAGATTTATGTATAACTTATATGTAGAGCTCTTGCATAAGCTATCTATACATAGATCATCCATAGAGCTTTATACATAAACCCTACGCATAGAGCTTGTAAATATGGTGCATAGCTGTATGTACCTGTAGAAGGGTTATTTTTATTCAATTTGGAAAAAAAATCAAACTTTCTAGTGTAAATATATTTGAAAACCCATATGTAACTAGGGGTTTTTCTAGTATAAATATATTTGACAAACCATATGTAATTACGGTTTTTTTATTAGCCCTTGAAAGCACGTGATACGAGCATTTTTCATCTAGTGCACCCCCTAAGGGTTGTATTGGGCTACAAAGCAAAGGAGCATAAAAAAAAAGCCAAGGAGAAGCATTTTTTGATGAGAATAAGACCATGGATGAGAAGGAAATGAGGAGGATTTGCAGGGTTGTAGCTAACTCGTGGTTTGAGCAGACGAAGGGTCTCGAGACAAAGCTACAAAAAAAAAAAAAATTGAAGAACTCTTCCATCATCCCAAATTCACGGATGTTGTACCTGAACAAATTGGTTGCAAAAGAGCTCTGATAGCCAACATTTGCAACACTATGGCGTAGGTGAAAGTGCCATGATCAAAGGATGAGCTCTTCTTAAAGAAGGTCTCTATAAAAATGGTACTTAATGGTGATGGTTTTAATGGAGATGGAGGCAACAACAATAGTTTTAGCATAGCAAAAGTAGCAAGGGTGCTAGGTATCTATAAAAGAAACCTATTTGCGTCCAATACTCACCTACAATCTGATGAGGATAGAGTCTTGTCCACCGCTTGGAAATGTGCCAAAGACAACCGCCTCAAAGTAACATCATAACACATGTTGTTAAAGATCTTCGATTTGAATTTGAGAGTTTGAGACAAGAATCTCACCCAACAAAAAAGATGTATGTAAATTGAGGATTGGGAGATGTGATGTTGTAAAGCATCCTGCACATTTGCTTAACGAGCCTTAGATACTTCTATTCTATGTAAAGTAGTCCTAAAGTATGTTTAATACTCCTACAACACTTCCAGGTGGCCATAAAGTATGTTTAATACTCCTGCAATGCTTCCAAGTGGCCCTAAATTATGTTTAATACTCCTATAGAACTTCAAGGTGGCCATGAAGTACTCTTAATTGGTGTACTAGAACTTCTAGGTGGTCCTAAAATAGTGTATTACTTTTGATATGTCTAAAGCACTTTCAGGTAAACTTAAAGTCTCTTTGATGTGCCAAAGCAGTTCCAAAGATCCTTCTAAGGTCCAAAAAGTACTAGTGTAAAGTACTCTAAATACACTAAAGGAAATTCTAGGTTATGTAGAAGTACTCTAATTCTGAGTAAAGCACTTATAAGGAGTCCTAAAATACATCTATTATAGTTAAAACACTTCCATTTGTTGTTTAAGTACTTTAAGTTGGTCTAAATAACTTTCAAGTGGCTAAAAAGTACTTAGATATTCCTAAAGCACTTCCTAGATATTTTAATACTATTAAAGCAGTTCCAGAACACTTTTAATCTAACTATAGCACTTGACGGCATTTGTCGTAAAGTACTCTCAGCACACCTAAAACACTACCATTTAGTCTAAAGGACTCTCACTTATTCTAAACCTCTTTCAGCTGGTTTGCAAACAAGCACTTTAACTTGGTTTGAAGCACTTTCAAGTGGTCCTAAAATACTTTATATACTGCTAAAGCATTATGAAGTGCTATTAAAATTCTTTTGATACTCCTTAAAACCTTTTAGGTGGTCCACGAGTACTTAAACTTGTTCAAAAATCATTTTCAAGTGGACCTGAAGCACTTAAAGGTGGTCTTAACATACTTTATGTTCTTCTGAAATACTTGGAAGTGTTGTTAAAATGGTTTTGATCCTCCTAAATCTCTTTCAACTGGTCATTAAGTAACTTTTATACTCGTAGAACACTTCCAAGTAGTGTTAAAATGTTTTTGATAATACTTAAGCTGTTATAAAGGACTTTGAATCCATGTATAGCACTTTAAGAGAGTCTTCAAGTCCTCCTAGCACACCTAAAGCACTTCCATGTGGTCCTTAAGTACTTCTAAAAGTACTTTATGTATCATCTAAAGTACTTTCAGGTTGTCATTAGTGTACTTAAAAGTGGTCTAGAAGTAATGTTAGGTTGTCTCAAAGTAGTGTGAAGGTTATATCCTCATGTGGTCCTAGGTTGCCTAGAATTACTAAAGAGGCCCATAATTATTGTTAAATGGTATGGGATCAGTGTAAAGTGGTCTAGAAGTTATATTACATTATCTAGAAGTTGTGTTGAGTTGTGCATAAGCCCCGTAGAGTGGTCCAAAAGCACTCTAAATTTGTCCAGAAATATTGTACAATGTTCCAGATGTATTGTAAATTGAAGTGTGCTAGCTATATAACAAACTCCTTGTTTTTTGGTGGCAAGTGGGGTTCTACAAAAGATTCAACACCTACTATCTGCATTTGAGAATTTTTCAAAGAAGCTTTTAGGGCCTTAAGCCCTTTTTTGGGTGCAAGTTGAAGGATCGATATACTTGTTGTTGTGTTGCCCATGTGCAAATGTTGTTTTTAAAGGATTAATTCAATTACATGCAGCATAGCTAGTTTGGATTTCATGAGGTAGCATGCCAATGTGCTTGCATAATTTGTTCAAGCAATTGGATGTGTTCACAGCTAGGCACTTTGGTTACACTAGTGTTACCACTATCTGGGAGTCCTTACTTTGCCCTAGGATAGAAGACTTAATGCTCCACGATTATAAATGCCTAATGGGACTGTGTGGTGAATGCGGAAAACAAAGACTGGTGTTATGTCCCAATGAGACAATAAATGTCAATAACTTGCTCCTCCTTGTCAAACTTTTGAGACAAGATAGTTGCATGAAGATGGTGGAAATAAAAAAGAGAAAGGATCTTGTGGTGCGGCAGATGAAGTGCATAGAATTTTTATCCTTGTTTAGAGTGCACATAAAGAGTTTTACTCAAAAAACTTCATTTGCAGATGGCAAGCCCAACAATATAAAGATTACATTGAAAAATTTCCTGTTGATGTGGTAGTCTAAGTCGTGTTAACTTTGTTGAGAACTATTCTTTCGAAGAGAAAAATGAAATACACATAATGCATTGGTATTGTAATCAAGCAATCATCCTAGTGCACATAACATATGTTCACACTTCTTCAAATGATGTCATTAAAACTCTCCATTTGTATATTTCATACGACAAGATACATGGAAGTCTTTTTGTGCAACACTGCTTCCTGTTACATGATCAGGGGGCTTAAAGCTCAAGGTCTTGCACTTAAACATCATTGGGTGTGGTTTGACGAGTGTGCATGCTAATTCAAATCCACCCATCCATTCTACTTTGTCTCGCAAGGCACTTTAGCTTAATGGGCTTAGAAACATTATGGATCTTTCGGGCTTCAGGACATGGGAAAGGGGAACATGATGGAGCTGGGGCTATGATTAAGCGAGAGCTCACACATGAGCAACAGAAACCAAATGGGTGGACTTTGAGGTCTGTAGCTAATGTCATGGATTTTCTAAGGGCAAGGTTTTGTGGTAAGGAGGTTAATAGAGTGTTCTGGGAAATCAAGGAGGATGAAGAAAATAGAAGTAATAAGTGGGACTGTAAGTGTGATGGAGGTTCATGCTCCATGCATTCTGTTTATGGATATTCACCTACAAATAAATGTGCCTTAAGATGTAGGAGTCTTTCATGCTTTTGTGATCCTTGTATGAAGGAAAAATGGAGGAGATGTAAGAACACATCATATGTAGATAGATGGGAGTATCACACCATTCAACCAGTGGGTGATGGAGATGCACAAGATGGCATATCTAGTGAAGAAGAGGGTCTTGATATCCCCACTTATGCATTGAGTGACGCATTGTGTGTTGAGACAACTTTGCTATCAATGTGCCAAACAATGGGCAGCAAGGTGAAGGCGACTTCTTCATTATGAAGTGTACTGAAGAAAAGCACAGAATACCTTGAGAGATGCCCATTAATTGGGGCAATATTTGTGCTACAAAATCGCTTGTAGTTACAGGACTCTACTACCAAAGAATCGAGGATGATTTCTGGGAGCTCTTTGTAAACAAGCCTTCAGTTTTGATGTGCTCACACATCATAAGGGCCATCCATTTTCATATGGAGCCCATATCAGGACAAGAAAACCTCTTCAAACTAGAATTTGAGGTGGAGGAGAATATACATAATAGCATGTCCTTTATAACTAGCTAATTCAATTTCTGGTAGAATCTAATGCCTCACTTCCAAAAAAGAAGACTTTTGATGCAAACAATACTTCTTATTTATTTTACTATCATTTTTGTGGTAGTATATCAATGTTCTCATGGACTTAGTACATTGGCTATAAGATAAAGAGATGAGGTAGTAATTAGGATATAGCTTGAGTGTAGAGTAAGGGGCTCTGTCACCTTCTTTCTTACCATCCTCATTTCTTCCTCGTACTCCTTCCTAGTCAAGAAGTCAGCTAGAGTAGCCCTGGTGGAGTCCTCCGTTAGGAAAGAGAAGTCAAATTCCTACAACTCACATAGCCATTTTTGAAGTTTTCCTGGAGGATTTACTTGCCGAACCACATAAGGCATGATGCTTGAGTTACAAAGAAAAGTGAAAGGTTTTGGAAGAAGGTAGGCTCGAAATTTTTGATGAACACAAGAGCAAGACCTATTTTCTCCACTTTTGTATAGTTCTTTTCTGCAGGAAGAAGAGTCCTATTGGCAAAATACACGAGCCTCATGTAACCCTTATCCCCTTTTTGCAACAACACTGCACCAATTGCATAATTACCTATGCTAGGATTTGCATAAAACTCCTTATTCCACTTTGGTTACTTAAGAATGGGAGCTGAACTCACTACATCCTTTACTGCCTGAAATGCGGTGTTGTGTTCCTCACACCAATTAAAGTGTGCCCCTTTATGTGTCAATTGATGCAAAGGAGAAAGAAGTTGAGATAGTTCTTTAAGAAATCTCCCTAAGGAAGATACCTTTTGAACAAAGATACGGAGTTGCTTCACATAACTTGGAGGAGGAAGAGCCAAAACTGCATCCACTTTTCCTGGGTCAATATGGATTCCTTCGGCTGACACCAAATGACCAAGCAAGGCCACCTTGGACTCTGCAATGCGACACTTTTCTGGATTTAAATTCCCTAGGAACTCGTAAAGTCGCTTGAAGGCTAAGTGTACTTTACTACAATGTTCCAACTTAGAACTGTAAATACAGAAGTCATCCAAATACACCCAGATAAAAGTGCCAAGGTATGGCTGAAAAACAAGATTCATAAACCTTTGAAAGGTTGCAGGTGCATTAGTAAGACCAAAAGGCATGACACGGTAAGCAAAACAACCCCAAGGTGTAATAAAAGTAGTCTTCTTTTGATCCTCTTCTGCGATCCTTATTTGAAAATATCCAGAATACCCATCACACACTATGTACAATTCATGCCCTCCTACTTCATTAAGGATCTCATCTTGAAATGGTAATGGATGATGATCCCTCTTTGTGCACTTGTTAAGTGGTCGCATGTCCACACATATGCGCCACTTTTTACCTTTCTTGGGGGTTTCCACCACTGGTGAAACCCACTCAGAATTATCGACAGGAAAAATAAAACCTGCAGCCAAAAGACGAGAGATTTCATCCTTCAAAGCTTTCTGTTGGATCTCTCCAAGCCTCCGCAGCTTTTGAACCACAGGCTTTGAACCAAGCTTGCACCACCTCAACACCCTTTAGCTCTTTGTAAGAGTTTGCAAACAAGCCAGGAAACTCGTCTAACATGTTTAAATACTCCTTCTTTTCCTCCATAGTGAGGGAAGAAGACAACTTCTTTACATTAAGTTCATGACTCTTAATTACATCATCACAATTCCCATGACTAGGTGATGCATCAAGTGTGACACCAAATAATTCCATTGAAGCAATAGTAGGCCCTTCATCTGTCCTAGACTTAAAAGAGCTTTCTGATGAAGATGTTGATACAGAAGACTCCTCCGAATCAAGGGATGATTCACTAGATGAATCATTATGGTGAAGGGTTTTGCTAATATGACCCATCCTTAGGTCATACCTCACCTTTTTCTTACCCTTCTAGAAGATGATCTCCCTAGTTCCCCATATTTGTGTAGCTTTGACCTCCCGCAACCATGGATGACCAAGTATGATTGGGTATGCCAACTTGTCTGCTTTAGTAGGTATCACATGAAAACAAGCTTGGACTTCTATCCCAAGAACATTAATTGGCAAAGAAAGCATTGATCCAATATCTTTTAGCCTCAAGCTATCAGCAAGCTTGATCTTCAATGATGATGGTTCGGTGCACCTCAAGCCAAGATCCTCCATGAGTGATTGGCTCATGACGTTGATTGTGCAGCCCCACCATCCATGTAAACGCGTCGAACTGTGATGCCCTTCACAACCGCATCCACGATCAGTACATCATCCACAAATTCAATGTCCACCTTGTGGGCCTCTTCCGAAGCCTTCTTCTTCTTGTGTCGAGATGATCTGGTACTTACACAGACTTAGACCATTGCCTACGTAAAGAAGGACACATTGCAATCAATTGTGGTAAGGTGATGTTAGGTTTGAAAGTCTTAACATCCCTTACTAGATCATAGTCGGCCACTCCTTCACCAAGCTGAAAATCTCCTAGCCCAATCTTCCTCCTTGAGCTCTTCTTTTTCTTCTTTTTTTTTTTGACTAGATTCTCCTTCTTCTTGGGTATTGTTAGACCTTGTTAGCTTTCCCACAAACACCTCAACTTCTTCATCATTGACTCCCCCAACTCCAATCACATGTATAGATGAGTCCCTCCCCCCTTCATTAATAGGTGGTGGTGGTGCCATACCTTCTACCCTTGGTGTCATCCTTCTTGGATGTGGACAATTGGTCCTCAAATGCCCACGCACATTGCAATCGTAACATATAATTTCCCCTCCCGGCCTTGGAAGCAAGGGAGGCCTTTGCCTTGGAGCTTGAAGCAATTGGACCCTCAATTCTGAAAACTCACTAATGAGTTTCTCCATACTTCTCTCCACACTACTCACTCGGTCTTCCCCTCTTGAAGTACTCCCAGAGGTTAGGGCTTCCGTTGTTGTAGTTGCGGCTAAAAAGACTTTCCTCTCCTTCTCCATTGCTACTCTCACTGCTTCTTGAAAATTCCTCGGTACTCGACCTTGAACTTTGACCCTTAAGTAGGGATCTAGAGACCCAATGAATCTATCCATTTTGATGAAGTCCTTCTCTGGCGAAGGAGCCGCTATAGGGGCTACTCCCACCCCTCTTGCCCTTGCTTGGGACAATGCGACCGCTCCCTCCCACCTTTGCCAGACTCCACTAAACCTAGACTCATACCTACTCACTGTCTCACCCTCCCTCTTTTGCAAGTCTTGAAGTTCTTTCCACATAGCATCTGGGGACTCTTCTTTTACAAACTCGGTTTCTAAAGCTTGGGTAACCCTCACCCAATCTCTTTGGACCTCAAGATTCAAGCCATTAAAAAATACTTGTGCCCTCCCCTCTAATAAGAACATAGGCAAAGCCTCTAACATCTCAGGTGGTTGTCTTTGATTTGCTATAAAGCAGGCCCGCCTAAACTTCAAAAGGAATTCCTTAATGTCTTCTTGTTCCAACCCTTTGAAAATTGGAAATTCTGCCATTATGAACCCACAAATGATGAAAACAATCCCACTAAACTAGAGCCCTCCCTAGCAGGATCGCCAAATTATATGTGAGGGGAAAAGAAATTCTAAATGGAAGTATTATGTGCACACCTCACAAGGGTTATGGTTAGGGAGTAGATTAGTGGAAAAAGATGAACAATAACCCAAAAAAAAACACTATCTCTCAATGTAACAACTCAAGACGGTGAAATCTTTACACAATGTATACATAACCATTAACTTATTACAATAGAATGAAGATATAGACATCAAATGTTACATAATAATCAAGAGTGGGAAAAATGAAAGGGAGTGGAGATGCATTTATTTCTGCCAATCTTTCGGCACCAAAAAGAAGAGCAAGGCGTTGTTGAAAATGCATCTTATTACTTATTACAATATGGATTGAGGACATAGGAACATATTGATAAGGTTGATTTTGACGAATGAGATTATTAGGTGGTTGATTCATAACTTCCTAAAATTAATTGCTCTATGCTAATATATGCAAGTAATCATCCAAAATAAATAACAAAAAGAAAATTGAAGTACTTGCTCTAATTTATTATAAGCAATTAGACCATATAACAATATCACAAAGATTAAGAAAGAGAATTTATTGCTTTACGGCCTCTCAGTTGTTGGAAGCTTGAACTTAAAAAGTGTGTTCACCGGTCCGCCATTCTTGCGGATCACCATGTAATGGAGTTTTCGTTGTGGCATCTTGTAGTATGAAACCATCTTCCCTCCTTTGAAACACCATTTGCCGAGGAGCTCTCGCCGCAACACCCCATGGAAAATGTTCCATGCCATCTTAGTGTTGCGTACAAGCCGAGGAAGAACCTTGAAACATGGTTTGGATGAAGGTTGCCTCATGAGTAAGAAAGATTACTATGCTACTAATTACATAGGTGAGTGTTACTAAGTAAATGGTTCTCTTTTAAGAGCATTATTACATCAAAGGCTCCATACATAAGCCATCATTCATAAACTTAACAAACTAGATACAAATCCACTAATAGTGGAGAATTAGAAGCACAATATGAAAGGTTATTAGTAGCAATTAAGAAGCTACAACATAACATTACATCTATCACCCTTCCAAGTTGATGAACACCCTCTCCTTTTATAGGCTCCCTGGAGAGCTTGAGGAGCCCACAGCCATGTGTGCTTGACAAGGTCTTTACCTAGGAAGGTGGTTTTTGATGATGAGGCTTATCCTTTGAGTTCTTCTTCACATGGTTGAGGGAAAGAAATCATGGTGGTGATGGCTAAATTTTTGTGGTTATGTTGAAAGAGAAGATAAAGAGATGAGGTAGTAATTAGGATATAGCTTGAGTGTAGAGTAAGCTTGTATATTAAATATAGAAAGAGAAATGGTTGAGACAAGGAGTAGAATAGGCAATAGAAAGATGTAAAAACCTATTTGATGTAAACATATTAGCCCACCAAAACTGCCACATTTGGAAGTTTCCAAGACAAGGTCTTCCACATGAGTCCATGCCCTTAATAAAGAAATACTTTCACTTGGTCCCTCCAATTACCATGGATTTAATCTCACTCACCCCATGTAATTGTAACCCATTAATATTCTCACTTCTCACTTGACTTTTCTTAAGAGCATGTTCCTACCTAGGAAGTCTACACTCCTCTCGAGAAAAGAAAAGAGAACTAGGAAAGAAGAAGAAAATGAAGAATATATATATATATAATAGAAGAAGAGTATGATTATCCCATCCCAAAAGAAACAAATATTAAGGAAAAAAAATGGTTGACACCATATTTGGACAACATGTCCAAGGCATACTGTCTCTATGATAGCCAAATACCATCATCCGTCCGAATAACCTCAATGCCCAAAAAATAGCACAGATCCCCCAAATCTTTCATGTCAAAATTTTGTTTGAGAAGACCTTTGACATGCTCAATCTCTTTCAAATTGTCACTCCCAACAATAAGATCATCCACATAAATGGTAATGATCACAATGCCCTTATCACTCTTGCGTACATACAAAGAGTGATCTGCATTAGCCATATAAAAACCAATAGTGACAATATATTCAGCTATCTTGTTATGCCATGCTCGTGGTGCTTGCTTTAGCCCATACAAGGCTTTACGAAGCCTACACACATACTTAGGGTGAGATGTATCCTCAAAACTAGGTGGATGAACCACGTACACTTCTTCTTGCAAATCATCATGCAAGAATGCATTCTTTACATCTATTTGATGTAAAAACTAGCCTTTTGCTGCTGCAGCCACTGCAATCACAACTCTCACTGTCGCCATTTTGCAACAGGAGCAAATGTCTCCTCATAATCAATGCCATGTGTCTGCACATAACCTTTGGCTACCAAGCAAGCCTTGTACCTGCTAATGCTACCATCACTATTGTGTTTCACCTTAAACACCCACTTACATCCAATTGCCTTTTTGTCTTTAGGCAATGGCACCAAATCCCAAGTTTTATTTCCATAAAGTGCATCCATTTCTTCATCCATAGATTTCTCCCATGGTTCATTTCCAATAGCCTCTTCAACACATGTGGACTCTACAACCTGCATAACTTTGGCCATATAAGCATAGTGTTGTGCCACATAACCATCATATATCAATCTATGCACCAGATTTTTGACTCTCCCAGATCTACGTAATCTTCGATCATTTCTTGGTGCATTCATGGCCTTCCTGACACCAAGTGTCCTCATTGTTGGAATCCCAAGCTCATCTCATCAAGGCTCATTTTTGAGCCACTCGAATCTCCATCCACAATAGAATGACCTGCAAAAATGTTTGGTAGGACAAGGGGCTTATCTACTTTCTCTTTCCCTTTTTGAGATACATTCTCTAAACTTGCAGAACTGGTTTGTGTTTGCAGCCTGCCACTCCACGGTCTTTCAACAGACCTCATAGAAGAGGACTCTCGAGGTCCACTCAATGTTTGTGATTGTTGACTTGCATTCTGCACAACCACATTATCACTCACATCAGCCCTAACATCATCTTTTTCTGCAACATACTACTACTCATCTCATCAAACACCACATCCCTGCTTGTTCTCAACTCACGTGTAGCAGGGTTATAACACCTATATCCCTTTTGATCAAGGGAGTATGTAATAAACACACACTTTTTTGCTTTTGGATCTAGCTTGGTATGCAACTCATCTGGCACATACACATATGCGATACATCCAAAAACTTTCAAATGAGACAAATCAGGTTTCTTGCCAGTGAATCTCTCTTCTGGCGTCACATCATGTATGGCTACAGTAGGAGTCCTGTTCATGATATAGACTGTTGTAGAAACAGCCTCGGCCCAATAGCTATGTGGCATATTCTTCTCTATCATCAATGCTCGTTCTATCTCTGCAATGTGCCTGTTTTTCCACTCAGCAACTCCATTTTGCTGAGGAGTGTATCTACATGTAAATTGTCTCTGAATGCCATTCTTTTGCAAATATTCAGAGAACTCATTGGAGAAATACTCTCCCCCTCCATCCGACCTTAGGCACTTCACATACTTTCCTGTTTGCTTTTCAGCCATCATTTTGAAATTCTAAAAATGAGTGAAAACTTCACTCTTCTCCTTCATGAAATATACCCACACTTTCCTCGTGTGGTCATCATTACATAATACCTACAGCCACCCATAGACATAGTCTTTGCAAGACCCCATACATCTGAATGCACAACATCAAGTACATTCTTGCTCACATTCCTATCATGCAAAAATACACTCTTTGTCTATTTTCCAAACTGACATGCTTCACATATCTTCTACATGCCATCAACCTTAAACTTAGGCAGCCCTGTCACAATCTCTTTAGTCTGCATAGACTTCATTCTCTACACATTTACATGTCCAATTCTTTTATGCCAAATGTTCGTATCTGCAACAACTCCTACACCATGTGCAAACATTGCAGCTTTCACTTTAGGTATGTTTCCATTCAATGTAAACATTCTGCCCACTCTCTTGCCTTTTGCAACCAGCCTGCACTTATCTTTGAAGTCTTCAACATAATACCCATCAGGGTTAAAACACACTTGCAAGCCCTGCTCAATCATCTGGCCAATAGAAACCTGATTCTTTGTAATTTTTAGAACATGAAGTACATCTACAAGATACTTCACCTTACCATCGTGCATAGACAATGGCACATTTACAATGTGGGCAATTGGATGAGCTGTATCATCTCCTGTTTTGACAAAACCTGGTTTTCTAGGGTTTTTCATTTCCTTGAACCACTCACCACCATGACTTATCATATGGTTCAAAGCACCTGAATCCATATACCATACATCATCTTTGCATGTGGATACGTCATCAGCAGGCATAGAATTTAGCACATGCTGCATAACAAATAACCTTTCATTGTCCTCATTAATTTTGCTAGAGGACACATAGTTGTTTTGTTGAACTTTCCCACTCTTCATATCATTTTGCTTCCTAAAGCAATCTACCTGCACATGCCCAGGCTTACCACAGTAAAAACAACCTCTTGTATCTCTTTGTTGCCTTTGCCAATTTCCATGACCCATTTGACTCCCCTTGCCTCTGAATTGGCCTCTTCCACCTATGTGTTGTTGTTGCTGCGAGTCATGAGACTGCTGCTGCTGTTGTTGGCCATAATATTGGTTACCTGTTTGGCCACCACTTTGACCATGGCCTCGACCTCTACCTCAACCCCTATCTGCATTTGAGTAGAAAACTTGTTGCTGCTGCTCAAAACTATTCTTGTTTTGTGAAGGTTGATCTTCACCCAAGTTCTTTTCTTCAAGGATTAACATGGACACCAAATCTGCAAAATTGGGAATGTTCTCTTGAGTCTAAATAGACGTCTTAAACGCCTTGTATTGTGGCCCAAGACCACAAAGGCACACTTCCATCTTATCATCATCATCCACATGAACATTAATAGATGCAAGGGGTTCAACAATACCCTTAATCTTCAAAGCATAATCATTCACAGACATGCTTTTCTTCTCCACAGTATGAAACTCGTTCTTTAACTGAATCTTTCGAGCCTTGGTGTTGGTTTCATATAACTTCACTAAGGTTTCCCAAGCCTCCTTGGGAGACTTAGCATCCTGTATTATGTGCCCAATCATGGTGTCCTGTATACTGATAGAAAGCCAGTACATGACTTTCCTTGCACCCTGATTCCAATCTTTGAATGCTTTCACTTCTGCAGTAGTTGGATTTTCCTCAGGTAACTCTGGTGCCTCCTCATTTTCCCCATCAATGTACTCCCAATAGCCTTTTCCCATTAGGAAATTTGTTAATCTGAACCTCCAAGCATGGAAGTTATTCTTGTCTAGCTTCTCTGCGACAATCTGGATTATACCATCATTCAACATCTTGTATATAACACAGATTAATAGAAAACAACACTTCTGTTTGACCTGCACAAACTGATGTATTTTTTGCAGCGGTACCAAAATGCACCCAAACTCTCACACCCCAGTGACCTCAATGTGCGTACATACACACAACAATATCTATCACACTTCTGTGTAGTACATATAATGTCTGCACCACCAAATTACCTTCCTACAACTTGAAAAACATAGTTCTACAGAGTAACGACACTTATTCGCAGTGCATGTGAACGCCTGTTAACTCAAAAACGGAGGTTGAAACGCATCCAAAACGCAAATCTGGCCGCAAAATCGTAGTCCAAAGGACTACACAACTCCTTGACTAGTCCTGGCCGGTGAAGACAGCTCTTCAATCGGAGATCGTTTGTCGATGCCTCCCAAAGAGCTCCCGACAAGGGTGTAGTATAACTATATTAGCTATATCAACCACGTAGGTCAACTTTTTGGATCACAGCTATATCAACTAGCTAGATCACAACTATATCACTAGCTAGATCAATTAACTGTATCAACTAGTAGCTATATCAACTAGGTAGACCAACTATATCAATTAGCTATATCAACTAGGTAGATCAACTTGCTCGATCATAGTTATATCAACTAGCAAGGTCATAGCTATATCACTAGCTAGATCAATTAGCTGTATCAAGTAGTAGCTATATCAAATAGCTTTAGCTAGCCAGGATTGAATGATAAGATTTGAAACCTAGCTATATCAACTAGCTAAGTCAACAACCTAGATCACAGATATATCAACTAACTAGAACACAATTATATTACTAGATAGATCAACTTGCTGGATCACAGCTATATCAACTAGCTAGATCATAGCTATATCACTAGCTAGATAAATTAGCTATATCAACTAGTAGCTATTTCAAATAGCTTTAGCTGGCCAAGATTGAATGATAATATTTGGAACCTAGCTATATCAACTAGCTATATTAACAAGCTAGATCACATCTATATCAACTAAGTAGAACATAGCTATATGACTACGTAGATGCAACTAGCTAGTCTGTTATGCAACTAGCTAGCTCCAATACAACCTAGCTAACTAACTAGCTACGTGAACCAAACTTCCTAGGTTGCATGCAGCAAGTATTTTGTAACCTAGATAGTTAATATCACGTTAATATAGCTAGCTACTAAATGGTAGTATTTGGTAAATAGATATACTATCTCCTAGATAGGTATAGGATATCAGATAGCTAGGTACTTTAGATAGGTATAGGTATAGGATATCAGATAGCTAGGTACTTTAGATAGCTGGATTACAACAAATGAGCAAGTTTGGCTATCTTCTATGCCATGTAGATTCATGCATATTGAAATTTACGAACCTGGGACATCTCGAGTTGATGGATGTGATGTTGTACATATGATTTCTTTCCAATTCTCTTTCTAAAAACACCCTTTTTATTTGGAGAGACACGAGTGTTACTGACCAAAAATGTGAAAACAAGATCCTTGACCTCTTCTGTAAATCACACTTGTGGTGCGACCTTTTCGTTGACAAGCTTCCCATAACAAATGTTTAGCATTGCCCATAGTTGCCAACCTAGATTAATTGTGCTACATAAAAGTTCCTTCTTGATGAATGTTTAATGCTCTAGATGTTGCACGGAGATTCAGTGGAGGTGCTTCACTTGTATCTTCTATTGAATTCATAAGCATAAGAATGTTTGACCTTTTCACAAATAAATCATTAGAGGATTTTGGCTATTTCATCATGCTCAAGCTATTTCGTACTCTAGATATAATTGCTTCATTAACTTGGATAGAATCTCCTTAAAACTTTCTAAAGATGACAAAAAATGTTGAAATTGCCCTTTGCTATTACCAAATCCATTCCAGATGTCTCTTTCAAAAAGCACGTGGCCACATCACTAGCTATCTTTCTTTTCTTCTCTTCTGTAATCTTCCCTTCCATTCTCCCTGCATTTTTCTTTTACGAGATGGTATTCACTTTTCCTCTTTGCTTCATACTGCCTTATAATGCTTGCCTTATAATGCTGCCTTATAATGCTACGCTCACTACTATGCTTGAAGGACCATTTTCAAAAAGAGCAAGGGCGCAGAATTGAGCTCTTCCTATGAGAATGACATCTGTGCTTCGAAAACATCATTCGCTTTGATCAAGGATAATTGAGATACATTCCTCTCCCCTGATGCTTTGGGGGATACATTCCATCCTTGCTCCATTGCTTCAAGCCACTAATAAAAGGTTGTAGTGATTGACCAATACAGGCTTGCAATCTTGCTACACTGTAGGAGGCACCCAGGGAGAAGAAAAAGAATCAAAGAAGAGCACTACAGAGAACACACACAGTTTACAACAGACATAATTTTTTCCATTGGTCACACCTTAAAGAAAAGGATAATGTGAGAATATTTCAAAAGGTAGTTACATTAGATGTACGAGTGGGGCATAAACCGTTATGCACATCTCTTGACCATGCTTTTTTTTTATAAAAAGGACCAAACTTTTAAAATATGTACCTAGTTGCATAACTAGAATTAGCTTTTTTCTAGCATGTCTCCGGGACAAGCTTTTTGGTGCCGCTATAACATGCTTACACCTTGGCATTCTTGGTTGACTTTGGGCGTGCTCTCGCGAATGTGGCTCCCTTGGGCTGGTCATCTTGTGAGTCCCCTCTATGCTTCCGCCATGTGGATCCCTTTGTTTCCTTTAGACTTTTGTCATGGGCTTGGTATCATTGCATCCTTCATGTCCCCTTTTGCATGCCATACTTTGGACTCCCTTGTTCTTTGCTGGTCTTAGTTTCCTACTTCGGCACTCTTTTTCTTTGCCTAATTGAGCTCTATAGTAGGCTATCATTGCCCTTTTTCCTCTTGATGGTTGCTTGGATATCACTGACTGTTACATCTCTTATGCCTTGGTCAATCCTTCACACACCATGGTGGCAAGAACTATGTATACGAAATGGTTATTGCATTTTTAGCACCTCTGGCTCGGTTTGTCCACGAACTTCCTGTGTTCGGCTCGGGCATCTTGTATTCCATGCATCTTCCTTGGTGGCTTCCTCCTGGCCTCTCTGTGTACCTTATCCTTGGCCTCTTCCATGGCCATCCATCTTGCCATCCATCTTGCAATGCATCCCAGTCTAACATCATATACTTTGTGGGGCTACATGTGCACATCTAGTAGCTCCACATATGCATTTATCTCTTCCATGGTGGCCATCCATATTGTAATTCATCCCAGTCTAACTGTACATCATATACTTTGCAGGGCTACATGTGCACATCCAACAGCTCCACATATGCATTTATCTCTACTTTGACCCACATGAACCACTACCTTTGTGTTCCCATGGGCATTCTGCCTTTGTGCTTGGCATCTTTTAACTTTGGGACTCCCACCCTTTGTGATCGGTGAGTAAGGCATCACATATGATGACAATTGCATCCTTACTTTCATCTTCTTTTAGCTCTTTGGGCATTGCAATTTGTGGGCACTCCTTGTCACTTACCTCTTCCTCTAGCCTCTTGATACTAGTACCACATGCACCCTTGAAGTCTGTGAGGAAATATTCATCCTCCAGCAGGCTGTCCAACCACTCTGCAAGGCTTCTTCTTGTTGTTGCTGCTCCTCAGACCTGGGCATGGCCTCCTCCTTGGGCACCTTTGCAGCTCGTTCTACTCTTACCTCGGCCTTCATTGGCTCACCCTTGACACATGTTAGTAGGTTCTCGAGATAAAGCTTTGATCATCTAGGAGATCATCTAGCCAATGGCATCCTCCACTTCTGCACCATCCTCATTGCATATGTAGGCATTGCCCTCCTATTTGTCCATATAGGAGTCACTTTCTGCCTTGTGCAGCTCTTGAGCTTCTTCTTTGCAGATCATAAAACACTCCATTTCTCCAAATGGGAAATCCTCCTCTTTGCCTGAATCCATTGCAGACTCTTCCTCTGAGCTCTAGGCATCTGTCTCATTGTCCTGTTGAACTCTTCCCTTGCACTGAGCTCCTCTTCACTTGTGCTCACTAGGTCCCTCTCTTTATGTATGGGCACCGTCACTTTGTCCTTTCCCCTTCCCAAGAGCAATCTTCCTTTGGGCAAATCCACTCGGCAGTCGGCCTCCACCACGATCCATGAACAGCCCAAAAAAATGTCGAAGTGGTTTAGCCTCGACTTTAGACTCAGTTTCCATTTCTACCTCTATTTCAAACTCTTCATTAGAGGTGTATGAATTAGAGGTATTCAAGTTAGAGTCTTCTTCCCAGGTGGATTCAAGCTCATGAGATAATCCCTTGATTCCTCCATTTTTGGATGCATGATGACACTCATCATTTGTAAAGGCACAACCTTTGGGAGTTCCTTGCCCCATCAATAGTAGCAGTAGTCACCGAGGTGGTTACTTGCTTACCCCAAGTATTTATTGTGGCCATCATCTGAATCCAGTTCAAATCATCTTCTTCATCTATGACTCTTAGCTCGTATGATGAGTCCTCCTTTCTATCAGTATCTATCTTACATATAAAGCAATACTATGAGGGAGCTAAATGATTTGTGGTATTAGATTGATTTTGTCAACCACTTCCCATAGGATGTACATGGTCAGTCACATCACCAAGCTCCAAAAATCTCATCATTGAATTGAAAGTAGAAATGGTAATATAATTGAATTTTAATTGCAACAAGTAAACATGGTTTCTTGCCCAGTCATGGACCATTTCATCTTCTCACATAAACGGTCTTCCTAAGATCATTTTGTAGGAGAGTTAGATTGCTTGGAAAAACCCATCACTATGAAGGTATGCTTCAAGTGGTGATACTTTAATACCTTGATACTAAGATACCTTACCATCCTAGCAATTGTTACATCGGCCATTTTCACCACAATATCAAAGAAGTACTGCTTCAAGTGGTGATACTTTAATACCTTGATACTAAGATACCTTACCATCCTAGAGCAATTGTTACATTGGCCATTTTCACCACAATATCAAAGAAGTACTTCTTATTAATTAGACTCACTCTTGCACTTCTTAGTAATTAGACTCACTCTTGCACTTCATAGTAATTAGACTCACTCTAGACTTTGGTAGTGGTAAAGAGAGTTGCATTAGTTTCATCACTTTTAAAATATTGTCCTAATTTATTCAAAGGAAATTTGACCATAGATTTTGCACTATCTTCATCTCTTAGAGGCTCTTTCTCAAACTCCCATAAGAAGGGGGCGTGGCTTATGCATTTCTATGAATGGTGGAAACCCAATATTAAGTCCCCATTAAAGAGAGCTTTCATTGTAGTAAAAAGCTATGAGTTTGAGAGGAGCACTCGTCACCTCTTTACCATATGAGGGCATTGGTGAGACTAGAATTTTGGTCTCGTCAATGGGTTTAGGGGTTCCACACTTAAACATTCTCCTAAAAAGATCAAGATCCATGCTTGGTGCATGCGAGCTTTCACTTACCTCGAGAATAACACTAGAAATATCCAAGTTTTCTAATTTTCAATGGCTCTCAAGTTGTTGGGATGGATAGTATTTAAGACACACCCTTGCTTTGGTTGGGCTCTATCACCTCTTGAGTTTTGGCAACCATCTCCCTGAGCTCATGGAGTTGTTTCAACTCTTCTATAGGGTTAGGGTAAGAATTGAGTTTGCTTTTGTTTTATTTATTCTCCACTTGCATTTGCTCTTCCTTGTTTTCCTTGGGCTTCATTTGAATCTTCCTTGTTTTTTTGGACTGTAGTAACTGAATCAAAATCCTAGTCAGCCTCATTCATGTAGACTAGCTCATCGGGTGTGTAGTAAGTGAATCAGAATCCTAGTCAGCCTCATTCATGTAGACTAGCTCATCACACGGGTGTTCCTAAATTTATCCGCTCAAGTTTCGGAGGTGTGGTCTCCTTGACCATTTTCTTCCTCGTATGACTCTTTTTCTTTTTGGACCTAGCTATTGAAGTAGCTTGGTTGTCCACCTTTCTCTTAATCACAGGTGCATTTTGAGCCATAAGTCTTATTATAGCATTAACAAGTGGGTACTATGGAGGATTATAGTTCCTTATAATTGTTCTTTGATCTTCTTCGCTCACCCCAATCATGTTGAGAGGTGTTATGGTAGGACCATTCTATGGGTTTGTATCTATAGTATTCATTAGGCAATCCTTGATCCAATGATCTATGCCACAATGATTGCAAGTTTTTGGTGGCATGCTAGTGGATGCATCTAGAGTATTTGATGCATGTTAAAGACACCATGTGCTCTCTCTGATAATGATAACATTGATGTGGACATTGATGGACATTCATAGCATTCAGAGACACGATGTGCTCCTTGACAATGATGCATGTTTAAGTGGACATTCATTAGGGGAATTTCGGACTCATTTTTGGACCCTCTAAAAATGCCATGTAATCAATCTCTTGAAAAAATGGGGCTGGAGAACTCTACCCACCATACCTCAAAACCATATCATGTAACATATCATTGGAAAGATCTCAATGGGTAGATTCTATATCACCAGCCTCATCCTCATTTGTCCTAATGGAATATTCCCTAAGATCCCCAAGAGCTTTAAAGGCCCCAAAGTGAGTTCAAAATTTTCCTAATCTAGAGACACGATGTGCTCCTCTGCCGAGGTAGTGGTCGTGGAACTAAGGGTATGTGGGACGGGACCTCACAAGTGGTATCAAAGCAAAACCATCAATTAAGGAAAAATATAACTCAAAAAATTGAATTATCCACCAAGAATAAAATTTAAAATTAAAATAGAGAATAGAAGAATATTGTTTAACTATAAATAAGATATAAGCTAAAAATATTTTGTACATTGTTTGGTGGAACTTGTAATAAAGGTATGTTTTTCATTGATATTAATTTTAATTATGCTTACAATAATTAGGTGAGAAACCTTCATAGGAGGGACTAACACTCTAATATCTTTGAGTTAGTGGATAGGTGAGAAACCTTGATAGGAGGGATTAACACTCTAATATCTTTGAGTTAGTGGATCATGAGTTGGTGGAGTTAATTAGTAGAGTGGTTGGACTTAAAATTAAAATCACCAATAAAAGAACAATGCTTATCCTTATTTCATGAGCTAAGGAAAGCTTGTTTTTATTTTACGGGGAAAGGATGTACGGTTCCTCCCGGCTACTCCAGAAAAGAATGGGGTCCTTAACCAAAGTAATAGAGTCAACATTGATACTTGCTAGAAGATGCCTAGTTGGAAGTTGGTATTTACCATATGTGTAGATAAGCAGTGTCTCTTTTGATCCTTGGAGTGTGTGTGTACTTCTTCACCAGACCATCTCAAGGAGAACCTCAAATCTAGGACTCTAGTGGCTAAGGATTTATTCTCCAGATCAAAATAAAAAGATTAAAAAAAAACATTAAAGCTGAACCTTAACATCATGCATAGAAGATATGACTTTTCTAGATGGAAATGATGGAAATGATGGTGGGCGGCACCATTTTCTTTTGTGGGTATGTAACAAAGCCATAAATTTATGTTAGAAATTTGACTGATATATAATGTTTCTCATACTCTAGCTTAGATCTTATGGGATTGTAGAGAGGGATCTTGGAAGTATTGGAAGTTGCACTGATTCTTGTCTATGAGAATTCTCAACCCAAAGGATGCAACTCATGGTATGGTAAAGTAGAAAGCACCCTTGCCTTGTGAATAGATTTGCTATCAATAGCTAGACTTCAATTCAATGTATGTGGAAGCTTTTACCTTCAGCCCCAATCCCCCTCCTTCACGCTATCATTTTTTTCTAATTCTCCCAACTGGAAGACATTCTCCATGTTGATGCATAAGTGAGTTATCAAGGCTATTGAAGCTTGTTTGTGTTGAATAATACCATCTCCATCACCACTTGAAGAGTTCCCATAGCTCAAGGGAGATTTTGAACAAGAATAATCTTCACCTTATCTCCACCAATTTTTAACATAGAAATTCAGATATCAAGAAGAGGCCATTGTTGCTTCACCATTGTTGCTTCAATTGGCCCTTCCTTAGCTTTTGGTTTCAAGTTTTTTATAGCCTCTTCATATCTTAATCCTCTAGTAAATATTAGGCTTGTGTTTGGGTGATATTTAAGCTCAATCGTATCCCCTTTTTTTCCCTTGAATTCTACTCAAATTTTCACTCTTGTGAAGGAGGAACTTCTTGCAAGTTGCCTAGCTTGTGGGAGTACTTGGAGTGCTTCAGCAACAACTCTATCCACCTTGGAGTTTGGAGAGTTTTGAAGAACCGGATTGAAGGAGGCTTCATTTGTAGTTGTGCTCTAGCCTTTAAAGGTCAAGAAAAAGTTACCTTAGGTAGTACAAAGAGATTTTACACAAGGAGAGAAAAAGCTAGAAGGCGTCATCGACAATCATAAGGGGATCATCTATGACCTTTGATGGTGAAGAGTATGTATAAGCTAGTGTGGAGAAAAGGTGATATGAGTTCCATTCAAATGAAGGAGCAAGGAAATCCTTCTATATGTAAGTTTCTTATTACCCTTATGAAAATGTTAAAGTGATTAGAGACTCTTTATATAGAGCTTGTTTTTCCTATTTTTAAGCTATTAATTAAATGAAGTTGCTAAATATTAAAAATATAAAAGGAAAAAAATAACCATATGAAATGGTCTTTCATATGTTTCCATCATTTGATAGGGTATATTTATGTGGAAGAGCTTGGGGATTCCTTGAAAAGCTTGAGGGAGAGAGGGGAGAGCAAGAGCTCACACAAGTAATCTACTTCCTCACTTAACAACAAAGAGAAGACACAAGAGGTGGAGGGCTAAAAAAAAAAAATTCACTCTCTATTCAACATAAGCTCTCTATATATAACATAAAAGAGATTATAATGTTGGGAGGCAACACAACAGGGCGGTGAGTGAAGCTATTTGATCAGCTTCATCTATCAAAGCTCTAAGATGCTTAAAGCAAGGGGAGGGTTTACAAAACTATGCCTAGCACAACTGCACAGATTATCATTAAGACTGAAGCAAGATGGAACACACAATTATCACACAGAGATTGCACATAACACTACAAACTGAATTATGCAAAGATTACAATGTATTCTGAAAGCTAATAAAAGATAATCAGAGCTCTGAAATATGCTCTCTCAAGTGTGCTCTCTAATGTCAAGATTCATAAGACAAACTCAACTAGATCAAGCTAAGTTCTGGTTTGCTCTGACTTTTGTTACAATATAAGTGTAGTCGGCTTGTTTCAAAAACAAGAAAGTGTGTCACTATCCATGTAGCTACTTTGACAGTTACAACTGTTCACATGTGTGTGAATGCTATAATCATTACAATATATTTCTAATTTAATTAAATGCATTTATATTATAAAGTGCTTTGTTGACTGTTGTGCTGATTGCATGTCAGTCATAGGCAAAGCTAATGTTGATCCACCTTTTGATCAACTCCGTGTCTTTCTGAGTTCTGACCATCTGATTACTAATGCTGACTTCTAATCTACTTTGTCAACTCAGTAGATTGTTGAGTGCACCATCAAAAGTCACTACAGTTTGATGTGGGAGGTTAACACAGGTCTTCCTCATCTCTTCCCTTGTTTCAAATGTTGTACCCCCATGTGTAAAGGCTATTGGTGTTTTAAAGTCTCCATGATGATAATATCCTTCTGAAAGATCTCTTTAGCACCAATGCCTATTGTGTCTCTGGGAACCCTCTTAGTGGCTTCCACCATAGCTTCCTCTAGATGTCTTCTTTTTTACATCAGTGGTGTCACCAGATCTGGGTGGCAGCCTTTTCCTCTAATTTTGACATACTTTGTTCAATGTCAGCCTACCTTGGGGGAGAGTCTTTCCATGCTGGTGGATGCCTTTCTATTGTGTAGTCAGTGAGGTGGTTGTCTCTTATTGACACTGTGCTGTCATCCAGATTTCTTAGTCTGCACTGAACTTTGTAATACTTTTTTATATTTCATCTTGTTTGGGGATCTGGGTATTATTATATTTAATATCCCTGAGCATTAATTGCACTATATTGGTAGCATATGCAAGTCTATTCTAAGTTTTAATGATAGGTGTCAGTCACCTCAAATGATCTTCCACCTTCTCCTTGAGCTTCTTGCTTTTACTCTGCTCTTTCTCTACTAAATTTGACAGCTTGTTATAGACTGCTTTCTACTCTCTCAACTGGTCAACTCTTCGATTTGTACGACTTCAAGTTTTTAGCATAGGCTTTGTACATCATGAGCTCTCTCTGATTTGTCATCTCCTTCTCCTTCTCTAAGCCCCATTTATGATGCTTATCTCTGTGCTTTTCTGTTGTTTGTAACATTTTATATATACTATCATATTTCATTTTGATCTCATCAAAATTCTTTTATAGCTTCGGATCTGCCTTGGGCTACTTGGTTGGGTTGTCATCTTTGCTTTTATAAGTGGGTAGGGCAGGTAAAGCTAAAACTTCTTTCTTTTTCTTGGATCTTCATTCAGCTAAGCTTGATGCTTGTGCTGAGTTCCCTCCAGTTGCTTTTGCTATAATCTTATAGTTCCTGTATGAATAAGTCTCTATTGATGATTTCATCATTTAAATTTTTAACCTTCTACTCGCTCCATATCTCTGAGCTCTCCTACTGATAGTAGCTATATGTCTTTAGTAGAGAGTGTCATGACCTTTTCCTTTTTTGCTTTGCATTGGCACACAGTGGCCTTCCCTTTAGCCTTAGCTACTGCATATTGCTTTCTGAGCTTTGTCAGCTCCATTATTGTCAGATTGGTATTAATTTGTTACTATTATGTGAGCTCAAGCTATAGCTTCACAACTCCCTGGTCAGCTGGTGCATCTAAACCTATTGCCTTCTCTGTAGTAGGGTGTCTTCCTTGATATGCCTACTATAGCCTGCTGACTTGATTGTCCAGTTGGTGTTATCCAGTTGGTGTATGTAACTGTAATTATTGTTTCTTGGCTACCCTTGTGTTTGTTCGGCTTGTGAGGAGCTTGGGTCAACAAAAAAAGGGGTCTATAGTTTGGGGGTGGCTACCTCAAGATTGCCTTTATGGCTACCTCAAGATTGCGTTTATGGCTTATATATCCTTTTTCTACCAGGAGACAGCCATGGTCTCAAGGACCATTTCCTCCCATCTTTACTTAGCTTCTCCTGGTAGCATTACAACTTCCATTTCCTCTTCTTCTTCTTGTGGCTAGCTTTGGCCTTGAGCTGACTTGTCAAAGCTAGCAGCACCTGAAACTTCTCTTGATTTAACTCTTTCTATAGATTTTTAGTTTGCTAAAGAAAGCATCTATCCTTTGTCTGCCTTGTTCCTTGATATCTTCATGATCAACTTTCAATCTTTCATGCTTTCTTCAGTCTATCAGGTGTTCTTTGAAGTGTGAATGTTTTCAGGAGCTGCTCATGTGCTCTCTCATCTACCTTGAGCCTATCCAGCTCTAGCTTTTCAATATTCTTCTTCATTGTTGGGACTTTAGCAATCTGAGCTTTAGTTGATTCTAATCTGTCAGCTAGCTCATTTTCTCTCTGTCGATTCTGTGCTATAAGATTTGGATCTGTTGATCCCTTTTTTGTATCTCGTGAGCATAAATACAAAAAATTTGTGTGTGTTCTCTAGGCCTTTCATCGCCTCTCTCAAGGGGGACTTCATGCTGTAATGAGATCTTTCTGATTTTTGCATCCATTTTCATGTCAATAGCAGGGAATCCCATGACTTCCTTTGCCTACAGAGTGTATTTTCTACCTTTTCTTTCTTCACTATAGTGAGCATGCAACATCCTCCAGCTTGTGCATTTTTTTTGCACATCAGGGCATTGCACCTCTAACCCATGCTTCCGATGGCATTTTAGGCATACTGGGCATGCTTCATCTAATCCATGTGTATAATGACAAACAATGTATTGTCCTCTCATTTCTTGTTTTTTGTCATTAAATTTTGTGTTGATATCTTCAAGAGTTTTTTCTACATCAGTAGCTTCTGCTTTTCTTCTAGCCTCTGTAGGCATTTTCTCTTCTTCAGCCTTCTTCTCTCTACTGGCTTTTCAACACCAGTGTTCTGCTTTTTTCTAGAAATCTTTATTACACATTGTCGAGAAGAAAAACTCTTGCTGCTAGCAGCTTTCTTCTCCTCCTTGTTCTAATGTTGCTTCTCTTCAATATTTTCCTACTTTATCTTGATTAGATCTATCTTGACCCATGCGTCCTGGACTCCACCACACCAACAGATTTATTTTATTAGTTTTTTGAATTTGAAAAAGGGATTTGCCCTGCCTGCTACTACTGCTGATTCCTTCTCTATTTTGTCAGCACAACAGGCAGCTGATTCTACCTTGGCAACTTTCTTTGGGCATGTGATTCTCTCTATAACTGTACTTGGACCTACCTCAGCCTGTTGCTTGGGTGTAGACACTTGTCCACAATTGCTTTTAGGTGAGACCCTACCTTGGTCCAATCACCATTTCATGAAGGGTTTTAGTGGTAGAATGGGATTGTGTGAAATTTTGTTATCGGCATTTGGCTGACCTAATCTTTGATAGATGCCACATTGCTTGGCACACTGCCATGCATTCTTTAGCATTGTTGGCCACCATAGACCTACTTGTAGAACTTTCCTTCCTATTATCTCACCAACAAATGTCCTCCATTGATCCCTTTTGGTGGGCCTCATCAGTGGGCATTGCTTCCTTCTCATGTTCTGGCACACACCTTCTTATTAGTATCCGATCAATGCCCATTTTCCATAGCTGACTAGCTACAATGGTGTAGCTTCTTCTTTTCAATGCCAACTTTCTTCTCTAGTCCTTTGTAAGCTCTTCTCGAAACATACCCTTTGCTAGGAAGTCATACATGTCATAGTACAAACTTCCTTCCATTTGTTCAACTGTTACTATAAAAAAATCAACATCCAATGGAGCGATCATTCACACTCCATCAACAACAGCAGGCTCTCCATTCTCTAATATAGATAGAAAATATGCAACTGCATGTTCTGAACTTGGTGTATGCACTATTGCAAAGTGAAACTCCTGGAGCATCAGCATCCAATGAGCTAGTTTTCCTATCATATTAGGCTTGTTCACACAATGTAAAGTAGTACACCTGATAATCCACATGGAACCAAAATTTGTTGCCTATTAAGTAGTGCCTCTCAATCTGAATAGAATGGATCAGGCCTAAGGCTTCCCTCTCTGTGGTATGGTAGTTCTTTTTCAGCTCATGAAGAGCCTTCTACTTGCATTATAGTACAATGAAGACCATATTAGAGAATTTGGGAAAATCTCAATGCTTTGGGAATTGGTTTTCAATCTACTTTTTGGTGTATCTAGATCATACCAACTCCAAATTTGTCAGAGAGAATGTGCATTTAGAACCTACTCTGCAAGAGCTTTCTAACTATATGTCACATAAGGGGGTTTTAATAAAAGCTTCAAGGGTTCACCATGCTCCCCATTTTTATGATCTTGCAAAATGGAAATTGAAATTTTTTGAAAATATCTAATATGGTGTTAGTGGCATGTACCATCCTTTGTTAGATTTTTGCATCAACACACTTCCAATTGTAACATCTAATGCATCTATAAACACATGAAAGGGTTGGCTCCATCCAGGTGGTATTACTATTGGTGCTGACCACAACATCTTTTTCAACCGTTAGAAAGCTTGTTTGCACTGCTCTGTCTAGTTGTATGGGACATCTTTCTATGTCAACTCATACAATGGGCAAGCCACATGTGCACGGTACCTTAGGAATTTGTTATACCATTTTATCTTCCCTAAGACCCTTTCCAAGTCTTTTAGGTTGGTTTTTGATTGCCTCCAGCTTCTTTGGGTCTTGCTAATTCTTCTTGTGAGACTATGTGGCCTAAGACTATGCCTTTTGCTATAGCAAAATCACACTTGGTTGGGTTAAGCTTCAGCTTTATCTGTCTGCACCTTTCCAAACATAGTGCCCTAGATGGGTAAAAGCATGGTTAGGTGGTAGCATTTTTCTCTTTTTTTTTAGGTGGTTTACACAAGTGGTTTTAAAGTTTTAAAACGAGTCATTTTTCTGTTTTTTACGTGGGTTGCACAAGTGGTTTTTAAGGTTTAAAAAAGAGTCATTTTAGTGGGAGGAAAAATTAGAGGGAAATGAAATTTATAACTTTAAAAAACGTAATGGGGTGATGATTAGAGGTCATGCTCATCCTGACTCCTACCTACTCCTTCCTCTCTCACCACCACTGCTCCACGCAACTCTAGTTTGTACAAATCTTATGTTTGCTTTCTGAGCATCCCCCCCTCTCTCTCTCTCTCTCTCTCTCTCTCTCTCTCCCCCTGATGCTTCTGGACCTACTTCCCCCCCCCCCTCTCTCTCTCTCTCACTGCCAAATATCTGTACCAGAAATACAAAAGACCAAGGGGATTACAATAGGTTCATGTTTGTATCTATCTCTCTCTCTCTCTCTCTGCCAAATATTTATACCAAAATATAGAATACGGAGGGGGGTTACAAGAGGTTCCTCTCTCTCTCTCTCTCTCTCTCTCTCTCTCTCTCTCTCTCTCTCTCTCTCTCTCTCTCTCTCTTTCTCTACTTGTGCTTTCCTCTAACATGCCTTCTCCATTTCCCTGACTTGTATGTGCAAGATGAATACATCATAAAGGAAGTGTGCTTCCCAAAACCCTGGTGAAGATGCAAATATAGGAAAGCCGGCTTCAAAAGCTCGTTCAAAGGTAAGGTGTTTAGTTGAAACTATCACATTATAGTAGTCTATGTAAGTGGAGGGCCTCATATCCTTACATATGGTTCTTGCATCATATCCTTGCATCATTACATATAATTCTTGCATCATTATAATGAATGCTTGCAATCAATCTTGACGTGAATGTTTGTCTCTATCATGTTATTTGTAGGGAGTGGTAAGTGGGCCTCAGATTTCACATATCCATGCCTCACTCATTTTTGCTACATAGCACAAGAGCTAAATGAAGAGTATGAACTCATCTTAGAAGGCAAGCTTCCCAAAAAGTTGAGCGATGAAGAGTGAATGTTTGACTGTGTTCAATGCCAACCATAGGAAAGGTATTAATATATTTCTGAGCATGCATTGTCCACTGTCAGAAAGTGTACCACAGGTCACCCCCAAAAAATGTACCAAGGGTCACCCCCAAAAAATGAAATAACTACCAAATTTGTAAAGGGTTTTGTGTATGAAAAGTGCTAGAGGTAGCCAAAGATGAGGACAGTGCAAGTCCAATCTAGTGGCCTTAACAAGAAGAAGCTGGATAAATGGAGGAGAGCCAGTGGGCCATTTGCTACTCACTTGGCCACTCGGTTGTGGGCTGGCGTACCATGGTAGAGGAAGATATTTCATGTGGCAGACCAAGATTCATCGAGGGAGTCAAAGAGGTTTCTGGTAATAATTTGGGCCTATCAAAGGCCATGCTTTTTAATGCAAAGATGAGGCTAGCTCTCAAGGATGCAACATCTAGGATAGTGAAGGTGGAGTATGAATGCAAGAGAGATGTGTTGCTTGTGCTATGAGACTAGAAGGAGCTTCAATCCCTGCTGTAATGTTACAAATAACGTACTAGACATTTACCCAAAAAAAGGTGCACCTCAAGTTTTCTTTTAAAAGATTCATAAACAATATACAGTAGCCATACATAGAAGACTCCCGGTGGCCAATTGACATTTCTAGAGGGAGATAAACAATATACAGTAGCCATACAAAGAAGACTCATGGTGGCCAGTCGAGAGTCAAGGAGTTAGAGGTGGAGGTGGAGGTGGAGGTGCAATGTTCTATATCAACTGCGCCACAGAGCTATGCAACAGACTCAGCTCGAAAGAGTGAAACATCCAATGATGGGCACCACAAGAAACTTAAAATTGGGTGTGCTGATAATGATGAACAACATATTCTTAGAATTTATCAAGTAACATTTTTGTCTACAAATAAAAAAGAATCAGGCCCCAATGGGCACTGGAAGAAGTGGTGACAGATTAGATAGTCATTGAGAATTTGCAACCAAATGATGAAAACTATGAATTTGGCACTTACCTTGCATGGTATCCAAGGATAATAACTCACGTATTCTCAAAATCCAGCGAGACCAAAACCAATCCAGTATGTCCAGATATGACGAGCTATTGGAGACACGGTGGGCTGAAATAAGCGGGTCCAACACCCCACACCTACTCTTAGACCAAAGTTGGTAGGTCACTGATAATTAAATTGCACAAACAAAGATACAACATTAGGCCCATAAACATGGGCTACCTACCTAGCATCAAAATGGTAAATGATGTTAATATACTTACCTCAATACAGCTAAAAGAACAACCTCGGGGGGTGCACTATATGGCTGCCCCTCCTACGACGTGCGTTCAAGGGGTATTTAAAAAACCCCTTATCTGTGAATTTTGAGCTGATAAAACTACCCCTTTTTCTTTATAGACTTACAGGTTTTTTTCCAAAGTACAATTAAAATACCCCTCTTGTAATTGTATTTCTGTAAATTTACCCAATATTTTGGATTAAAAAAACCCCACCTAATGATCGCACGTGGTAGACTTACATTTTTTGAGGTGCACCCCCCGAGAGAACAATATCATTGACCTCCCTCAGATCATTGATGAGGATATTTATTTCATCCTCATTGAAAGGGAACCATACCCTCTCCAATCTAAGTTGGAGCAGCTTGATAATGAAAGACGGTTGTAGATATTCCAATGCCTCATTGTTTTCTCACGTGAGCACTCTACACACTTCTCTCTGGGTTTGCCTCAATGTGTGCTCTTCCTCCACTTGCCCCTGTCTCCTCAGATCCCCCTCCTCTCTTCGTCGACCACCATCGGTCTCCCTCCTTAGGTGTCACACTTAGCCTTATGTGCCGATCATGAGTGGCTTCTTCTACTTCTACCTCATCTCTAGCTTTTGTGGGGGAGGTGTCTCTAGAATTTTCATCATCTTCATATAGGGGCACAAGCCATAAGAGTTGGTCGTATCTAAAGAGAACCTAGCAAAGAGAGTCCATATCTTTGTTCATCTCACTGTGACTCTATGTGCATGAGAGTACAAAGATGTAGCTCTCCTGAAAAAACTCAACCAAAAAATCTTTTGCTGCTTCTTGGATCACCAAATTTACACTAAAAGTGACCATATATCTTGGAAAATTTTAGATATTTGCCCAAGTTTCCTATAAATCCTACTTTTATTATAGAAAGATTCACCAACCCATCTCCACTTGAACTGTAGGATATGCTCCTTATTTTTTACCCTGATGAGATAATGCATACTTTCCCCTTTTTGCTTTACATTGTTATGATATCTAGGTGGCTTCAGCATACCATGGAATTGTGACAAAGTAATGTCGCTAGACAAACAGATGGCTCTGCACATCTTTGGTCAAGGACCTGGCTTGCATGCCTTTAGAAGTAGTTATTATCTACACATATACAACATATTTTCTTTCTTGTGGCATAAAGGGTTGCAGTATGCTCCTATATTATGGTAAACACAAACTTTTGAGATATGGAAAGGTTGGAATTTCTCTTGAACTTCAAATACAAGACAATGTAAATGATCAGCCATCTCCCAAAAGGCCTCGATTTTGAGTTGTAACATGTACATAATTTCTTTTCAATGTATCCAATACATGTATGTTTTTGAATACTTTAAGCACTGTGTGAAGACAATGGAAATTAAAACTGTGTGCTAAATTGATCTACAACATTGTATGGTTTTCTTGCTTACATGGCAACTATATTATTACGTTACTATTTATGTACTAATACACTGCTTGTAAGAAAAAGGGACAATGCTCTTCACTTTGTAGAATTGCATAGCCAATGTACTAAGTCCATGAGAACATTGATATACTACCACAAAAATGATAGTAAAATAAATAAGAAGTATTGTTTGCATCAAAAGTCTTCTTTTTGGGAAGTGAGGCATTAGATTCTACCAGAAATTGAATTAGCTAGTTATAAAGGACATGCTATTATATATATTCTCCTCCACCTCGAATTCTAGTTTGAAGAGGTTTTCTTGTCTTGGTATGGGCTCCATATGAAAATGGATGGCCCTTATGATGTGTGAGTACATCAAAACTGGAGGCTTGTTTACAAGGAGCTCCCAGAAATCATCCTGGATTCTCTGGTAGTAGAGTCTTGTACAAGCGATTTTGTAGCACAAATATTGCCCCAATTAATGGGCATCTCTGAAGGTATTCTGTGCTTTTCTTCAATCAGTACACTTCATAATGAAGAAGTCGCCTTCACCTTGCTGCCCATTGTTTGGCACATTGATAGCAAAGTTGTCTCCAACACACAATGCGTCACTCAATGCATAAGTGGGGATATCAAGACCCTCTTCTTCACTAGATATGCCATCTTGTGCATCTCCATCACCCACTGGTTGAATGGTGTGATACTCCCATCTATCTACATATGATGTGTTCTTACATCTCCTCCATTTTTCCTTCATACAAGGATCACAAAAGCATGAAAAACTCCTACATCTTAAGGCACATTTATTTATAGGTGAATATCCATTAACAGAATGCATGGAGCATGAACCTCCATCACACTTACAGTCCCACTTATTACTTATATTTTCTTCATCCTCCTTGATTTCCCATAACACTATTAACCTCCTTACCACAAAACCTTGCCCTTAGAAAATCCATGACATTAGCTACACACCTCAAAGTCCACCCATTTGGTTTTCGTTGCTCATGTGTGAGCTCTCGCTTAATCATAGCCCCAGCTCCATCATGTTCCCCTTTCCCATGTCCTGAAGCCCGAAAGATCCATAATGTTTCTAAGCCCATTAAGCTAAAGTGCCTTGCGAGACGAAGTAGAATGGATGGTGGATTTGAATTAGCATGCACACCCGTCAAACCACACCCAATGATGTTTAAGTGCAAGACCTTGAGCTTTAAGCCCCCTGATCATGTAACAGGAAGCAGTGTTGCACAAAAAGACTTCCATGTATCTTGTCATATGGAATATACAAATGGAGAGTTTTAATGACATCATTTGAAGAAGTGTGAACATATGTTATGTGCACTAGGATGATTGCTTGATTACAATACCAATGCATTATGTGTATTTCATTTTTCTCTTTGAAAGAATAGTTCTCAACAAAGTTAACGCGACTTAGACTACCACATCAAAACAGGAAATTTTTCAATGTAATCTTTGTATTGTTGGGCCTGCCATCTGCAAATGAAGTTTTTTTTAGTAAAACTCTTTATGTGCACTCTAAACAAGGATAAAAATTCTATGCACTTCATCTGCCGCACCACAAGATCCTTTCTCTTTTTTATTTCCACCATCTTCATGCAACTATCTTGTCTCAAAAGTTTGACAAGGAGGAGCAAGTTATTGACATTTATTGTCTCATTGGGACATAGCACCAGTCTTTGTTTTTCGCATTCACCACACATTCCCATTAGGCATTTATAATCGTGGAGCATTAAGTCTTCTATCCTAGGGCAAAGTAAGGACTCCCAGACAGTGGTAACACTAGTGTAGCCAAAGTGCCTAGCTATGAACACATCCAATTGCTTGAACAAATTATGCAAGCACATTGGCATGCTACCTCATGAAAACCAACTAGCTATGCTGCATGTAATTGAATTAATCCTTTAAAAACAACATTTGCACATGGGCAACACAGCAACAAGTATATCGATCCTTCAACTTGCACACAAAAAAGGGCTTAAGGCCCTAAAAGCTTCTTTGAGAAATTCTCAGATGCGGATAGTAGGTGTTGAATCTTTTGTAGAACCCCACTTGCCACCAAAAAACAAGGAGTTTGTTATACAGCTAGAACACTTCAATTTACAATACATCTGGAACATTATACAATATTTCTAGACAAATTTAGAGTGCTTTTGGACCACTCTATGGGGCTTATGCACAACTCAACACAACTTCTAGATAATGTAATATAACTTCTAGACCACTTTACACTGATCCCATACCATTTAACAAATAATTATGGGCCTCTTTAGTAATTCTAGGCAACCTAGGACCACATGAGGATATAACCTTCACACTACTTGGAGACAACCTAACATTACTTCTAGACCACTTTTAAGTACACTTAGGACAACCTGAAAGTACTTTAAGAGATACATAAAGTACTTTTAGAAGTACTTAAGGACCACATGGAAGTGCTTTAGGTGTGCTAGGAGGACTTGAAGACTCTCTTAAAGTGCTATACATGGATTCAAAGTGCTTTATAACAGCTTAAGTATTATCAAAAACATTTTAACACTACTTGGAAGTGTTCTACGAGTATAAAAGTTACTTAATGACCAGTTGAAAGAGATTTAGGAGGATCAAAACCATTTTAACACCACTTGGAAGTGTTCTACGAGTATAAAAGTTACTTAATGACCAGTTGAAAGAGATTTAGGACGATCAAAACCATTTTAACAACACTTCCAAGTATTTCAGAAGAACATAAAGTATGTTAAGACCACCTTTAAGTGCTTCAAGTCCACTTGAAAATGCTTTTTGAACAAGTTTAAGTACTCGTGGACCACCTAAAAGGTTTTAAGGAGTATCAAAAGAATTTTAATAGCACTTCATAATGCTTTAGCACTATATAAAGTATTTTAGGACCACTTGAAAGTGCTTCAAACCAAGTTAAAGTGCTTGTTGCAAACCAGCTGAAAGAGGTTTAGAACAAGTGAGAGTACTTTAGACTAAATGGTAGTGTTTTAGGTGTGCTGAGAGACAAATGCCGTCAAGTGCTATAGTTAGATTAAAAGTGTTCTGGAACTGCTTTAATAGTATTAAAAGATCTAGGAAGTGCTTTAGGAATATCTAAGTACTTTTTAGCCACTTGAAAGTTATTTAGACCAACTTAAAGTACTTAAACAACAAATGGAAGTGTTTTAACTATAATAGATGTATTTTAGGACTCCTTATAAGTGCTTTACTCAGAATTAGAGTACTTCTACATAACCTAGAATTTCCTTTAGTGTATTTAGAGTACTTTTTATACTAGTACTTTTTGGACCTTAGAAGGATCTTTGGAACTGCTTTGGCACATCAAAGAGACTTTAAGTTTACCTGAAAGTGCTTTAGACATATCAAAAGTACTACACTATTTTAGGACCACCTAGAAGTTCTAGTACACCAATTAAGAGTACTTCATGGCCACCTTGAAGTTCTATAGGAGTATTAAACATAATTTAGGGCCACTTGGAAGCATTGTAGGAGTATTACATACTTTATGGCCACTTGGAAGTGTTGTAGGAGTATTAAACATACTTTAAGACTGCTTTACATAGAATAGAAGTAACTGAGGCTCGTTAAGCAAATGTGCAGGATGCTTTACAACATCACATCTCCCAATCCTCAATTTATATACATCTTTTTTGTTGGGTGAGATTCTTGTCTCAAGCTCTCAAATTCAAATCGAAGATCTTTAACAACATGTGTTATGATGTTACTTTGAGGCCGTTGTCTTTGGCACATTTCCAAGCGGTGGACAAGACTCTATCCTCATCAGATTGTAGGTGGACAAGACTCTATCCTCATCAGATTGTAGGTGAGTATTGGATGCAAATAGGTTTCTTTTATAGATACCTAGCACCCTTACTACTTTTGCTATGCTGAAACTATTGTTGTTGCCTCCATCTCCATTAAAACCATCACCATTAAGTACCATCTTTATAGAGACCTTCTTTAAGAAGAGCTCATCCTTTGATCATGGCACTTTCACCTACGCCATAGTGTTGCAAATGTTGGCTATCAGAGCTCTTTTGCAACCAATTTGTTCAGGTACAACATCCTTGAATTTGGGATGATGGAAGAGTTCTTCAAAAAAAAAAAATTTTGTAGCTTTGTCTCGAGACCCTTTGTCTGCTCAAACCACGAGTTAGCTACAACCCTGCAAATCCTCCTCATTTCCTTCTCATCCATGGTCTTATTCTCATCAAAAAATGCTTCTCCTTGGCTTTTTTTTTTTAATGCTCCCTTTGCTTTGTAGCCCAATACAACCCTTAGGGTGTGCACTAGATGAAAAATGCTCGTATCACGTGCGTTCAAGGGCTAATAAAAAAACCCCTAATTACATATGGTTTGTCAAATATATTTATACTAGAAAAACCCCTAGTTACATATGGGTTTTCAAATATATATTTACACTAGAAAGTTTGATTTTTTTCCCAAATTGAATAAAAATAACCCTTCTATATGTACATTTTTGTGATTTTTTTTGGATAAAAATACCCCTTTTGATGAACTCATGTGATACACTTATATATTTTGAAGTGAACCCCCGAGATACTCCCTCATTTTTTTAGTGACTTCCTTCCCAAGAACAACCCTGCCTCCATTTTCTTGTGCCTCTGCATGCTTATCAACATCGATGCTGGCATGTGACATAATGGTAGACCAACATTGACCCTACCTCCATTTGGTTGCACCTCTGCATGCCCTTCAACATTCATACTAAAATGAGGTGAAAGTATTGCTAGAACAATATGACCTTGAACAACCATACTCTGCAAATTTCTTTGACATAAAAATATCATTCAAAGAATATGTATTCTACCCTAAATCTATGTTTCTTAAAGAGAGAGAGAGAGAGAGAGAGAGAGAGAGAGAGAGAGAGAGAGAGAGCTCTGTTCCAGCAAGAGAGAGTGACAGAGAGAGAGTGTGCATATGCTAGTCTACCATTTTGAAGAGTGCATATGCCTTTCTAAAGAGTGCAATGCCTTTCTAAAGAGTGCATGTGCTAGTATACCATTTTGACCAAATTATACCTTTATATATGGTAGAAAGGATTGAATTAGGCCACTTTTTCCATTCCCCTTTTTTAAAAAAGTGCATATGCTAGTATACCATTTTAAAAAAGTGCATATGCTAGTATACCATTTTGACCAAATTATACCTTTATAGATGGTAGAAAGGGTTGCATTAGGCCACTTTTTCCATTCTCCTTTTTAGATGGTAGAAAGGGTTGCATTAGGCCACTTTTTCCATTCTCCTTTTTAAACAAAATGCTACAAGGAAGTTTAGCAAAAGTAATAATAAGAATTAGAAGAAGAAGAAAAACAATATCTTCCTCCTCTTACTTATACTTCTCATTCTACTTAAAAAATATACATAACATCTTGTAAGAATAAGAGCTTTATGCATAGAAGCTCCTATGGATAATCATTATTTGTGAAATGTGAGAGTTGAAAAAAGATTTTCAAAGTCCCTATGTACCTAAGGGGGTGTTATATATAAGTATAGATCTTACGTGTGGAGAGAAGAGAGCTTCTACTTAGACATAGATCATGTGGATAGGACCTCTATACATATAGTAATCACACATGGAGATCCAATGGATAGAGCACTTATACACATGTATTATATATAGAACTCTTATGTACTAGATATATTTGTGTTATCCATAGAGCTCCTATGCATAAGAGCTTCATGCATTATCCATAGAGCTACTAGTTAAAGAGATCTATGCATAGACCTCTTATACATAGGACTTGTATGCAAAAGAGTTAATTTTAGTCTCTTGCAAAGCAGAAAAGGGATTTCTTGTAGAGATACATAGAGATATGCATAAGTTCATAGCTCTTGCATGGAGCTATGCATAAGCTCCATCTCTATTATGCTATATAAGTTATATGCATATTAACCTCTAAACTGTATGTGTAAGCTGATGATTAAGGATCTATGCTCTTACGTAGAAGAGGTTTTGTATAAAGATATGCATAACCTCATGGCTCTACGATATGGAGCTATGCATGAACTCTATGATCCATGTATAAATCTATGCATAGATAAAAAGCATAGATAAAACTCAATGAGTATATCTACAGTCTTGATATGCATAGAACTCTATGCTCTTATACCAAAGAGCTATGCATAATCTTTATGCTCTAAGCTATATGCATAAGCTTTAAGATCCATGCACAGATTTACATGCATAGAGCTCTATCATATACCTCCATGCACATATAAGAGAACTATACATAAGCTCTATAGGCTCTATGCACAGAGCTTATACAGCTTATGCAGAGAGCCTACATGGAGATATATATACATAGATCAAGATATCTACATAGAGCACACATAGAGCTATCTACATAACCTCATTGCATAGAGATTATGGATAGATTTATGTATAACTTATATGTAGAGCTCTTGCATAAGCTATCTATACATAGATCATCCATAGAGCTTTATACATACACCCTACGCATAGAGCTTGTAATAAATATTGTGCATAGCTTTATGTATAACTATACATAGCTATTGCATAGAGCTTGTAAATATTATGCATAGCTTTATGTATAACTTATACAGAGCTCTTGCATAAGCTTATGCATAGATTTTTTGTGTAAGGTTTATGTAGAACTTATATAGAGCAGTTGCATAAGATTATTCATGGATCTTTTGCATACACTCTATGCATAGAGCTTATAGAGATTATGCATAGCTTATATAGAGCTCTTTGAATAACCTCATCATACATAAGTGCCATCTAATATATACACAAAGCCCAATCATAGTCCTTGCATAGTGTTATGCATTGAGGACAAAAGTATCATTGCTCACACACAAAAGTTTCGGGTTGTAAACATGAAATCCCTTACCCAAGAAGATGGATAGAGTGTCACACAATAGGATCATGTGTAGGTCTCTTGCCCACAAGTGTAGAAATCACAACCTACAATGGAGTTAAGGACGGTTACACAAAGGAAAACTAAACATCATAAAATATAAAAAGTGGACTCTTATGCAGCATGCACGCATAATGCATAAAGATTTACATAAGCTCTATGCTCTTATGCAAAAGAGAGTTTGCTCTATGCTCTTATGCAAAAGAGAGTTTGCACAGAAGCTCATAGCTCTAAGATTTGCGCATAGGGCTACATGCATAGAGCTTATGCATTAGGGTAGACCATTCTGTCATGTGAAAAAGCATTAGATCTATGCATAAGGCAAAAAAACAAAAAGAGAATAGAAAATTTTGAAATAGAAGAACTGGAAAAATGTGAAAGAGAAGAACTAGAAAAATGTGAAGGAGAAGAGAAAGAGAAGCTTGCCTTTGCATTAAATTGTGAAGGAGAAGAGAAATAAGAAGAAAGCATATGCAGAAAAATGAAAAAGAGGAGAATTCAAACAATAAGTTCACCTTCGCTTGGAAAAGTCACAAGATTGCTGCAAGTTCACTGCAAACCTTTGCTACCAAGAGGCGGCCTTCTTGTAGTCAATAAGATACTTGGGCAGCCATGAATATTAAGAGACCAAAGTTATCACTTGCCACTTTGCATATTTTGCTTCAAATCAGATTGATTAATTACCGAAGCATGACTTATGCTAGATCATTGCCATGCACACAAGAAGCCATGAAAAAAACTCATCTTACCCACACAACATTTTGCTAACACTCCATTATTTACACAGACAGCCCAGTATTGATGGAGCATTAATAGGAGGAAAAACATTAATTTCATCCTAAATTCAAACCTTGATCAACATAGAATATTTTGCGGATCTGCATTGCTTCTTGTAGTTGAAATGCCAATGTTTGGGTTTCACGATGTGATGATTATTTGCTGGCTCTCCTGCTATATATATATATATATATATATATATATATATATATATATATATATATATATGCAGGCAATATTGATAAACCTTAGTTAATGAAAAACGCTGATATTTATACCTATGAAATCATAGCGTTACCACCATGAAAACCAATTCTTTCAATATACTTACTAGGAGCTGACCTGTGTGGAGTGTGGATGTCATGTATCCACCATGCCTTGATCAAGCTCCGGGAAATTGAGGAAAGCGGCGACATCATAAGATCTCGCTGCCATGTCTAGTGGTTTAGGGTAAGAGCCAAGCCAAATCCGGGTTTTCGTGTTGGGCTCTCCTATCTCAGAAACCCGAGCTCCTCCTCCTAACACTATAATAGTTAGAGAGCTGCACCTGTGAGGAGCTTGAAGAAGAAGAAGAAGAAGAACCTTCATAATGGGGAAATATACTACTATAGTATTCGACTGAAGAAGCTAATGATTATTAGCAGGACACAATGAGAATTGCTTATATTAATAGAGGAAGGTGTGATTCGGCCCCATTTCTCTCTCTCTCTCTCTCTCTCTCTCTCTCCATTGAAGGCAGGGGCAGTGATCGTTTCACAAGACTATAACTAGTCGGAAGGTTTAAGGACTGATATGCTTTACCCCATCAGAGATTCAGATGCCATGGAGATAGAGAAAGGCGGGAAACTGGGGAAGATGAAGCAGAGGTAGGCTCTGGCCCTCGTATCACCACCATATCCCACATCCCCCTTTGAGCTTCTCACCATTTAATCCTGCATCGAAGACTTTCATTCTCCTCGGGCGGTGGCCCTCCCAAGTGCATGGGCATTGAGTGGAGGAGCCCGCCCTTATCAGACCTCAGACAGCATCAGCTTCACCTGCAAGATCAAATCAAATGCTCAGCAGTCACATTCCCTTAGCTTTACCTTCAGCCTCCCATCAAGTCCTAATCCCTCACTCAAACCCTTGGAAACCCAATACAGAAGAACAATGGAGAGGAGAAGCCATCATTGATGCAATAATGGATGAAAACTCCAGGCTGGCACAGGAACTAAAAGAAGCCAAAGAACAACTTCAACACATGAAGAGCCAGGAACAAGTCAAAGAGCCCTTCCCCATGCCAGCAAAAGAACCAACCCAACCTTCAGCAGCAGCAGCAGCAACACCAAGCAACAACCAACAACACCTCACCGGGTATGACCTCTACCAACACTGTGCATGTAAGCTTACCAATAGAACAGGTCAGAAGCAAGGTTGAAGACTACTCAGAAAGATGCTTGGTTGGACTACTTTTTGGACCAAGACCCTCTATGGAATCAATGAGAGCATGGATAAGGGAAAGCTGGACACCTCTGGGAATAGAGGTCACCCTAACGCAAGCTCTTGCCAAAGGCTACTACTTGTTCTTATTCAAAGAACCAAGTATGGCAATGAAGGTTATTAGCTCAGGGCAATGGATGTTTAGGCATCTCCCTTTCTGTTTCATGAGATGGACAAAGGACTTCAATCCTGATGGCCCCAAACCCTCAGCTTATCCAGTGTGGGTAGAACTCCCTAACCTCCCCATTCACCTGACCCCATGGATCAAAACCATATTATCACCCCTAGGTCAAGTCCTTGGCACCAAAGCTGTCTCTGATTACAACCCTGCTTGGCACCCTCAAGTTCTAGTAGAGCTTGACCTTTCCCTCCCTCTCCCAGATGAGATTGCTATAGGGTGTGGTGAGTTCTGCCATATTCAGCCAGTTCTTTACAAACACCTTCCCAACTCCTGCTTCCACTGTGGAAAACAAGGACACCTTATCAGAAACTGCCCCATCAAACACCCTCAGATCATCCTACCCCAAGTTTCTGAAAGAAAAACCCCCCCTAACCCTAGCCAAGCCCCCCCTAACCCTGGCCCTCAACCTTCTAATGAAAACCCAAAAGAAACAGAGTTCATCCAAGTCAACAGAAGGAGACTTCCTAATAACAGACCCAAACCCCCTCAGACCTTTCTCAAGCCCAACAGGTACTCAGTTTTAGCCTCTGTACCAGACCTTGATGATACAGAAGAAGAAAATAAATGTGTAGAAAGCACCCCTATAAACAAACAGAGGTTAGAGAAGGAAGTTGACAACCTGGATTCAGCTGACATGGATACCACAGTCATCCCAGCTCCTGAAAAAAGCTCCAAACCACAAGCAGGTAACTCCAATGACATGGAGATAAGCAAAGAACTCAAGAGGGGGGCAGAGCCCACCTGGGAACCTCCACCCCTCAGTCTGCCACTAAAGGAGGTCACAACAAACCCCCCAACAAAAGATAATAAAATTTGCAAGCTTCAATGTCAAAGGACTTTCTGACCCAAAGAAAGCCCAACTAGTCAGACAATGGATTAAATCCAAAGGTCATCTGGACATCATCACTCTAGTGGAGATAAAGACTACAGGTGAGGAGCTAAATAGAAGGCTATACTCCATCTCCCCTGAACACTTTTGGTTATACTCATTACACACTCATGGAAGTGGAGGCCTAGCAGTTGGCATCCATAATGACTGCATCCAAGACCTAGAAGACTTTCACATTGACAACAATAATCAATGGATAGCAGTGCTCATGAACAACTTCACCTATGTAGGAGTATATGCTCATGGCCCACAAAAACAGAGGATTAGAACATGGAACTCTCTACTAAGGCTACAAGCACCTGTTTTGATTATGGGTGACTTCAACATGGTTGAAACCCCCAAGGACAGATTCAACTCCAAAGGTCAAACCTTGTTTGGAACAGAGAAACAAACTTGGGAAAAAGTTAAGCACAAGTTCAATCTGCAAGACTTGGGGCAAGAAGGAAGCTTCACATGGCAAAACTACTCTTCTGGAGAGCTCACCAGAAAAGCCAGATTAGATAGATCTTATGCAAGTGGTGAAATATATACTAAATACAATAGGTGTGAATGCTCAGTTGACATTACTACCTGCATATCAGATCACTACCATGGATGATCAAGACAACAGACACAAATCTAGCTGGTTCCACACAGACCCTGAACTATTTAAGCTGCCTCTAGTACAAGAAGAAACCAAACACATCTGGAACTTCTTCTTCAGCAACAATCTTTCCCCAGCTAAAGCTTGGAGTCTATCAGTTAAGTCAACCCAAAACTTGCTCAAGCAGGTCAGAAATGAAGTTACGGCTCACAGAATCAGCAGATTAAAAAAACTCCAAGAGCAACTTCAAGAACAAGAATCCTCCACTGACCCTACTAATGTTAATCAGCTCAGAGCCAAAATTAAAAGAGAAGAAGAAATCGCCCTCCAACATACCAAGCTCTTTACCAGGGAATGGTGGGCAGGAAAAATTGACAGGCCTTGCCCTGAAATGTTTAAAATGCTGAAGGTCAAGCAAAGGCAAGAACATATTCCCTTGCTTAAAAACAATGATGGAATCCAGGCTACCAACCAAGAGGAGAACAAAAAACTCCTCAAACTGACTACTTTCACAACATCTTTCAGAAGGATGGTCCTCCCTCCCCAACCAAAACAGCTGCAATGGAGGCTATCAAAGTAGCCAGATCCAAAACTGTCCCAGCTAATATAGCCTCCTTACTGAAACCGAACATCACTCATGATGAAATCAAAGATGCCATCTTCTCTCTCAAAATCAAAAAGAGCCCAGGTGAGGATGGACTTCCTTCTGAATTTTTTCAAACTTTTCGTGATTTGCTAACAGGACCAATAATCCAAGTGTGGCAAGAATCTGTGAAATATGGAGCCTTGCAACAATCAATGAAGGCCTTATCAAGATCATCCACAAAAAAGGCCCTAGAGAAAACATGGGTAACTGGAGACCTCTTACAATGCTCAACAGTGTGTATAAAATCATTGCCAAAGCCTTAGCCCTCAGATTATCCAAACACATGAAACTCTGGATAACCAAGGAACAAAAAGGGTTTATCAAAGGCAGGTATATCCTGGATTCCATCATTGCCTTATGGGAAGGGATTGAATATGTAGAAAAAACCAATCAGGACTTCATGTTTATTAAGATTGACTTTGATAAAGCTTATGACAGAATACAGTGGGACTACATCCTCCAATTACTCAGAGATATGGGACTAGGCCCCCAATTCACCCACATGGTGAAAACCTTATTTGGAAATGCCAAAGCCAAAATTATCATTAATGGAGAACTGTCTGACCCCTTCCCCTTAGAAAAGAGTATCAGACAAGGATGCCCCTTTAGCACCCCTACTGTATGCAATAGCTGCAGATGGACTAAATTGGCTAATCAAGGACAAGATCAGCAAAGGTGAATTGATTGGCATCACTTTACCCAATGGAGAACAAATGTGCACTGAGATGTTTGCTGATGACACTAATAGCCTAATAGCAAATGATGAAGAGAATATCAAGGCACTCTGGAGATGCCTCCGAACCTACTGTGAAGCCTCAGGCTCCAAAATAAATCACAGCAAGACAAGAATCAAAACCCTCATTGAACCCCCCCTTCTTGGCTTCTGGAGACAGGTTGTAACATCATTCAGGATGGTGAGATCTTCAGGCTCCTTGGTATCCCCATGGGATTCAAGGTGACATTGAGACAGAAATGGCAATGGGTAATGGAGAAAATAGAAAGCAAGCTACTAAGATGGAAAAGAAAGCAACTGTCACTAGCAGGGAGAATCATGGTGCTGAATCACTTCATCATCCCATCTACTATCTACTTTCTCAGCAGCTCTGCTGGAGGCTCCCAGACTCTGACCTTAAAGACTTCACCAAGCTATGCAGAAATTACCTATGGGGAGGGGACCCATGGAACAAGAGCAGACCTGAAGTAAAATGGGACACCTGTACCATCCCCAAAACCAAGGGAGGGCTGGGGATTAAAGATATCAGGCATTATGCTGACAGAATGGCCTCAAAATGGATCATCAGAGCCTTAGAGAACCTCACAGAAGATTGGGCACAGCTGCTGCTCAAAGACACCCCCAGGTTCACTATCACAGGCCACAATAAATGGTGCAATCTCCCCATCAGCACCATCGTGGCATCCAAGCACCCTATAACCCCCAAAGGGAGTCAACTAGTAACATCCATATGGAAAGCCTGGTTCAGAATTAAGAGGTTTCTAACCATTATCCCCAAGGACAACAAAGTAGAAGGAATTTTAGCCAACGATTCTTGCTGGTGGTCTATACTCCCCCTAACCCCCCTTGAACCAGAGGAAGGGAAGATAGCTCTAAATCTGTACAAAAAAGGACTAGCTACCTAGGCAAATATATTCAACCACCACAAAGGAACCTAGCTAACAAGAGCTGAACTTGTAGCCAAATTTGACAGTAGATCACCAGAGTTGGATCTAATCCAAAGCAAAGCAGTTCAATGGAACCAACAGGAAATTTGGAAAATAAGCAGACCTCCAACCTTCAGTATCTCAGCTTTTCAATGGGTAGAGAGCAAACCTCTACTCCCAATCCCTAATTTCGAAAGAGCTCCTGCAATCCACGTCACTCTCAACCGCCGATGGAACACCAACTGGGATCGGAAAAAATGGTATAACATCCTCAGTGAGCTATGGAGCCCACATATCGACCCCAAGAAATCATGCCTAGCATGGCTGATAGCTTACAGAGCCATATGGACTCAGGGCAAGGCAGCAAAATTGCACATCTCCTCAGATCAATGTGCTAGATGCGGCCTACCGGAGGACGACCTTCACATCTTCATTCAATGTATGCACATATCCAGCACATTCAAAGAGCTGCACTCCACTATTCAGATGTGGGGCAAGGATGTTAACTGGAAGAATCTAATGTTAGGGGAAAACATAGGATGTTCAACAGCACTCTGGAATGTTATCAGATGTGAGTATCTATGGCACGCATGGCTACAGAGGTTATCAGCTACATTTAACAACTCTGAAATCAAGGGTCCCCCTCTCTCAGTTTGTTTAATCACTACATGCAACAGGTACTGGACTAAACAAACCCAAGCCCTCTTTAGTCTAGAGAGAAGGCTATTGCTTAAACTCCAAAAGAGAGCTTCAGACTTCACCCTGGAAAAATTAGAAAAAACTAGAGACAAGATTCTACTCATCCTATCCAAGGATAGAGCTCTTATAGAAGCAATCAACAAGCAACAGTAATCATACCTCTCTCCCATAGCCCAAGAACAAAAGACAAGGGATAACACAAAAAAGTCTCAGAAGAGGAATGACATACAGACAGGAATTAGGGACCAAACTAGGCAATCTGAAGAGAAAGATAAGGCAATGTGACCTGTGTAGCAGCTGATAAAGGACCACGAGAGGAACCAGCTTCCAAGTCTACTACCTTCTGAAAAGCTCAGGTCCTGCGTGCTGCTTCCCCCCTTCATCATCTGGCTGCTGGTGGGATCAAGCTATGAACATTTCTGCACTCTGCAGGTAATTGTAGAACTGACTAACTCAAGCCACAAGAGGCAGTTGAGATGGTCACATCCACTCACTGTCGCGCCCTTGTAATCTCATTATTACTAACATGCAAAACTGATGGGACCTGTTATAAAGGCCTATCTAACCCCGATTTGTAAGTCTCTTCTCCTATAATTCAAATCATGCCTTTTTTTGAAAAAAAAAAGACTATAACTAGTCGTCAAGAAAGGCCATGGTACAAATATAGAATATGTGACGAGAATCAGTGTTACAAAGGAGCACCGTTGACACTAGGCATGGGTAGGGTGAGGTGTCACTGAGCTTGGGTGAGGCGTGGTGAGGTGTCACCATGTGTATCATTATACGTGAGATAGAAATAGACCATTGTGATATATTGTGATTCTCTCATTCATACATCATTACCACAACACCACCAAGTATTGTGAAAGAACCCCATTTTAGTAGAGTAAAACCATACACATCACTCAAAGCACTAAACACTCATTAATCAAAATGTTTGTCAACATGTCTTAAAAATCATCGATGGTCTAAAAGGTAAGGCCTTACAAAATCCTATAATCTTGGATTAGAAAAAATGTTAGATGGTCTAAAACCCTTACAAAATGTTTGATTGTCTAAAAGACGAACCCTTACAAAATTCTATAATCTTGGATTAGACCTTGTTTCCACATATGAACCAGCTTTGCAATCCACTTATAAAAAAATGGATTTTAGTGTCTTTAAGAATCACAAAAAATTCACTAAATAATATTGTTGAAAAAAATGACTAAGTAACCACATTTTGAGATGCTTTAAAAAATACTCTCACTCTCACTCTCCCACTCTGTCTCTCCTTCCAATCACTCACTCTTTCTTACTCACTCTCTCACTCTTTACACTCACTCTCACTCTTGCCCACTCCACTCACTCTCACTCTCTTGCTCCAATCACTCTGTCACCCTTGCCCACTCACTCTCTCACTCACACACTCTCTCTCTGACTCGCACACATTCACTCTCTCTCTCTCTCACTCTCTTCACTTACTACAAACATCTAGGGTGATTAATTATATGACTTTATGAGTATTATTATCATTTTCATGTTGAGCACACTCATGCTCTGGCACCATAGATTAATATGGACATTAATATATAGTGCTCGTACTTTTCTTAGTGAATCGATTTGAATTTGCTCAATTAAGATTAATAAACATCTCGGGGCCTTCACTACATGAAAAATTCTCATAGCACGTGCGTTCAAGGGGTAATAAAAAAACCCCTACTTACATATGGGTTTTCAAATATATTTACACTAGAAAGTTCAAACTTTTTTCCAAATTGAATAAAAATACCCCTTCTGTATGTATATTTCTGTGTTAATTTTTGGATTAAAAGTGCCCCTTCTGATGAACTCACGTGCTACACTTACATATTTTAGGTGAAGCCCCCGGGTTAAACATATACATATTTAAAAAAAAACTAAAAGTATAATGTAGAATGAAGGCACATATTTGGAAAATTTGTAAGATTAATGATAAAAAATGAGGTTGCAATAATATTTAATGTGTATATATAAACATAATTGATGCATAATGCCTAGAAATATCCCTTCACTATGTGTCTATATAGAAAAATAACCGAAGTAAAATGTCAAGAAATATCCCACGACCAATGTATAAACAAATAAATATACATTAGATCAAAACTCTTAGAGATTGTTATACTCTATAAATGTACATGAAATTGCCAATGCCCATTGTCTAGAGATTGGTACTCTCTATAAATGTACATGAGATTGCTAATGCCCATGAGGTGGATAGACAAGATATTTATTTACCATAGACATCATTATTGAATGTAGCAATATATAGTATATCTATGTTCTTTCGTAGGCTTTTATATATGTTAGCTATAGACAATGGGCATTAGCAATCTATGTTCTTTCATAGGCTTTTATATATGTTAGCTATAGACAATGGGCATTAGCAATCTTATGTACATTTATAGAGAGTACCAATCTCTAGACAATGGGCATTAGCAATCTCATGTACTTTCATAGGCTTTTATATCTATGTTCTTTCATAGGCTTTTATATATGTTAGCTATAGACAATGGGCATTAGCAATCTCATGTATATTTATAGTATCCTTAGGTAGGGGATCACCTAGGATATACTCCCTCCTCTTCTATTGTAGGCTCTACATTGGCCTCCTATGATATTCAATACAAAATTAAACCCATATATATATATATATGGGTTATATACATTGGCCTCCTATGATATTCAATACAAAATTAAACCCATATATATATATTACTTCATTATTTATTTATTATAACATAACTTAATTATAAATTCACATACCTCAGGGATAGTGACTTGACATCATGCTCTAATAACTAAAGGTGTAGCCACAAATAGCCTTGACTAGTGGTGTCTCTAATCTCATCTGCACAGTGAGTGGTCTTAATGACCACAATCGTTGCTTTACATTATTCAAACAATAATTAAGTCCAAAATTCCACGCTTTTAAAAACAATTACAAGTATAAACATCCTCATCTTCACTTAGAAATTTGGAGATTAAGCCATGCTTATCTCTTTCTCAGAGGTGGTTTTGATAATCACTTTGCTTAAGCACCACTATGTTGCTCTCTTCTTGTGCTCCCAGTGCTTCTTTAATCTCACTTCATCCCTAAAATACTCCCATAGGGATATTACATTATCAATGGATGAGCGACCTTCTTGATTCTTATGCTCCTCCTATATTTAGTAAAATATGGATTTATAATTAATTATTCATACTATTCCAAAAGCCAACATGGCTAATCCATAGTCCATAAATCTAAGATACAATACTCCATGGTTGTATCAACAATTTTATAAGTTTTTGTGTAAAATATATCTTCTCTATATATATTTGTATCTTTTAAATATAATATGTCTATGTGTATGTAACTCAATTGATGTGATCTTAGTTGAGAGAGAGAGAGAGAGAGATTTTCTAACATAGTGGAGCTTAGTGGTACCCTAATGTGTACAATGTTTGTTCAAAATGTTTTACTTTTTAGTGGTTTTTGGAAATAAATTCACCAAAAATACACTATATGTTAGCATATAAGATATAAAATTTAAAAAATCTCCCAATTTTTCTAAATTTTTAGGTTTATGTAAAAAATACATTCGCCAACCCATTTATACTTATACTATTATAATGGTATCTTATTTTCTACACTATTCCCATGCTTTTATCACTAAAAATAAATGGAGACAAAGAGATAGTGAGGTGAAATATAGAAAGCTTTTATTGTTTCATAATGGAGATGAATTGGTATTTTTTAAAGTAATAAATAATGGAGATGAATCGATATTTTTTATTGTTACATAATGGAGATGAATTGGTATTTTTTAAAGTATTACATTTATGATATCAACCTAAAAAGATATATAGCATGGTAAAATAGGTGAAAAAAGGCTACAAGTGTGACTATGTGTACGAGTTTTGCTTAGAGTGTTACTTTTCTAAATTCAAAAGTAGGGAATAAAATCGTTGTAACTCAACACTAAGGATCGACAAGAGATTGAGCCAATATGAATACCATAGCAAATTTGTGTATTCCCCACTACAATCATCTAATAGTTACTACAATAAATAGGGGGTCAAAACGACACATAAGTGACACAATTATCTTCTTTATCTACGTCACTATGGGTGTCCTATTGAGCACTCATTACTATTAGTGACACAAAGAGACACTTCTAATGACTTAGTGTCATTAAGAAACACAAAAATTTCATTAGAGATTTTAGTGTTGTTAAGAAACATAAAAATGACATTAAACAATATTTTTAAAAAGAAAATGACGAAGTTATTTTGTTTTGAGCCTCTTTGAAAAATACTCACTCACTCACTCTCACTTTCTCACTGTATCTCTCCTTCCAATCACTCTAACTTTCACTCTGACTTTCACTCTGACTGCCTAGTTTCTCGCTCTCTATATTTTTCACACACATTAGTTCATTAAGGTTCACTAAACGTCTTCTAGTACTTCACAACTGTGAGATTTTGGTTGCCTTGATTTTGGTCATTTGGGTGTGACAACTTGGTTATCGTCGAGACTGGTTTCTCACTCTCTATCTTTGTCACACACATTAGTTAATTAAGGATTTTTTTTCTATTTATGATGGTTGTAAATTTTTAAGGTCTTTGCTACTAGACCAAGTCTAGTACTAATGGTGGTTACTTATCTATAATGCTACAATATTTTCTCTTGCTCATTGTACTCTATATATTTGTGATTACCTTTCTTTGAATACATGAAATTTGGCTTCTTTGTACATGCTAAGAGTATGGTCCCATTAGCTAGCTCTGAGGTAAAAAATGCAACATAGGTGGAAAGATTCATGGTCCCATGGTCCATGTTTTTTTTGCTGGGGAAGTAGTTTGATAGCCCTCGTGGAGTGTGGTGGAGGAGGGGGGGCTTGCAAGGCACCCACATTGCTCAGAAAAAACTACTTGACCCTACTAACGAGACCATCAATCCTCTACTATAACTGCCACTGTGGATTTCTTCCTAGAAATCCACTGCCATTGCTTATGGTAGAAAAATCTATGGTGCAGGTTGATGGTACCACACTCTAAGTTACGAATTCTACACTAGTAGCTTAGATTAATAGATAATTGCTTAATAGTTTAAGCCACGAGTCTAGAGATTCAAGTCCTCTCTAATGCTCATTTTTAGATTTATGTGTTGATTTCATGTAGCTTGTATGATTTTTCTTTGAGAATTATCATGTATTTTATCCTAGGTGACGTGTACTCTAGTATTCTACATATGCTAAGTTGTGAATTCTACACTACATGTTAAGTTACGAATTCTACACTAGTAGCTTAAATTAGTAGATTGCTTAATAGTTTAAGCCAGGAGTCTAGCAGTTCAAGTCCTCTCTAATGCTCATTTTTAGATTTATGTGTTGACTTCATGTAGCTTGTATGGTTTTTATTTGAGCATTATCATGTATTTTAGCCTAGGTGACGTACTCTAGTATTTCATTTCTCTAGAAACATAGATATGCATTTTAACATCATCTTTTCTTTAATTAAAAATCACCAAAATATCTAGCCTAATGCTTACAACATAGTTGATGTTGACATTTAAACTTTAGGTTGATGTTTTTTATATTCCCCAAAATGCCGTCAATGCTTGTTGAAAATGATGGGTTGCTTTATTATCTTCTTGTTAGAAGAAAAATCTAAAATTTCATTTTTAAGATTCACATATATTAAAGATCCTTTCCATGAAGAGTAAAGTATTAGCTGCAAAAAAGATGCTATGATTGTGAATGTACCAGTTTTTTATAGATGATTAGATGATTAGCCTTTAAATATCTCCATTTTTTAATTATGCCAAGAATTGTCAAATTTGATGGGTTCTACCTTTGTGTGTTGTCATTTCCTTCGTGAAATGAAACTAGTCCTAAGGAAATAGAACCATGTGAACTAGAGAATATTCACCTTAAAGTGTTCATTTAGTGGAAGCCACATAGGCAACTCACTCCTCAAGCCACCAATCCCATTCTAGCTCTTAAGGAAGAAAAAAAGATTGATGAAGGGGGGTTTAAAAGTAATAATATGTAATAGCAAAATTATACTTACGAGGTAAGTGTAATAATATGTAATAGCAAAATTATATGAGGTAATAATATGTAATAGAAAAATTATATGAGGTAATAATATGTAATAGCAAAATTAATAATAGGTAATAATATTTAAAAGTAATAATATGTAATAGCAAAATTATACTTTTACGAGGTAAGGGTAACAATAATGGAAATGAAAAAAACACACACACATCATCCAAGCTCCCCAAAATCAATATGTGAGTAGAAAAAATGGAGCCATTCTTTCACAAAGGAAGAATTTCCACTACAACAAAGGAAGAATTGCCCATGTTGCATGCTCACACATGTAGTGAGCATGTAGCATGGGCATGATGTTTGGTAGTCCATTCTACATATGGCTAGAAGCATGTTAACATGCTCACTATTTGGTGTCTGGGACAATGCTAATTAACATGATTTTTATGATATTTTTAGATCCAAAGATGAACCACAATGCAAAGTTTCGGGTAACAATAATGGAAATGAAAAAAACACACACATCATCCAAGCTCCCCCAAATCAATATGTAAGTAGAAAAAATGGAGCCATTCTTTCACAAAGGAAGAATTTCCACTACAACAAAGGAATAATTGCCCATGCTACACGCTCACACATGCAGTGAGCATGCAGCATGGGCATGAGGTTTGGTAGTCAATTCTACATATGGCTGGAGGCATGTTAACATGCTCACTTTTTGGTGTCTGGGACAATGCTAATTAACATGATTTTTATGATATTTTTAGATCCAAAGATGACCCACAATGCAAAGTTTCCTATCATACATACTATATATCATTGGAAAGCTCTTGAAACATAGAATCTTGATGTATAATCTTCGACAAATTATGATTTGATTTGGAAAAATTTTACAGCATGCCTATTTTTTAATACTACTACTGCTAAAAACCACAAAAACCGTAGCACGTTAACATGCTTCCACCCATATGTAAAGATAGCAAGGTATACAACCTAAGCACTATATTCTTAGGGTTCATATCCTAAGCATTCTATGCACATAACATAATCACTGAGATAAACATTCACACTCAATCTAATATCCTTCAAATTACCTAATAATACTCTAGAAAAGAAGAAACTAATGCCACTCAAATGATTATTAAATGACTTTCTAGCTCTAACCACACATTAAAATATGGGTTAGTCAAGCCTCCGTACATAAAAGATATCAAGATATACAGCCTATAAGCAGTCTATTCATATACCAACCAAGCAACATTCACACTGAATCTATTACCATTTAAAAAACCCTTCAAAATAACTAATAAATATCTAGAAAAGAAGAAAAATATTCCACTTAAATGATTATTCAATACCTTTCTTACTATAACCACATATTAAAATATGTTTTTCACTAAAAGAGCATCATCAAACAAGACACTATATCCATGAAATTGCTTTGATAGAGTCATCAAACAAGACACTATATCCACTAAAAGAGCATCGTCAAACAAGACACTATATCAATTAAATTGCTTTGAGAGAGTCATCAACCAATCCCTTGTATCCATTAAATTACTTAATTACACGCTACCTCTAACTTCTAGAAGACACCCATACACACTGAGTTCAAGAAATAAGGGAGAGAAATACTTAAGATGGACTCAAAGAAACAACACACATGAGTGGATTCCAACTTGGGATAAACGGAATGAATTCTCCTTTCATCATACTTTTATTATATAGGAAACGATGGCTATCCTCCATGCCCCATACCAATGGACTCAAAGAGAGAAAACACATGCGTGGATTTCAACTAGGTTTAAAGGGAATGAGTTCTCATCTTACCATGATCTCATCCTCAATCCTCATGCCACACATAGGGAGCTCACACGGATTACAACCAAAAAGGTGAGGACATGCCCATCATCCTCATTTGCAAAGGTATCAACCATATCCTATGAGAACTAAATTAAATAAGAAGGTAATTCAATGTGTGCACGTGTGTGCTAGGCACATGGTATAAACCATATCAAATAAGAACTAAATTAAAAAATAAGGTAATTCAACGTGTGCACATGTGTGCTAGGAACATAGTATAAACTATATCCTATAAGGACTATATGAAATACAAAGGTAATTCAATGTGTGCACATTTGTGTTATGTACAAGGATAACTACATGGTTGTCCAAGAAGTAAAGTTAAAGGGTTTAACACACATACATATACATATAGATACACATATATATGTAAACATATAAGTACAAACATACATAGATCCATATATATATGTAAACATGTAAGTACAAATATACATAGATCCATATATATGCATATATGTATATACATATACATATAGATCCATATATATATATGCATACATATACATATATATAAATATACATAAACATGCATACATACATGCATGCATGCATGCATGCATGCATACATACATACATACTTATATACATATATACACACATATACACACACACACACACACACGTGTGTGTGTGTCTATATATACTCGGGGTGTGCACTACATGAAAAATGCTCATATTACGTACGTTCCAAGGGCTAATAAAAAAAGCCCTACTTACATATGGTTTTTCAAATATATTTACACTCGAAAGTTTGAATTTTTTTTCGAACTAAATAAAAATACCCCTTTTGATTGAAGTCACATGAAACACTTGTATATTTTCAAGTGAACCCGGCAAGTATATAATATATATATATATATTACACACACACACACACACACACATAAGCACACACACACACACACACACACACACACACACACATATGTATGTATGTATGTATGTATATATATTTACACATAGATATATATATATATGCATATATGTATATATGCATATATATATATATTTATATATATATATATGCATGTATATATATATTTACACATAGATATATATACGTACACATAGACATATATATATGCATATATGTATATATATGTACACATAGATATATATATGCATGTATGTGTGTGTGTTTGAATATATATATATATACATGTATATGTATATGTTAACCCATTTAGTGATTAATTGATAATCCACTATTATTCTATATCAAAGAGAAAATAAAAACACACCAAAAGGATGTAGAATCAAGATATGAAGTAACAATGTCCAAATCTAGATAATGGACAAGAACCCATAATAGACAGATTGTGATAGTGATTCTCGCGGGGTTCACTTAAAAATATGTAAGTGTATCATGTGAGTTCATCGTATGTGTATTTTTATCCAAAAACTTCATAGAAATGTACATATACAGAAGGGGTATTTTTATTCAATTTGGAAAGAAATTCAAACTTTCTAGTGTAAATATATTTGAAAAACCATATGTAAGTAGGATTTTTTTAATTAGCCCTTGAATGCACGTGATATGAGCATTTTTCACATAGTGCACCCCCCGAGTAGTCATTTTTGTTCTCCAAGAGAATGTAACATTTATATAGGAATAGCATGTAGCATTTTTGTGCTCCAAGGGCATGTAACATTTATATAGGAAGAGTTTTGTAATAATTTAATCCATGGATGTATTATAACCCACCCAGCCATATCATTACTGTGTAAATATGGTCTTGTATATATAAGTCACTTTATCTCATCATATGAAAGGATAATTTTTCACTATATAATAGAGTCTTTTTCTTGTTAATTATTTCTCTAATCTTCTTCTATAATGCATGTTAGTGAGCCTATATGAGTGTATAAATATGACCTTGTATATAAGCCACCTTACCTTATCATGAAAGGACACTCTACCTCTCTCTAATATAGTCTTTGTCTTGCTAATCATATCTCTTATCTTCTTCTCTAATGCATGTTAGTGAGCTTATATGAGTGGTGTGATGTGAGAGAGGGTTGAGGAGCATAAGCAATGCAACATGGTAGTGTGATAATGCTTATGGGAGAATGACAATTAACAAGCTACCAAAGGTAGTGTTGAACTTGAGTGTTACAAGTTCATTCATTGAAAAATTCACTATGAAAGTACTCGAGGGGTGCACTACATGAAAAATGTTCATATCATGTGCGTTCACGGGGTAATAAAAAAACCCCTACTTACATATGGTTTTTCAAATATATTTACACTAGAAAGTTTGATTTGTTTTCTAAATTTAATAGAAATACCCCTTATGTATGTACATTTTTGTGAATTTTTTGGATTAAAATACCCCTTCTGATGAAGTCACATGATACACTTACATATTTTTAAGTGAACCCCCCGAGTGAAAGTATAGGTGAGGAGAGGTATAGTGGTTTCCTTGTCTCTAATTTGATACATTTTTAGAAATGTCGTCGAGGAGTAATCGCTTAACTTTGTTCTTTGTTCTTTGTTCTTTGTTCTTTGTTTTTCTCTAAATCTATGGTTTCATACTCTTGAGTAGTGAATTTCCATGAAAAAGGCTTGGTTTTCATGGAAATTTCTATAAAGAAGAAGGATAAAAGAGCTTATTTTGTGATTCTTTATTTTGTTTACTTTTCCATGGATCTTTGTTACATTCATGGTTTGTGTTGCTTTGTGTTTGTGTGCTTTCTCTATTTCTGTGTAGATCTTTGTTACACTACAAGAGAATGGGCCTTTACCGAGGATTACACCGACCCTATGCACAAAGAATTTTTTTTGTTGAAAATGGTCCTGTCATCGCTCGGTATCCACGTTGGTATATACGTCGGTCTAAGAGCATCGATATAAACATCGGTATATACGTCGGTACAACAGACAGTAAGAACGTCAAAAAATAAAATCTATTTTTCAACGCGTATACCAAGGACTATATCGACGTATATACCAAGATCTATACCGACTCTGCAAAAGAGCATACCGACGCACATACTGAATCTATGCATAAAAAAAATTAGATAGAATGTGGTAGCCTGGGCCTGGTGTTGCCCCCAGACTGCCACATTTTGCCTGTAACCTCCAAATCAAAAAATGGAGTCCTTAGTGACAAAAAAAGATAAGAAAGGCCACAATGCGACACATAGAACATCAATTTTATTGGATTTCGAATAGATTTACAAAAAATTGCTCATAGCATGAGCTAGCATATAGACATGTACAGAAAGTTTATCATAGCATGAGCTAGCATATACCCATATACAGAATATTTCTGATAGCATGAGCTAGCACAAAATGTATACCAAAAAACATAGGTCTATGCATGTCCTATGCGCTATGCTCTATGAATGCATAGGGCTATGGTCTAACAATATGCTTATTGGTCTTAAAACCCCTACATACATGAGTGTGACCCTTCATATCTTTCAAAGTCATGGTGTTGCACCCTTGGCAGGTGTGCACTTGAAAGAGGAAGTTGCTTTCCATGTCACCAATTTTGATCCCACCATGTCTTCTGCGGTCATCTATAGGTTGATGTGTAAGAGGATGTGTGGGCCCTTGTCTTCTGTACTTAAATTGGTCTTTTGCCATCTTCGATAAAAGTGCATATCTTTCGATGGTGCAACACCATGACTACTAAAGATATGAAGGGTCACAATAGTGTATTTAGGTTTAGTAAGACCAGTAAGCATATTGTAAGACCAGCAAGCAGTCTTTTATAGAGAGGAGCTTCATGATGTAGTTGATGCATTAAGGCATAGACTCTATGCATGCCCTATGCTATATGCCCAAGCATTTGGACGTAGAGCATAGGGTATGCATAGCCCTATGCATTAAGGCATAGAAAGACCTACAAAACAAACACAAGCCCAATACAACCACAAGCACCGAAACCGCGCTAAGCAACAACAACAACAACAAAAAAAAAGAGATAGAGATAGAGATTGAGCACTAACCGAGGGGGGGCAAGAGCAGTAGAGGAGGGGAGGAGGAAACACCTACAAAAACAACCAACAAACACAGAAAATAATGCATTAAGATTAAAAAAAAATCTAAAGCACTCTATTTTGCAAAAGAGTATAGGGTGAGAGCCCAACCAAGAAGAGGAGGCAAAGGGGGGCAAGAGCAGTAGAGGAGGGGAGGAGGAAACACCTGCAAAAACAACCAACGACCAAAAACAAAAAACCTAAAGCACTGTATTTTGCAAAAGAGATCTAGGGTGAGATCCCAACCAAGAAGAGGAGGCGGGGTGGCAAGAGGAGTAGATAAAGGGAGGAGAAAACACCTGCAAAACAACCAAGAATACACAGAAAATCCAACATTAGGTTTTTTCAATACACAAAAGAAGAAGGAAAATGCAAGGTGAGAGGGTGAGAGACCACAACCCTAAACCTGTGTGTATGGAGGAGAGGGATGGAGGGGAGGGAGTATGATGAGTAGGTGAAGCAGAGAGGGAGATTTCAAAAACAAACACTGATAAAACTGTGACTTTTTTTTATGTAAAAAGACATCGCCGTGAGTACATCCATCGGTATCAATTAAAATTGTTATGTCGGTATCTTAGTCGTAAAAACATCGAAAACATGAATGCTATACCAAAAACTATACCGACATCCAGTCCAGCCAATATACCGATGTATGCTTTCATTTTGGATGCAGTGAGGTACTATACTAGATGTCCAGCACCGAATGTCGGTATAGTCGAGAAGTCAGTATAGTGGTCAGTACAATAGTCGAGAAAAATGTTTATTTACTAAGGTCTATACCGATGATTTTATCGAGGAATGTACCAAGAGGTGTACCGAGGCCCGACTCTCAAATTAATTTTGGCTTGTAAACATGTAGTGTTAACCAACATTTGGTGATAATTGCTATAAATTGAAGCCATATTTTGCATTTCTCCCATCAACAGATTTCTGATATTCACTCAATTTCTGATATTCATTTCTCCTAGACATATTTTTGATATTCAGTCAATGTGGAATTCTTCTCAGGATGACAGAAATCGGAGAAGAAATTCAACCTTACCTTTCTGGAGTACCCAACCTTACTCATGAGTTTGACATACCCACCTTCGCCTACGATAATATTGAATGGAAGGAGAAGGCACATCATCGAGCCTACATCAACCACCTTGCCAATACCTTGTTCCCACCTTGCATTGGGAACAATGGAAAATGGACCTTTGGTACTAGAGTCCATGCAAGGGTTTTTCACCTTAGGTTACGAGAGAATCTCACCTTGCCAATACCTTGTTCCCACCTTGCATTGGGAACAATGGAAAATGGACCTTTGGTACTAGAGTCCATGCAAGGGTTTTTCACCTTAGGTTACGAGAGAATCTCACCATTTTGATGGCAAGCTTATGTCTGAATTTAGTCTCTCAAGTAATATTTTATAGATCCCCAGGTCGGAATGTGATCACCGATCGACCAAATTATAGAATACTCAAATATTTTGTACCCCCTGAGAAGCTTGTAGTCTATGCAGCCTCCCCAAATATAATCTCCTCTAGAGTTTATCGTGGACTGCATAGAGATACCTATCGTACACTACGTAGATCTCAGATGCACCCCTAAAATACTCTTTTGTATCCAAAACTTTGTAATCTCTTTTATGAAATAAATCAGTCTTGTTTTGTTCTTAACTCAAAAATTCATTTACCCTCAGAGGCCCCCAACCAACAGGTCATTTCTGTTCAAATGTTTTTGCACTATAGAGGGTCCTTAAAATTGGGTCATTCCAATCATACACGATGCAAACATGCTCTGATAGTGACCAAACTTTGCAAGGGTGTCTACATGGGGTCCCCCCCACACCCTTGAGAAGTTTGGCCGCCATCCGAGCACATTTGGTTCAAAAGTTTAAGCTACATGCTTACTTTTAAACCTCTCTTTGTACTATAGAGGGTCCCTAAAATTGGGTCGTTCCAATAATAGACGATGCAAACGTGCTCTGATAGTGACCAAACTTTGTAAGTGTGTCCACATGGGTCCCCCACACACCCTTTCAAAGTTTGATCACCATCTGAGAACATTTGGTTCAAATGTTTAAGCTACAGGCATACTTTGAAACCTCTCTTTGCACTATAGAGGGTCCTTAAAATTAGGTTGTTCCAATGTAAACGTGCTCCAATAGTGACCAAACTTTGCAAGGGTGTCCAGATGGGTCCCCCACACACCCTTGCAAAGTTTGTTCATCATCTAAGAACATAATGTTTAAGTTACAGACATACTTTTAAACCTCTCTTTGGACTATAAAGGGTCCTTAAAATTGGGTCGTTCCAATAATAGACGATGTAAACGTGCTCCGATAGTGACCAAACTTTACAAGGGTGTTTACATGGGTCCCCCACACACCTTTGCACAGTTTGGTCACCATCCGAGCACACTGGTTTAAATGTTTAAGTAACATGCATACTTTTAAACATCTCTTTGGACTTTAGAGGGTCCTTAAAATTGGGTCGATCCAATCATAGACGATGCAAACATGCTCTGATAGTGACTAAACTTTGCAAGAGTGTCCACATGGGTCCCCCATACACCCTTGAGAAGTTTGGTCATCATCCGAGCACATTTGTTTTAAATGTTTAAGTTAGAGGCATGCTTTTAAGCATCTCTTTGGACTATACAGGGTCCTTAAAATTGGGTCGTTCCAATCATAGACGATGCAAACGTGCTCCGATAGTGACCAAACTTTGCAAGGGTGTCCACATGGGTCCTCCCACACCCTTGAGAAGTTTTGTCACCATCCGATCACATTTGGTTCAAATGTTTAAGCTACATCCATACTTTTAAACCTCTCTTTGCACTATAGAGGGTCCTTAAAATTGGGTCGTTCCAATAATAGACGATGTAAATGTGCTCCGATATTGACCAAACTTTTCAAGGGTGTCCACATGGGTCCCCCACACACCCTTGCAAAGTTTGGTTTAAATGTTTAAGTTACATGCATACTTTTAAACCTCTCTTTGGACTATACAGGGTCCTTAAAATTGGGTCGTTCCAATAATAGACGATGTAAACGTGCTCTGATAGTGACCAAACTTTGCAAGGGTATTCACATGGGTCCCCCAAACACCCTTGCAAAGTTTGGTCACCATCCGAGCACATTTGGTTTAAATGTTTAAGTTATAGGCATACTTTTAAACCTCTCTTTGGACTAGAGAGGGTCCTTAAAATTGGGTCGTTCCAATAAAAGACGATGTAAACGTGCTCTAATAGTGACCAAACTTTGCAAGGGTGTTCACATGGGTCCCCCACACACCCTTGCAAATTTTGGTCACCATCCGAGTACATTTGGTTTAAATGTTTAAGTTACAGGCATACTTTTAAACATCTCTTTGGACTATATAGGGTCCTTAAAATTGGGTCGTTCCAACCATAGACGATGCAAACGTGATCCGATAGTGACCAAACTTTGCAAGGGTGTTCACATGGGTCCCCCCACACCCTTGCAAAGTTTGGTCACCATCCGAGCACATTTAGTTTAAATGTTTAAGTTACAAGCATACTTTAAAACATCTCTTTGGACTATAGAGGGTCCTTAAAATTGGGTCGTTCCAATCATAGACGATGCAAATGTACTCCGATTAGTGACCAAACTTTGCAAGGGTGTCCACATGGGTCCCCCCCGCACCCTTGAGAAGTTTGGTCACCATCCGAGCACATTTGGTTGAAATGTTTAAGCTACATGCATACTTTTAAACCTCTCTTTGCACTATAGAGGGTCCTTAAAATTGGGTCATTCCAATAATAGACAATGCAAACGTGCTCCGATAGTGACTAAACTTTGCAAGGGTGTCCACATGGGTTCCCCCCATACCCTTGCAAAGTTTGGTCACCACCTGAGCACGTTTGGTTTAAATGTTTAAGTTACAGGCATACTTTTAAACCTCTCTTTGGACTATAGAGGGTCCTTAAAATTGGGTCATTCCAATAATAGACGATGTAAATGTGATTCGATAGTGACCAAACTTTGCAAGGGTGTTCACATGGGTCTCCCCCACACCCTTGCAAAGTTTGGTCACCATCCGAGCACATTTGGTTTAAATGTTTAAGTTACAAGAATACTTTTAAACCTCTCTTTTAAATGTTTAAGTTACAAGAATACTTTTAAACCTCTCTTTGCACTATAGAGGGTCCTTAAAATTGGGTTGTTCTAATAATAGACGATGAAAACGTGCTTCAATAGTAGTGACCAATCTTTGTAAGTGTGTCCACATAGGTTTTCCACACACCCTTATAAATTTTGGTCACCATCCAAGCACATTTGGTTCAAATGTGTAAGCTATAGGCATACTTTTAAACCTCTCTTTGCACTATAGAGGGTCCTTAAATTTGGGTCATTTCTATATAATGAGGAGAAGTAGAAGACACATCAAGAAACATATATTTTTGGTACTTTCAACCAGAAGATGCAGAGATAGCATTCGAAATAGATCTCTTGGGAGCCATATGGACATTCTAGAGGATGAATTAGCATCTCTTTGTGCTCTATTTTAATAGATGATAATTTTTACATGCAAATCAAAGTCTTTTTAGGTAAAAACATGCATAAAAAATCTTGCTTACCAATGTTTTTTTCGACGACAATACCGACACACATTATCCACGGTAATATCGACATCAATACCAAGGTCCATACCTGCATACCGAGCCCTGTAACTTCATTACCGACGTACATACTGAGCCTCGTAACTTTTTCAGAAACTTGCATACAAAAAAAACTATCTCCCCTAAACCGTCGGGCAAAATACGTCGGTACATGCCTATTCTCTTGTAGTGTTATCTTTATATTTTGTGTTATTTTATTCTACTAGGGAGTAGCTAGATACATTTAGAATGATTTTATGTGTGTGTAATAGCTTCATAACTAAGATATTTTAACATTTAGATCATTTATAATAGTGGTTTTAGGCATAACCTTGTGTGCTTAGAATTTGCATTAGATTTGTATTATTGTGTTTTTAGATTCAAAACAATGTGTGCTTAGAATTTACATTGAATTTGTATGAGTGTGTTCTTAGATTTATAACTATGTGTGCTTAGATTGGTATTAGTGCTTGATTTTTCTTTTTTTTCTTATAAATAATTAGAGAAAAAGTTTAACAACTTAGCAAGTATCTAGGAAAGACTAACCAAAAAAGAAATCATAAGAAAGTCTTATTTTTTGCTAATTTATACTAATACACTAATACGTTGCTTTTTTAATTAGTGAAGTCAAGAGCTAAAAATTCACTAATACACAAGTACATTTTCTTTTTTATTAATGAAGTCAAGAGGTTAATTTTAAAAAAAGTAGATATTAGACTCTAAAATGGGTTCCATCAAGTATACAATATTAATTCTCATGATTCAGAGACCCAGTTTGAATATTCAAGGCATGTAAAATCATCCAAAACTCCCCCAATATCAAAATTTTAAATTTCATACACTTTTATGTTCCATGGAACTTGCAAGTTCACATTTCATGAAACTTTTAGTTTCACAAAGTGAATATTAACGTGGGATTTTCACTGTGATTTCTTGGATTATTGAGCTAAAAAAAGTATGATCTTATCTTATCCCCTCTACCATGAATCTACACATTTACAACCATGAATCTTCTGATCTACAAATTCACGTTTCACAATTTTGACCATTTTATGCCATAGAGATGTTCTATATACTATAAGTTATACATGTGTTCGATATCAATTGAAGTTATAGAGGTGTTCTATATGTTATATGATGAGTACGTCCTCTAGAAACAAAATAATTAAAACTCTATCAACCATGAATTTGTATATTCATGGTTGTAAATTTTTAGACTTATAAGTTTATTTTTCTAGATGTGAACCAATTTTGTTCAAGAGTGAAGTCATAGGGGTGTTGTAAAAATAGTATAATCTTATCTTAGCCCCTTAACCATGAATCTGTAGACCTAAAATTTTGAATTTTAGGGGTGTTGTAAAAATAGTATGATTTTATCTTATCCCCTTAACCATGAATCTATAGACCTACAAATTTTCATTTTAGAATTTGAACCAATGTTAATAAATTGAACTCATAGGGTATTGTATATGCAATGCTTAGTACACCATGTAGAGAGAAAACGAAAGGGCCTACAACAAGTGTGAAACATAGCCATGAAACCCTAGTTCATGATATGGCCAACTTATGATAGTGTATGAGCATTTTCATGCCATAAAAACCCTGATCCAAGGTATTTCATTTCATGGTTTTATGAGCAACTAATGCTATGAACCTAAAAATTCACATCAAAATTATTAGCCATTTCACACTATACTACAAGAAATCAAACTATGAATCTAAAAATTCATGTCAAGGTTGTACAAGTAATTCATAGTAATGTACAAGCATTTCATGTCGTGCACTTGTAAATTCACATCAAGAACTTTTGGCCAATTTTTGGTATGTGAGAATTTCACACCATGAACATACAAATTCATGTCAATATTGAATGGCCAATTCATGAGCATTTCACATCACAAATATATAAAGTCGTGTCAAAAATGTATGACCATTTCACACTATACAAGAAATCCACATTATGAATCTACAAATTCATGTCAAGGTTGTACAAGCATTTCATGCCGTGGGACTTGTAAATTCACATCAATAATTTATGGACAATTCATGGTATATGAAAATTTCACATCATGAATGTACAAATTCATGTCAAGGTTACATGGCCAATTCATGGTTTATGAGCATGTCAAATCATGAATCTATAAATTCATTCCAAAATTGTATGACCATTTCAAAGGTGTATAAGAACTTAATAGCCTTGAAAACCTAATTCAAAATATGGACATTTCAATGTGTACAATCAACAAACTTTGAATTTCATGTCAAGGTGGTATGACTAATTCATGGTGTATAGACAAACCTGCAACTTAATGGTTGTAAAACCCTATACTTGCAAATTTATGATGCAAGCACATGTGCTAGAGAATGAGTATGAGAAAATATAGGGACAAGCGAGAGTGGAAATAATATTTTGAGAAGATTGCAAAGACTCTCTATTCACACTGAGAAGGTTTAGGGAGAGGTTGAGACTCAAGACACCCCCTCAAGAAAAGGGAAAAATTTTCATTGAAAAAGTTGGAGGGGCTGTTGTTTAGAAAAAACAAAAAAAACCTCAAAATCATACACAAAGTATTCACAAAAAGAGACCCATGTTTTGGGTTAGACTATTTTTAAAAATATAAAATTGAGCATACATGTTGAAGAACACAACTGGGATAGATGACCTCTTAAAAACTTTGTTCTCTAAATGGTTTTAAAGGTTTTGGCAATATACTTGGTTGGGATTTGTCAAGGAAGAGAATATGGGATGTTTGTTAGGTCTATCCTAGAGACACCAAAGTACACACCAAAAGCATGTCCAAACTACCACATTGAGTACATGTGTGTCTGTATGTGTGCATAATTAAAGATAGAAATACTATTTCAATTACAAGTGTTGTAAGTGTTGTATGCCATTATACACTTGTGCTTACTTTTGTGCATCTGTAAGACCCAAGTTGAATTGTTTAAATAATTTCATTATCCTTAAAAGGCTATTTGCATGTAAATTCAAGAAATTTCATTATCCTTAAGAGGATACTTTCATGTAAATAAGTCTCTTTGTTCTATCAGGCTAACACCTTAATAAAGAGTACACCACAAGAGACAAATGCCTATTCTAGGAGGTATAAGCATCCCTATGCACATATAAATACCTAAACTAGGCCTAGAAGTTGGCCTTAGTCAACCATTAAGGGCTAAGTCACACATTGAAGCCCTTGGCATGTCACACAGGCCTGTACCACACATGGATACCATGGGCATGTCACATTCTTTAGGGCACCCACATTGGACAAACATTGTACAGAGAGCTAGCTAGTAAGGAGTGGTGAATGACTGGCTAGGCCCATTGGTGGGCCACAAATTACTACAAAGGCAACTTCCAAGGCGATTCCATTTAAAAGAAATTAAATTAATTATATTTTCCTTACTCCTAAAGAATTATTATTTTTACTTTTTGTTTTTTCATATTTTCTTTTAATGTTCAACACTTGCAAGTTGCCCTTTCTTAGAAGGCTTGCACTAAATCTTTGCCTTTCTGTGAGAAGGAAAATTATTTGACATTGCACTTCCTTATAGAAAGAGTGAAAAGTCCTTGTAAGCACTAATTGAAAACACTTCTCAAATTTTGATGCATAGAAATACAGAATGTGTGTTTACAATTCCTTTGTGGTGGATGCAGAAGAACACAAGTGTAAAAATTGTGTACCGCATAATTGAAAACAGTTCTCAAATTTTGATGCATAGAAAATACAGAATACAAAAGATACAGCAGAAATAAATTGTTGTTCAGTGCTAAATATACAATGACAATCATCTTATAGCTAATGGCCTTAGGGTTTCTCCCAAGGTCTACAAATGGGAACCCTCCCTTTCACTTTACTTGGAGACTTCTTTTTCTTCAATGACACCACAGTGCTCTGAGATCTTCCTTGTTCTGGTGAGGTTGGTTCTCAAGCACTTTCTCCTTCCTCCAATTTCTTTGGTGATATAGACATGTGTTGTCAGAGAGGGCTATGTATTTGACATTTTGCTGAAGATTCAAGCTGTTGGTGCTCTATGTTGGTCATGATCTTTTCATATAAATACCATGTGGTGATTTTGTTGGAATTTTGCTGAAGATTCAAGCTGTTGGTGCTCTATGTTGGTCACGATCTTTTCATATAAATATCATGTGGTGATTTTGTTGGAATTTTGGGAACCTATGGTGTGAGACAAGACATGTATATGTCAGCTTTGATGGTGATGATGCAAAGCTTATTTGGAAAGATATATGTGTGTATTTACTCGGTGCTACTGTGAAGTTCTTGATTCTAGCGTTCTATTGGTGGTGCCCCTTTTTTGCCGGTGTTTGCTGGTGTGGTTTGAACTCATAAGAGTTACCACCTTCTTCTCTCTCTCACTTGTGTAGCTGTGAGAGGTGTAATAGAGGCCACTCCCCAGAGCTCACACATATTTTGGTGCCCCAATTGAGGAGCTTCGAGAGCTGTTTTGTGCTTTGATTGCCATTTTGGAGTCCATTTGGTGATCTACTCAAGGCCTTATGGGGATGCTTTTTGGCTTTGAAGTGTTTAGAGGAGAAACAAGTGAAGTGATTGAGAAGTTTCTCAGGACAATAGAATTGGCCGCCATCAGTAACAACAGGGATGATGATGTTTACAAACTAAGGATGGTGGGATTGTTGTTAGAAGGCCAGGCTAAAGAATGGTATGAAGGTACTCTTGACAGTGAAGTTAAGAGTAATTGGTCTTTGATAAAGGTGGCTCTTGTGCAAAAGTATGGGAGAACAGATAATCCTATAGACCTTTGGAAAGAGCTCAGCAAACTTTTTCAGGGTGAAGAGGAAGAAATTCATGTTTTTGTCAGCAAATTCGAGAGTTGTTGGAGACGGATTCTCAAGGTTCTAGGTGATCATCAGGTACCCCCGGATTTCCTGAAGAAAGATAGATTTATAGGCCTTTTGCATGAAAGCATAAGGGACAGGGTGGAGCTAAAGGATCCAATTTCCTATGATGAGGTTGTGAAGGTAGCTCATGAGCAGTGGAGGAAGAAAGTGAGAAAAGAGAAGCTAGCAAAGAAGGAGAAAGAAATTAGTTTATATGTTAGGCATGAACAGGTTGCGTCTGGACATGTAGAGCCTTTGATTGTAAACAGGCATGTTGAGAGAGAGTCTCGGAATGATATGCCAAGAGTGTTGGAGCCTTAAACGGGTCAACCAAATTTACAACAGGAGATCCAAACGCTCACTGAACAAATTGGAAATTTGAATCTTGCTATGCAAGTAGTTCAGAATCAAGTTAGGAGGCCACTTGTGGAAAGGCCACAAAGGGATAGGTTTGAGCATGTCCAATGTTTTAAGTGTGGGGAAAGAGTACACATAGCTCCTCAATGTATGCAACCAAAGAGAGAACCAGGTGGTGTTTATCCTCTTATATAAAGACCACATGCTCGAGGAGTAGATAATGGTAATAATGGAGGAGTGCAGGTCCAAGCTAAAGGGCAGCCACGTGTACAAGCTCAAGCACCTCCTTTTGCGGCTGTCAATGTTTTGGAAGCTATAAAAGAAGATAGTGATAATGATGAAGTTGGGTTATTAGTAAACAAAAGGACAAGGGCTCAAAGGTCAAAGGCTGAAGATGCTACAAGAGAAGTTAGGGCCAAAGAAAGGAAACTAGACAAAGGAAAAGCACCTATGGAACTGGGAGAATCAAGCAAGCAAGGAAAAGCAACAAGAACGAGGAGAAGGAGAATAGGAATGAATGATTACCAGCTTGGAGAAGGAATGGAGCCATATAGTCTATTGGAAGACTTGAAGGGTAAAAAGGCAGACATTTCTTATGGACAGCTTTTGCAGTTGAGCTCTAGTTTGAGAAGACATTGGCATAAACTTGCTAGTGTGAGAAGAGTTAAGGTGAAGTTGCCAGAAGCACATGTGGTACACATACATAAAAATGTTGATGTATTGCCAATTGTGGATGCATGTGTGAATGGTAGGAAGGTCAATAAAGCATACATGGATGGTGGAGCACAGGTATGCATTATGACTGAGGAGACTATGCATTTACTGGGATTGGAATTCACTGGCAAATCTATGTTTAGTGTACGCATGGCAAATAGTGCGAGAGTGAAGTGTTTGGGAGTTACACAAAATTTGGAGCTCAATGTGCTGGGACAAAAAGCTCTTATGGATATACATGTTATGCCTGCCAAATTAGGTGCTTATCCAATCATTTTCGGAAGACCATGGCTCATAGCTATGAGATCAAGGCAAGACTGGTTTAGACGGTATATAGACCTCTTTGTGGATAAACCTAAAGATGAAAGGATTCGGTACGATATGAAGTCTGGCAAGGTAATAGATGTTGAAGATGAAGATCAAGGCAAACAATGGTCTTCTACTTCTTTGCAGGAGGAATATGATGCTTATTCTAGTGGGGAATCATCTCTATGGTCAGATGATGATGTTTATGATCAAAGTCTTTTGGAGTTAGATGTGGATGTCCTTGACATTCATAAAGCTGAAAATCGAGATGAGAAAGATGATATTTCAAATGTTGAAGATAAGCCTCTTGTTAATGAGGATTTAAATGTACCAAAAGAGGAGCTTATGAAGATGTTTGCAGATGATCTTTCTTCTCATGAGAGGGACAGTTATGGGGCCCTTTTTGACAGGTATCCTAAGTTGTTTGCCAAAGACTATTCTCAAATGAGAGGAACTGAAAGTGTGGAACATAAAATAAAGCTAAAGGAGAATGTAAAGCTTGTTGCTCAAAAGCTAAGAAGGCTTGGCACTATTCCTAAGCAGGTATTAGAGATGGAGGTTACCAATCTTCTTAAGGCAGGTTTTATTTATCCTATGGATGATGCAGAATGGGTATCTCCGGTGGTTATTATGCCTAAGAAAGGTAATAAATGGAGGGTTTGTGTTGATTATAGACCCTTAAATGCAGCTACAAAAAGACATCATTATCCTTTGCCTTTTCAGGATGAGATTTTAGACAATGTTGCTGGTCATGAAAGGTATTCTGTTTGTGATGGTTTGAGTGGATACTACCAAATCAAAATTGTAGAAGATGATTAAAAAAAGACCAATTTTGTCACACCATGGGGAGTTTTTTGTTACAGGGTTGTGCCCTTTGGTTTACTTAATGCCAATTTCCAAAGCTGGATGGACAGGATTCTGGGACCTTATTTGGGCACTTTTGTGCGAGTTTTCATGGATGATTTTTGTGTCTTTGGCAAGAGGATCTTACATGTTGAAAGCTTAGAAAATGTTTTTAAAAGAATAGATGATGATGGTGGTCAGCTAAATCATCTTAAATGCAAGATAGAAAGGACAAAGGTTATTCTTCTTGGGCATGAAGTGAGTGCAAATGGGATAGCACCAGATCCGTTTAAAGTGGAATGTTTGTTAATCAGGGATAGTCCATCTTCTATCAAAGAGCTCATAAGGTTTGTTCAAAAGCTTAGATATTTATCGAGATCTTTTTGTATGTTGGCCGAACATGTTCATACTTTGCAAAAAGCCATTCAAAGAGATCCTTTTATGTGGATGCAAGAAGAGCAGGAAGCATTTGACAATATCAAAGACAAGATTTTCACTTTGCCTATCATGATGCCTCCTACATGGGATAGGGTTTTCTATTTGAGTTTGAGTGTTGGAGCTCATGCTATTGGAGCAGTTTTGATGCAAAAAGGAGAAGGACAATCTTATATGAGACCAGTTTATTATGTTAGCAGGGCAAAAAGTGAAGTTGAGAAGAGTCTTGGCATGAGATAGAGCAATTGGTATGGGCTTTGGTATATGCTACAAAGAGGTTAAAATCATATCTTTTGTACAGGTCGTTTGTGGTGTGCTTACATCTTGTAGCCTTTTACCACAAGCTTTGAGATTTCCAGGAGACAATCCAAAACTTCAAAGATGGTTGTTGGCCTTGCAGCAATTTGATATGAGTTTTTTGAAAGAGGATAGTGTGAGAGCTAATACAGCTGATGTGCTCACATACAAAGAGATACAAGTTAAAACAAAACCGAAGGAGATGGAGAAAAAAATAGTTCCTAGTCCTTTTTTGCATGAGGAACTACAGGATAGTGATGGTATATTGTTCTTCGATGGGGCATTTAAGAGAAGCATTTGCAAAGGTGTTGTTGACTTTATTTTTTTGGATATGCAAGGAGTTGAACTTTGGGTTGGCAGTCATGAGATTGATGTTGAAAGTAATAATGAAGCGGAATATGCAAGTCTTTTTATGGGTCTTGAAGAATTCAAAAGAAGACATGTGAGAAGACTTATTGTCAAAGGAGATGCTATGCTTATTGTAAGACAGGTTCAATGCACTTGGAAAGTGAACAAAGAAAAGATGAAGACTTGGTATTTTAGGGTGATAAAACTTTTGAAGACCTTTGAAGCTTATCAAATCTGGCATGTAGCAAGAGATTTGAATGAAAGAGCACATAATTTAGCTTCACAGGTTTTTGAGAAAAATGTTTCTTTGGTGAAAGTACAAGCACCCAAGTACCTTGGCAAGGAATCTTTATATGAGGAAGAGCATGTACTTCAAACAGGTTTTGCTAACAAGAATTTGACTTCTCAACAAAGATATGCAATGATCAAAAGAGCTCTTAAATATGTTTTGATTTGAGATCACTTGTATTTCAAGAGTTTTGATAATGTAATGAGGAGGGTTCTTGCTCATCATGAGATCTTTCATTGCCTAAAAGCTTGTTGTGGAGGCCATTTTGGTATAGATATCACCAAAAGGAAAATTTTGGATGCTCAACTTATGTGGCCTAGTATGAACAGGGATAAATTATTCATTGGTGCAAAAGTTATCATGAATACCAGGCTTTTCTTAAAAGAAATCTTATGCCAGAGCCTTTGCATAATATTATCAGTTTCAAGCCATTTGAAAAGGGGGGATTGGATGTGATAGGACCAATGGTACAAAAAATAAAAAACATTATATTTTAAGTGCCATTGATTATATGACCAAATGGCCAGAAGCAAAGGCAAGCAAGGGAGCTTCTGCTAAAGATGTTAACAAATTTCATTTTCGAGATCATATGTTGCAGATTTGAAGTCCCTCTAGAAATTGTCAGTGATCAAGGCATGGAATTTAGAAATGATTTGATCAAAGAATTGACAAAGAGGTTGAAAATCAAACACAGGTTTTCTACTCCATATCATCCACAGTGTAATGGATTGGTAGAAGCTTTCAATGGGGTTATACAAAAGATCTTATTCAAATTTGTGGAAGAGCATCCTAAGGATTGGGATTTGTACTTGCAAAGAGCTTTATGGGCTTGCAGAGTTTACCAAAAATCAACAACGGGTTTTACACCCTATCATTTGGTTTATGGTGTGGCGAGGAATGTATAATTCCTCTAAACATCATGCTCCCTTCTTTGGAATTTATGCTAAAACATGGTTTGAGTGAGCAAGAGCAAATGAAAGAAAGGATTTCTTCTTTGCATAGCTTGCTTCTGGACAGAGAAGAGGCCATCAAATACTATGAAAATATTAGTCAGAAGACGGTTGATGCCTTTAATGACAAACTTAAGAAGAAGGATTTGCATGAAAATATGTTGGTGATGAGATATAACAATGCTTTGGATAGCACTTTTCAAACAAAATTTCGAGTCAGATGGGAAGGACCTTTTATCATACATGAAAAGTTTACTAATGGAAATTAACAGTTGAAAGATCTGAATGGGGAGATACATAAAACAAGGGTTAATGGAGTAAGGCTTAGGCCTTACCATATCAAGATTATGTGAGGAACTAAAGCATATGTGTGAACACATGAATGTGTTCCACACCTGGTTTGGGGGCGAGATAATAGAGTTTTTTTTATGATGCCCTTGTGTATATGTGCATAGTTTGTTCGAGGTTTGGTGATGCTTTCAGAGGTTTCGCAGGGAGCATTTGTATCATATTACTCTTGTTGCTCCAGTGTTCTACCTGCACAGTGATTTTGGAGTTGCTAGTGCTTGATGATTTCGGAGGTTTAGATATGCCAGGACTATGTCATGAGAGGGGTTAAGAGCATTTGAAATGCTTGAGTTCTTGCAATCTCTTGCTCTTTAAAAATGGTAAAATGCCCGTGAGACTGGCCTAGGTATCCAGATTGGAAAGTTTTTTGTCCAAGCACAAGTTGGGAAAATCTTGAAGGCCATACTTGATGATCGGGAAAAAGTGCCAAAATGAGGCTTTTGGATGATGCACCCCTATCAAAGGTTTTTTTTTAAAAAAAACCACAAAATGGGAAAACGTGGAAAATGATGAGCGTAGCCCGACTGAATTGGGAAAACAAGAATTTGTACCTGCAAAAGGTTTTTTGCCCCAAATGCTCGCTATAAAGCTAGAAAAAACTAGGCCACGGCGTAATTCTGCAGATTTTCATTTTTTGGAGTGTTTTTGCTACTCAGACTGCACGGTTTGCAGAGAGTATAAAATATATAATAGCTATGTTTTGTGTGTCGTGCTGGTGTTCTAATTGATAAGCTCTTTATCCTTTATAATATGACTATGATATTATAATTTCCAAAAAAAAAACCAATCAAGAGGAGAGCTGCCCGAATCGTCAACAGTAGAAAGGTGCGGATTTCTGCGAGCTTCATTTCATGGAAATTCATCGTTTTTTTCAAGTTCAAGAAACGACCTTTCAGAGATACGCTTTCAAATTAAAACGATTTTCAAAATCGTTTTCACTTTTAAGAGAAACAAATACCTTGAAATATACAATTTTTTTTCCCTTAAAAACAAAAACCAAAAAAGCCTTTGAAGATTTGGAATTACATGGTTTTGGAGAGCTCTTTTTGAATTTTGAAACCATCAAACATATGTGTTCTTGAAGATGGTGAAGTAAAGCCAGGTTGGTGGTTTGCAAAGAGAGGAAATTTTGATATTTTGAAGTGCTTTTAGTGAGGATGCTTATGGCTAGTGTCATGATGAGATTGTGTATACATCACATGTTGTTTCTTTGCTACTTTGTGAGATGATGGGAAATAAAACAGGTCTTCTTGAGATTGTCATTCTCTTTGTCGTAATATGGTGATGATGGTAGCTTGACCACCATACAAAATTCAGTTCATATGCTTCTAAATTCCAATGATGGATGGACATGTGTTGTCAGAGAGGGCTATGCATTTGACATTTTGCTGAAGATTCAAGGTGTTGGTGCTCTATGTTGGTCATGATCTTTCAGATAAATACCATGTGGTGATTTTGTTAGAATTTTGGGACCCTATGGTGTGAGATAGGACATGTATATGTTAGCTTTGATGGTGATGATGCAAAGCTCATTTGGAAAGATATATATGTGTATTTGCTCGGTGCTACTGTGAAGTTCTTGATTCCAGCTTTCTGCTGCTGCTGGTGCCCCTTTTTTGATGGTGTTTGCTAGTGTGGTTTGAACTCATAAGATTTACCACCTTCTTCTCTCTCTCACTTGTGTAGCTGTGAGAGGTGTAATAGAGGCCACCCCCCAGAGGTCACACAACGTCTCGGAGTGGAGCAGGAACATGCGATCCAGGTGAGGGATGCAGCTATTTGGTGCCAAACGTTTTTGGGCACGGTTGAGGCAATCCTGTTTTTGGCTGGAGTTTTTGGCTCATTCTTATGCCAACCTCCCTGGTGGTGGGTAGTGGACGCTTTCCTTCAGCGGTTTTATGATTTACACATTCCTTTTGTTGGTCTGACGGCACCCCTCCTTTGTTTCCACAGACTGTTGAAGGACCTCTGTCTCTCCAATAGATACGACAGGGAGCAAATCCTAACAGGCTCGTTCGCCAAATGCTACCAAGGGAGATGTGGCCTGACATTCAGCAGAGCAGCAAAGCCGGATCCTACTCAGCTATATCCTTTGCAGTGGCTTATGGATCAAGAGGTTGAGCATAGTGGACAATGGCGGTAGACAGTTTGTACTCTACCGACACTGCACATTAGTAGTGATGAGGATGAGGAGTAGCTTTAGAGTCATTTTTTGGGTTTGATAGACGAGCAATGTTTGGAGGATGAACTGAACCTTGGTATTGCACCAACTTAAGCTCTTCTTTCTTCTTTCCGGCATTGTCTTGGTTTGGAAGTTAAGTGTCTATCCGATTCCATAAAATTGTGCTCTATTACGATTATAGCAGTAGATTTTTTTGTGTGGGTTCGCAAAGTCCACCATGCATGCCATGTGTTAGGGCCACAAGCGGCAATACCCCACACCACATTACTGCAAACAGTAATAACAGCATTGCGGAGAGTATTTATTATTCTTTATTTTTTATGGGCATATCTATTGGTATAACGGTTGTCAATAGTTGCACAACGTTCTATGATGCGACGAGATGTATATTTATTTGTGGATTCATTCGTTGTAAGAGAGAGGAATTATGCAATAGTTTGTTGTTAAAGTTATTGCAAGCATTGTGTAATATGTGTTGTCTCGTCTTTTTAATTATATTATGCATTGTGTAACCCCATATGTGCACACAGTCTCTGTGCGCATACGACTCCACCTCCTGATAGCAAATCTAGCATATGCGGTCCTTTGGTGCAAAGTCAATGCATACAAAGGCAACACCTCATATGCTTGCACTGCATGTACCTACTTTTTGCCAGCATCATCCAGGGGGCTATTAGCCACATTTGGTTAACAACCTGCTTAGTCATTTACATACTATCTTTTTGTAACTAAGTAGCGCTCTTTTTGTAATTGGGATTTCACCGAGCTTATGACTTGTGTAATGCCGATGTAGAAAAATAAAGTTTTGACCACTAAGCTTGTGAAATGTGCATTGCCCATGAGTAATAACAAGCCTAGTAAGTTTAGGGCCCCCTGGACATGCCATGGGTGGCGGCCGGGCGTTGTACATATGAGAAGATGTATATAAGTCATTTTATGAAATATGAAAAGGGGGTAATCCCATTCCACAAATTCTAGTGTAGAGTGAGAGAGCTTGAGCTTGAGTGTGTTTTTGCATGCTTGCTTGCTTTCTTGCTTGTGATTACTTGTGTATGTGTGAGTATGCATGTCTCCCCCCATCTACCTTATTCTCTCCCCCATTCTCCTTTCCTTTGCAAGCTCACATATGCATAGCTTGGTGTTGAGAGAAGCTTTCTAGCTTCACCTCCATCAAAGCTTCCAACCTCCATAGCTCCTTCACCTCTTCTTGAGTGACACAAGAGGATGGAGAAGCTTTCTAGCTTGGTGTTGAGAGAAGCTTTCTAGTTTCACCTCCATCAAAGCTTTCTAGCTTGGTGTTGAGAGAAGCTTTCTAGCTTTACCTCCGTCAAAGCTTCCAACCTCCATAGCTCTTTCACCTCTTCTTGAGTGACACAAGAGGATGGAGTGGTGTGGTGCATAAGCTCGTGACGTCCCAAAGACGATCTATCCCTTGTGGATGCCACACTCTAAGCCTTGGCAATTGACCCTTGCAACCTTCTTTCTCTTTCTTTAGTTAGCTTTCCTCTCTTTGCAAGGAAGGAGTTCATTTTAGGTGAACATCTTTCCGGGGAATAGAGTCGATTGGTGAGCTTAACATCACCCATTAGAAGTTGAGTTTGGAGTGCTAATTAGCCTGGTGAGGAGCACTCGGTAGTGTGTAATTTTTTGTTTTTTGCATGGAATTTGTAGTTGTGTAGTTGTTTTTTGAGTTGATTGGTGACTATTGGAGCAAAGGGGAGCTTGGAGCAAGCAAGTCAAGCAAAGAATCGACATGGATGAAGCAAGTAAGTGTCCTAAACCAATATTTGTTTCAATTTCTTCTATATTGTAGATTTTTTAGTAACTGCATTAGATCATTAATCTTGAATCATTAGCAAGGCCTTGAACATAAATTGCATAAATTAGGTCCTTAGCTTTCATTTGAGCACATGAATGTTAGGTTTCATCATCAAAAACATACAAAAACAATAAAAAAGAATCAAAGGAAATCACAGTGAAAAACTCCCATTGTAGCTCTCTATCTTAGGATCCACAAAATTATCAGAGGATACACGTGCAGCATAGATCTTGTCGATCAACACGTTGATCCTGAGCTTTCACACGTAGATCTTGAGTTGGCAGCAATTTTGGCATTTATGACCAAATCCTAGTGGGGAGTGGAATTTGCCAAAAATTGAGTGGCATTGAAGTGCAATAACTGAATTATTCCTCTAATTGACAGAGAATAAGTGAAAAATTAAATATAAATTTTTTGGGGCTCAAATAATAAATAACATATTTTTATAAAATTTAAAGTATTAAACCAAATTCATGATAGTTAACTTTTCTTACTTTAAATTAAATAAAAAACCTCTTTATTTTATATTTCCAAATATCAATCCTAATTTTCTCTATTATAAAAATAGTTTTTTATTTATTGTGTTATATAAATTATTAAAATATGTATTATTTAATTATAAAAATATCAATTTATTATTTTGAAAAATAAAATGAGTATGCATGGATGTATGCATACATGAACTCATGAGATGAGGTGATGATGCAGAAGCTTGTGTGGTGATGTGGCATGTCCACATGGACACACTATGGATGTGGTGGTATGGCCACATAAACAATGGTGGTGTGATGATGTAGATTCTACATGACATGGCATCATGTGAGGTGGTGTGATGTGTCATTGCAAAGGTGGAAATATGATGTGGCATTAGTAATTATGACTAGCATGCTAAGGTGAAAAGTCAAATAGGATGATCATGTTGATGTGTAACATTGAGGTGGCATAAAATGAGGTGGCATGTTGATGAGGATGGTTGAGGTGGTAAGGTGATTTGGCATGGTGATGATGTGCTCTTTATAACCTAACATCTTGAGGAGGTGGCATGTACATTCTGATGATGTGTCCACCACATAGGCTCACACATGGTATAACCTCTAGACTTAGTAGATTACATTGCCAAAACTAACTATGGTTGATTTTAGACTTGAAAGGGGACATTGCCAAGGCTAACTAAGATTGATTTTAGACTTGAAAGGGGACATTAGACAAAAATAAGTAGTTTACATTTGGGATACACTTGGGAGAGGTAAAAATGGACTTTTCCTTCCTCAAATTGAGCCTTATGAACTCATAGTAATAAGTACATTACTCAAATTGAAGCAAATTTTTTTCATGAACTCATAATAATAAGTTAAGCCAATTTGTTTTTTTTTCATGCAAAAAACAAATTGAACTCGTAGTAATTAATCCTTATAAGTTTGACGTTTAGCTTTAATATTGGAATTTCTAGAATTAAATTACTAAAATTTAATTATGCCCCAAGTCTAACATGAAATTTAATTAGGCCTCTAACATGAAATTTACAAAGAAGATCGACAAAAATTCGACCATTGGAATCCCCTTGACACTTGATCCATAAAAACTAAGCATTTAAAATTATGGAGATGTTGTGCATGAAAAAAGTAACACTTCCAAGGTCTTTAAATAAAGATAAAAATAGAAAAAGATATTAATTTTAAAATAAATCATTAAGAATTATGGATATGTTGTATGAAAATTTTAACACTTTCTAGGTCTTTAAATAAATATAGAAAATAGAAAAAGACCTCAAAAAATACTTGATAGTTCAAGTTAAGCTCTATATTATGTGAATTATAATGTACAAAGTGAAAATATATATTGAGTTAAGATGGAAAAGATATAAGCACTTTAAGAGCATACTATCTACTTGTCCAAATTCAGGACAAGCTGTATACACAAATTTTGTACACAAGGAAATGAGGCTTTACAATTATGTGATTAACTATCAGATTATATTCATAGGAGGCTGTGGTGTTTCATATTAGAAGACCTTGAAATGATACTCCTTGGATAACTAGGAGAGATTGGCACATCAAAGATGAATATATATATATATATATATGGCTTATTCGAGGACGCCCAATGACACAAAACCGAGGCAGCCTTCTATTGCAACCACCCTCAAAAAAATGATAATATGCAAAGAGCCCAAGAATGAAGGAGAATGCCAAATGAGAATGCCATTAATATAGAACATTTCACTCAGTCTAGAAGATTACCATTCCTTTCAAATTTTATTTTATTTTTCCAAAGATTAAAAGGCATATCAGCTACCCCTCATACTATCCCATCACCACCTATCCCACACCTTTGAAATGTATGGCATGTCCTTGTCCTTCTCAAATAATAATCAATATCATGTTACATGTGGCCTCTACGAAAAATTCAACCTATGGATTATCTTTCTTCCTTACTAATTCATATTTTTCTATAAAGATAGTCATGCCTATTTTGCAATTTGTAAAGGTAAACATTGTCACTACATGTGTAAAAAAAACCCCACCTCATGCTTTTTTGAGACTAAAATTAAACATGAAAGGTTAAATTCTTACTTATCTTGAACATGCAAATTCAAATTTTGGAAAGTCTATATCTTTTGAAAGTCTTTGAAAGGTATCTTTAAAAGTGTAGATCTCTGAAAGAATCTACCAAGGTAAAATCCTTTACTAATTTTGATTAGAGATTTAAAGAAATTGAGGAATGGGGGGAAATTATACAGTCAAGGCTATTGAAATCATCAAACCGTGGAGGTTTATTTTGCAAGTATTATTTTAGAAATTTCTTGAATTAAGTAAATATATGTTTTGATTATCATTTACTGCATGTGTAAGTATAGTTATAGTTTAGAATAAAAACTTAATTGTCAAGTGATCCAAGGTTTGTTTTTATAAAGGCTATGGAGATACATACTTGAATGGAATTACCCATGGAGATACTCACATACTTGAATCAAATTACCATGGATTTTCCCCATGCTTGGTAGAGAGGTCACAGTTTTTATTTTTCAATTTTAAGTGTATAAAGATTCTTGTACAAGCCAATTTGGATAAAAATGACTAGGCTTGTATAAGTTAATTTGGATAAAAAAGACTAGGCACACCAAACCTTCTTGAAAAGTGCACTATAGACTTTGGCCATGATCAACATAGGTATTGAGTTCCCAAGGTATGTAAGCGGTGTAAGTACAAGAGAGGAATACATCAAGGGATCAACATGGGTATTGAGTTTCCAAGGTTATTTGTTCAAAAATATTTTAGATTTGATCTTCATGTTGGGGAGACCCTGCTAAATTTATAAGGTTTGCGCTATCATAGGATCAACATTGTTAATCTAGAAATAATTTTTTTGATCATGTACAAATGGACGAATGGATTGAGAAACTTATGTAATATTGCAAGATTGAGAAACTTATATAAGAGCTGCATCCTATCAGCCTACTAAACTTGTGCAAGTTCTACAAGTTGAAGGGTCCCAAGCTTACTAATCTGACTTTCCATGAATTTAGGAGTCCTCCAAGTTTTTCTAAGTTTGTTGGAAATTGGTATGGACTAAGCATTACTTGGAGGAATATGAATTGTGATTGGAAGATGAAAAATTTATCTTGCCACCCATTGGAAAATCTCAAACATATGTCACTGTTTTTATTTTTATTTGAATAGAGTTGGCCTTCTTAATCAGCATGGGACACAAGTACTTTTCCTCCTGTAAGTAGGCTAAGTTTCCTTCATAATCATGCAAGTCAATGCGGGACACAGCCCTAATATTGCAATAATTTTTTACTTTTTTTAAGATCAGGGAATCAAATTTTGGGCAAAACTAGGAAACGTATTTGTATTTAGCAAAATTACAAGAGAGATTTCCTCACGCCCTTTCCAAATGCACACCTCTTCTCTCCAATCTTCTCTATAAATACTGTATCAAAGTTTCATCAAAGGTGAAGGGGGGTTGATTAATTAGTGTATAGATGTCACCCCACATGGTTTGGAGGTAGCAATCCACCAACAATGTTATGTCTCTCTGAGCCCATCAAATGCAAAGGACTACAAATCTAAAGGCAAATTCATGAGTATATTTGTAGCATATTGGAAGGCTAAGTGATCCCTAAAAAAATCATGACACAATTTTCTTCCCTTTGGGAACTTAAGAAAGCAAGGAGAATTAAAGAGAGTGCATATTCACATGGAACTTTACTCTCGTAGTAAAGCGTAGGCGCTGTCGTTTTAAGGAGTTTGTGAGCTTTGCGTGTATAGGCACAACCGCAATATCTTTATTGTTTTACGGGATCTAACTTTTATCGTATGTCACTTGCTTCCATTGACAACAAGTGAGGATAGAACATTGTGTAGTAGCTCAGATGTCACTTGCCTGCATTGACAACACAAGTGAGGAGGATTTGAGATCCCCATTCTCATCCCTATAGGCCAGTTGTGGGGCCAGTTGTGGTGGTGGGCAGAATTGAATCCACACTATTTGGATTGCATTTGGAATAGAACATTTTGTAGTAGCCGAGATGTCACTTGTGCTGCCATTGGCAAGATGTTAGGATTTGTGATCCCCATTCTCATCCCTACATGCCAATGGGCAAAACCGAACCCACATTGTTTGATGCATCAGTAAGCTGTCTAAATCTTGACTGGTGAACAAGACGAAAAGGGAATATAACAAAATGGGGACAAGGCGGAAGAGAGAAAGGGTAGACACTAACAAGGGGGCAAGAAATCAAGTTTGTACATACATATGTGTATATGTGTGAGGTGTGCAAAAAATGGAAGACAGTGTAAGTAGGTAGGTGGTTGGGTGTGTGAAAGCAAATGTATATGCGGGAGGGTTTGCAAATTGAAGAGCGTGTAAGTAGGTGGGTAGGTGGGTGTGTGAAAGCAAATGTGTTTGTGTAAGTACATAGGTGGTTGGGTGTGTGAAAGCAACTGTATACATGGGAGGGTGTGCAAATAGAAGAGTGTGTAAGTAGGTGGGTACTTGGGTGTGTGAAAGCAAATGTATTTGTGTGTAAGTGCTATGTGTTTTTATTTGAGTTAATTAATATATAGTTAATTCACTAATTAATTTATGCATGTGAGAGAAAATGGATGTGCAGGTGAGTGGGAAGAAGTTTGTGTGCTAGTGTGAGTGGGAAGAAGTTTGTGTGCTAGTGTGAACAATACTACATGTTTGGGTGCCTTAATGTACGCATGAGTGGGCATGCATGGGGATGAGTGGATAGAAAGGTAAAAGTTTTTATTTTATATTTTTGGATTTGATTAGTTAATTACTTAAACAATTAAATAAATTTATTTATTTATAGATAAGTGAAGATGAAGGTGATGTGGTGGAGATGGAGATGATGTGGTAGAGATGGAGGCGACATGGTAGAGATGGAGATGATGTGATGTTTGGGACATGCAGGTGATGTTTTTTTTTATAGAAGGGGGAAAATATATAAGGTAGATGTAAATGTTAATGGGATGAAACCTACACAAACTCATACTCACATAAGAAGATCACTCAAAAACACACTCGTGGAGAAAGAGAGACCCAAAACACCATGTGTATTCCATGAGCAATGCTCCATCTAGGTTCCATCATCCACATATGCATACAAAGAGGGCCTTTTATAGCCATGTGACCTTTCAAGATCAAGATCCTATGTAACTACCTTGCTCCCCCACTATCTCATGTGTAACCTCCAAGTATGTAACTCCCCCCACTCTCCCATGTGCTTATCCCACCCTCCATTATGTTAAGCTAATCTGACTAGTGCAAGGGGTGTTCCTATGCCACTTTATAAGGGGGTGTGCACACACACACTAACACCTATCTTCCCCCTTGAAAGGTTGTAGGTGTACATCTTCCCAAGATACAATGTGCCAAAAGTGAAAAGCTAGGAGATACATGCAATGCCATGCTATAGCATACAAGATGAAGATGTAAAACCATGGATATAGGATGACATCCACCCTCCGATAACATGAAGTGAACCATGTGTTCATCACATGAACACCATCAGCAGAAGATATGTCAAAGTAGCCTCCATCTGCATCATATGCCCAATATGGCACATCATCAAAATAAGACCACATGATTGTGATCATCATCACACCATCAGCATCAGAAAGTGCATCACCATGCTTGCACAATACCTATATGCACGAGTTAGAGTTACTGCAATAGAGGGTATTTGATCATAACTAGAAGAGACAACGTCACAGAGTAAAGCTGTTTACACATTCCCAAGCTTCCCATGTGAACTGCAGGCTTGTCAAAGCACATAGAAGTATAACCTCATCAAGAACCACACATTCCTTGTGCATTTGGCAATACAACTACAAAGCCTTCTCTCCTATGCTCTGCTCAATGTAAACGAACACCTTTACATTCCATGAATTGACAGCAGCAGGCTGAGACAATGCAAAAAACACATCCTTTGCTTCACTGATGGTCCCATACTTACTATACATGCTCACCATTATGTTACCATCATAGATATATGGAGCAAAGCCATTGCTCTGAGCATCACAATGTAATGCCCGACCAATTTCCAAGGTTATCATTTTGGCACACTGAAGAGCTTCATCCCTTTCTGCAATGGTACCACAACTATGAAGAGCCATCACAATTGTGTGCTGGTCTGGGACTTACATCCTCCTTTTGCCTTGGTTTGTGGAATTGTAAAGTGTTCTCTGCTTGACCTTGCACAATATTTTTCTAAGCACATTTCCAACTTCTAGAATAGCCCGCCACTTGCTATACATACTGACAACAGTGTTGCCAACAAGAACATCAGATGTCAAGCCTTTCTTGTAGAGCAGGCACATCAACATGTAATGCCTCCCCAATAGTCACAGACATCACTTCAATCGATTCTCATTTTGGAACAGCAGCATCGTCCTCTTGCAGAGAAGCATGCAACCAGCTTGGAGGACAATAACAAAGGTATGCTCAGTAGGGCTCACGCCTTCTGTTTGCATCTATCTATATGCCTGTAAAGCCCTCTCTGCTTGGCCTTGCTCCAGATATGCTAAGAGCAGCGCACTTCCTGGTGCAACATCATGCCAAGACAACAAAACGTACATGCTAATAAGAGGAGTTAATATGACCACACCCTTGTCTATAGCTTTCATGTTGTCACAAGCTTTCGAACTGCAAGGAAATGTTACTGTATTTGGGGAAAATCCCTCCACTTCCATCTGCTCTAGATCGTACATCATATCCTCACCAAGCCCATGTTCAAGAAACCCTATCACATGAGTGAACTCCAAGAGAGTACTTCTCAAAATGAGAGGCTGTCAAACACTTTCTGTGCCTCTGTGAGGGACCCACATTTAGCATATACATCTACTAGAGAGCTTTCTGACTCCACACCATCATGTTGCGTATATTGATACATTTTGATTGTCAGTCCACGGCCATACTCGGCATAAGTAGAGATGATGGTAGTCCAGGAGAAGATAGTAAGAGGAGGCAGTGGAGAAGATATCTATAGGGCAAGGGATTTAAGCCTTGAGGAAGGAGAAGTAGGTGGTGGGCAAGGGGGTTGTGTACATGAGAGAGAGGGCATCTAGGGTACTGTTCAGTTGCCTATGCTTACACAACATTTGAACATATCCATCACTAGAACATTCATCACCATCACCATGATCATCATCATCATCATGCATGAGCAACATCTTCCTTCTCTACAAGCAAGCCATATGCTTGAAGGACAATGACAAATGTCAAAGGGTTTGGACTTATGCCCTCCTCTTGCATCTGTGTGTAGGGCTGTAATGCCAACCTTCCAAGGCCTTGCCCCCAACATATCCTTTTCTATGTTCTGAAAAAAAACTCCTATCAATCGTGGCTTGATCAGCTGGGTGACCCTTAGGTCTTTCATCTTCAGCCTCATCAGTCTTCTGATTAGCATGAGAGTCAGTAGCATTTTCTGCTGTGCTAGATGGGCTAAACTTAGTGGATTCCCCCGATCAAGTAGATCCAAATCAAGAATAAGCTGGATCCCTTGGTTTTGGAGGAACTGGATAATCAGAAAACTGGATTGTTCCCTTTAGAACTTGCATGGGTTGTTCTGTAGCTCTTCTTTCCTTGACCTATACATGCAAGGTTGATCCCTTCCCATGCAATGACCCACGCTGCTGCTCTGTGAGGCCCTCGCTGTGCCGCCAACCCCCCCCCCCCCCCCTCGCTTTCTCCTCTACCCCATCTCTTCTTGCGCCCCCCCCTCCCCCTCCCCCTTGTGTGTTGCCCAGCCCCCCCTGTTGCATAGCTCTCCTCTCCCTTCCCACCTATGCCTCCCACCCCTCTCCCTCCCTCGCATCTCCCCCCTCCCTCTCTTCAGTAGCCCCCCGCCCTCCACCTCTCCTCGCACCCCTCTCTCGTGAGCCTCCCCTCCCCCCCCCTCGCTGTGCTGCTGCCCCCCGCTCCTGATTTGCTTTTGCCACCCCCCTCTTTGCGCAACCCCCTCCCCCATTTCCGTGAGCCGCCCCACCTCCCCCCTAGTTGTCGCCCCCCTCCTACCTACTCTTCCTCTGCTGTCTGCCTCGCTCCCCATAGCCTCAGCTCCGTTTCAACCCCCCCCCCCCCCCCCCCCCCCCCCCTCCCCCCGCCGTCTATGTTTTTCTGTCTTGGCGTTTGGTCCTCTGAGGGCTGAGTTTTTCAGTTGGCAAACAGAGGAGAACTCCATGGCAGCCTCTCTGTTCTCCCCAACCGATATCGGTCTCTGATTGGATTTCTCAAAAGCAGCTCAGCAGGTCTTTGCCTCTTCAGTCTTGGCTTTGGAAGCCTCCTCCCTGGTCTATAAGATTGTGGGTAGCCGTCCGATGTGGAGCGAGCTACGCGACCTCCTACAGGGTAGCCTCATCGGCAAGCTTGTCAGCGTTGATTTTCTTGGATGAGGCTACTACCAGCTGGAGTTCGAGTCCCCGCAGGTAGCTCAGAGGGTGCCGGCTCGGAGCTTCGCTCGTCTTGGGCATTCTTGGCGCGATGGACCCATGGCTTTGACCCATCGTCGGATCCGCTTACATGTGTGATTGGATTCCCCATTACCATTTATTACTTTCTAGGTCTCCGTAGATAGCAGGGAGTACTTGCCCCTCTTGCAGACCATAGGCAGGGCTTTTGGGCAAGTGGTGGAGTTGCCACCGACCGCAGCTTCAATGGTTGCCCGGGCAGCTGGACTCCCCTCAGTACGTGTCATTGTTCCATCACCAGAGTCCCTCGCAAGGACGATCCGTCTTCCCTACCTCGCTGGAGGCCACCTGTCTCGTGGGTGGAGTACTCAGGCCTCCCCGTCCAATGCTGGTGGGTTCACCTCGTGTGCGCCTGCCCCAGGAAGCGAGCCCGTCCTTCTTGTGCCGCCGCTCCTGGCCCTCACCCTGGTAGTTCGAGGGAGGACCTTTAGCCCTCGCGCTCGGATCCCCCTTGCCCATCTTATCAATGGCCCGTCCTTAGACGAACAGGTTCTAGTGGAGGCTTCTCCACAGCCCCCGGAGGATGGGGGGTGGTAGAAGGTGCGTGATGGAGGCACCCACCCGACAGTGCTCGTCACCCCCATTGCCAGCCAGGCAGCACAGGCTAGCGGCCAGGCGGCTCAGACTGGCAGTCAGGCAGCACAGGCCGGCATTTATATTCTGGTCAGGGATCGGCAGAACAGAGGTCCCACCCCGATGGATGAGGATTCAATTAGTGAGCCCAAGGTGGCCCCCTATGGTGCCACTCCCGAGGAGACCCCGCCCCCGCCCCCGCCCCCCGGGGGGCCAACCCTCTTCTTCCATCTTAGAGTAGATCCCAAAGGGCTCCAAGCCATTTGAGGTGGCCTCTCCCCCTTCCTCTCCCCGTGTTGAGAGGATCCCTCCCCCCCCCACCCCCCCACCCCGTCCCCGCCAGCTCCTCCCCAGCCCCCTCCTCCGATGGCTCCTCCGATAGAGGTCTCTCCACCTTCTCCGAGCACCCCTCCTCCTTCACCCAGGTCACTCCCTTTCCCTCAGCTTCTTCCGGCTATGCACCGCGCCCGCCTGCAGCTCCGGGCCAGCGTAAATGGGCTGGACAAAGCTCGGTCTAGAGAGACCGATCTATCATTTTTTCAGGCCAGTGGAGATGGCGATCCTCGCTTTGCCAGTCTCAGAGTTCTCCTTAGTTTCCCCTTGCCCCCCCCCCCCCCCCCCCCCCCCGAGTCATGGGGCTCCCTTTGGACTATGGTTTCTTCCGTTGTCCCCCGCTGGACGCCAGCCTCTTCGAGACGATGGTCACACCCCTTTGAGTGTCTGCCACCCCTCCCACTCCCCCTACTTGGTGAGCAGCACGGTGGCATTCTCTTTTCCCGTCTCAGTGTCGTCCAGGATACAGAGTGGGATAGCATCTCAGTTGTGCATCTCAGTTGTGCAGCTATCTTACGCGATCAGATGGTGGAGTTCTCTCACCACTTCAGTGACCTTGGGCTCACCGACTTGCTTACGCACCAACTTCATACCACCCGCATGAGCTTGATTGTTGGCATTGGAGATGAGCAGGCAAATATGGTCCGCACCCCTATGGAGGCGGTGCTAATGGTTTTCCTCCATGCCGCCCCTTTGCTGCTGTGCAGCCTACCTTTCGATACATCTATGCAGAGGATTGCTCCCATGACTACACCTTGCAGCGTGCAAAGGTGGAGTGGGCTTGGACACAGCTACAGGTCGCCCTCTTCCTAGAGAGAGGCTTCACACCAAGATCGATTGTGATTATTCTCCCTCCAAGCCGGTGCCCAAGACTCTTAGAGTGGAGGGCAGCTCCTCAGGTCTAGCTGAGAGGTGTGTGCCAATGGAGGCACCGCCCTATGCTTTACTTCTCCCATGAGGATCCTCTCATGGAACATTCAAGGATTAGGCAGACCCCGTTGCTTCATAGGGCGGGGTAGGCTTCGCCCAAGAGATTCAAAGGGCTCTCGTGGTGGGTGGGCCTATCGATGTTCTTTTCATCCAGGAACACCACCTTGACGGCTGGGCGTGCTCGCATGTGCGGGAAGATTTTGCCAGGTAGGAGCCATACTTTCTAGTCGCCAGCATATGGACCCCAGGGAACCAGGGAGGGGTATGCATTTTAGTCTTCAACGCAAGCAACTTCTCTCTACGGGGCGGGTAGAGGATTCTGGCACCGTGGTTCAAGGCAGAGCGCAATGGATTATCTTGAGAGTGGGGGAAGACTGCATTGGCTTCCTCAACTTCTACGCTCCCCGAGGCGGCAGGGAGGCTGAGTTGTGAAGCATGCTTTGGCAGTCATCACTACCCTAGGAAAATCATTGGTGCCTGGGTGGGGATTGCAACATGCTAGAGGCAACAGAGGATAGGCTGGGAGGTAGCCCCTAGGAGATCATTCATGGGATAGAGCTAGCCACCTGGGAGGAGCTAGTTTTGTAGTTGAGAGGACAGGATCCATGGACTCTCCCCCCAGAGTTTGGCAGGATGCAGGGGAGTCTTTCTTTTTCGCGCTCGGATAGACAGGCTGCTGGAGTTAACCTATCTCGCATCGACAGGTTCTATGTGGATGAGTGGGCATGCGATAGAGGAGGCACTGTGGGAGCATCCTTGCCGGCTCTTCATTCTCTGATCACTTCCCAGTGCTTTTATATCTCGAGGACCCTGGGAGAGGTGAGAGAGGATAAAGTGTCCAAATCCCTGATCATCTCATAGGAGACCCCGAGATCGTGGCCAGAGTAGAGGAGATCTGGTAGGAGCTGCACTTCAGGCATGGCTCGGCAGCCAGTGACCTTGATAGGGGATTGTAGGAGGTCAGCCGTATGCTCAGACAGGAGGCCCAGGATTGGCTGGAGGCATTCAAAGAGCAGGAGAGGAGCCTGTGGAGGAGCATTGCATCCCTCCAGATACTACAGGAGAGAGAGCCTGCGAGCCCATGGATTTCAGAGTAGATGGAGTCAGCCCACATAGAGATCAAATCCATCGAGAGGAGAGGAGGGTTGAGTACCGATTCCATGCCCGAGCTTCCTTTTGGTGGACTCAGGCTGGAGACAGGGTGACTAGGTGACTGGGCCCAGATTCCTGAGGGAGGGTCTCAGGAGACTCGGACAAGCAGATGGGCCGATTGCATTGGATCCCCCCTAGGTGCGGGCGATAGCCATAGATTTCTATCGGGATCTCCTCTTGCGGGCGTGAGAGAGACTCGGGAGGTAGTATGGAGTTTCACTAGGCCGGTTGTGCCGGATCATCGGCAGCTTTCCCTTCTTTCCCCTCTTTCTGCGCCGCGCAGATGAGGATCTAGAGGTGGCTCTTCAGGCACTTCTGTGGGGCAAATGCCCAGGGGATGATGGTCTCTCAGTGGTTTTCTTCCAGAGATATTGGGACCTCATGCATCGAGGGATTAGAGTGGCTTTCCAAGAGATCATGGAGATTGGAGGCATGCCCGGATAGCCTCTCCAAGGGGCTGATACACTTGATCCCCAAAGAGGGGGGGAGACAAACTGGAGGCCTATCACCTTGCTAGGCATGGCTTACAACTTACAAGGTCCTAGCAAAGTCCATCAAGAGGCTCCAGACACACCTTCCTGACATCATTCACTCCATGCAAACAGGCTTTATTCAGGATAGGAGCATCCTAGATAACATCATCACATTTTGGGAGGCTACGGCATTGGCCAGGTTTCGTCCAGGAGGACTTGGTAGTGCTTCTTCTTGACTTCAAGAAGGCATATGACAGGGTAGGCTGGGCCTTCTTGGAAGGCACCATGGAGAGAATGGGCTTCCCTCTTCAGTGGATCCGCAGGATATCGGCTCTATACTCAATGGCTCACAACCAGGTGTTGATCCAAGGCATGCGAGGAGAGAGATTTCAGCTCTCTCGCTCTGTGTGGTAGGGGTGCCCCTTGGTGCCTTTTCTTTTTCTTTTTGTGGGGCTGAGGCGATGAGCACGTATTTAACAACACAGGATACAAGTTTGTGAGGCCTCCAGATCCCCATCCACACTTCGAAGGAGCTCCTTGTCATGTGCACAATGTGTATCTACCGTGTGCTACACGCATGCAAGACTAGTTTCGAGGCTTGGGGAAGCTTGGAACTAGGCAGGCTGATTGACGAGCTGAGTTAGGGAAATACTAACGGGCGGGCACCCAAGTATGGACGGGCGGGCGGCCAAGTGTGGACGCCTCATGACCGGCCAAGAGCCTATAAAAGGGTGACCAAGGTTAGTTATTGGGATATAGAGATTCTCGCGAGTTTGTGAGAGCTCTATGGTCTTGGAGCCTGGTCTAGTGCAGACGTGCACCTGCTTTACGCAGCCGAGGCCGGCTGCAGTCTCGAGGCTCGCGAGGGCAGCTTCGTGGCGGTATGGGACGTCGCGAGGTGGAGATTGGTCGGTACATCAACCTAGTTAGCTGAGCTCGTGGCTCGGTGGGGACAGCCAAGACTGTGGGCTTGCCCTTGGCTGTCATGGTTGGGAGGTGAGTCAGGCCTACACCCCCTTGCTTGTTTGTTCGTTTGTTTGCAGGATTCGAGTTTCGAACCAAGATCGATCACGAGGGGATCCGTGGGGATTTGACAGTGGTATCAGAGCATACCTCGTAAACGAGCAAGTCGGTAGGTAGAGAAGATGAGGTCGAAGAACAGTATGTGTTAAAAAGCTTGCTGTTTTTTCTGTGCATACTGCAGTTTTCAGATTTAGTATGTGTTTTTTTTCTTCATCAAAGAGATCCATGTTGATGGGAGATGGTAGTTAGGAAGGGTTGATTGCTTTGCAAGAAGTAGGGAAGTTGTTTGTGCAGTCGCATGAACTGCAGGGAGAGAAACAGAAAAAAAAGCATGTTTGCTTTTCGTTGCTTTTGGCGATTGAGAGAGAGCGCATGCGTTTGTGAGAAGGTGGCATGTTGGCGGGTTTGCACGCTGGCAGGTGTTGGAGTCGGACTTCCGGCAGCTATAGTCGGGTAGGCGCCTAAGGCTTGTATGGCCAGGCGACCAGGCCTGCGTAGCCAGGCAGCCAGGCCGACGCAGCCTAGTGCAGGCGCCCAAGCCACGCAAGGCAGGCACCCAGGCCACGTGGCCTTGTGGCCAGGCATACTCAGGCGGTCGCAGGCGCAGGTTGGTGTGAAGCACCGGCTGAAACGCAGCCGCTAGCAGCAAGCCGGGACGGCAGGCAGGGTGGCGCTGGCAGGACGACTCGCGCAGGCAATCGACGGTGACGTCAACAGCAGCGCCGGCGGCTCATCCAGGGGAGATGAGGAAAAAAAAAACAAGGAAAGCACTCGTTTTGGGCTTTCGTTTTTATTTTTATTTTTTTAAAGGTTAAAACCCCCCTTCCTCCCTCTAAGGTTTCGAAGGTGTTTTATTTTTTTTTAGAGAGTATAGAATATATATATCCACATATATATATATATATTCAAGAGAAAAAAAAAAAGCAAAAGCTAAGCCTAGCTTTTGGCTTTTGGGAAACCTTTATAACTCCTTAAGTGGGCTTCTTGCCACACATCTCTCAAATTTTCAAGCTCTTAAGCTCTCAAGTTCCCGTGCACTTTTGTTGTGCAAAGATCGAATTTTCTCTCCACGTATCCTCTTCACGATGTCGACCCAAGAATCGGAGTTGGAGCCCCTTGTGGAACGCGAAGGCTTGCCGGCTACGGATCGGCAGGTACCGATGCGATCTTTTTGACGATTTTGTGTCAAAATCAGATTTCCAAGAGTTCAAAGTAGCTCTCGAAGCTTCTTCGACGGAACGTCAGTCACAAATCGCAGCCCAGATGCAAGCTTTGCAGAACTCCATCGCTCTGTTGACCACTACCCTCTACTTTTTCGGGTATGGATACCTTGGCTTCAGCTTTAGGCCCCAACATTACTCCGGAACCGTTCGGGGGCGAGCAAAAGCAGAGAACCAAGGAGATCGTGGACACGTGGCTACATAAGTGGCAAGTTCACTTTCAGTTTCATCCATATGATGATGGAAAGAAGATACAGTTAGCAGCAGGTTTCCTGTCCGGCAAAGCTTTGCTTTGGTGGAAGGAACTCAACCCTAAGCCAACGACTTGGGCACAATTCGAAGACGTTTTCAAGAAAGAATTCCTCAAGAAAGAGGATGATTACGATGTTGTTGCCCTGTTTTCAGCTTTGACCATGACCTCGCAGCACCTCACTTATGAGGTCTATCTCCAGAAGTCTCGTGACTTGCAGATGAAAGCTACAAAGATGGATCCCACTACTCTTTTGGGTTTTTTCGTAGCTGATTTACCAGACTCGTACCGATTATAGGTTAAAAATAACAAATGTAAAACTTTAGACGAGGCCTTTCATTCAGCTCGTATCTATGATAATACGATGGTCTCTTCCAAGTCGAAACCCGTTACCGAGCAGGGGAACAAGCATAAAAGAAAGTTCTCTGCACCTATGGCTAACACGACTGAAGGCAAGTCTTCGGACCAACCTTCGAAGAATTCAAGTTCGACACCAGCGAAGAAGAAACGACTCCTTAGAGCTTTAAAGCTTAAGAAGGAAGGATGTTGTTTTATCTGCGAAGAAAAAGGACACATGCGTAACGAGTGCCCAAAGCAAAAGGGTACCAAGTCAAACGTAGGACCCAAGCCAAAGACAACTAACCAATTGTCTTTGACAGGTAAGTTAATTACTGTACTTTCTCGCCCTAGTGCTTGTTCTGATTGTCTGTTCAATTCTAAGGTATTTGGCATGCATGATCTTCTCCGAGTTTATGGAGAAGTGAAGGGCCATAAGATTCACATTCTTTTAGATCCTGGCAGTTCGCATAACTTTGTTAACTACAAACTTGTGCAGAAATTGAGTCTTGATGCGACACTCAGCGATCATACCTATGAGGTACGCCTACCTGCGGGGAAGGCAAGTTTGGGATCGCAAGGTGGAGATACTTCCAATCCAGATTCAGGACTACAAAGATACTCTGGAATGCTATGTTATGCATCTGGAAAATGTAGACTTGTTATTAGGAATTGAGTGGTTTACGACTCTTGAAGTCCAGATAGATTGGTCTAGTCATATTTTTTCTTTTCAGCATAGGGACACCAAGTATAGTATTTTAGGTGATTGTATTGATCCCTCTCAAGGACCTCTTGTAAATACAATTGATTTTGGAAATATAATGGATTCTTCTTTGTATACTGCTTTCCATTGTGTATTGATTCCACTTTCTTCTTTTCTCATCCCTTCCATGGATATAAATGAATTAAGTGTGTTTGAAAGCAAAGAATTACAGAAGATACTTGATTCGTTTCAAGATGTATTTCCTAAGGAACTGCCATCGGGTTTACCACCTGAACGGGCAGTAGATCATCGTATTGACTTGATCCCTTGTGCTCATCCTGTCAGTATTCCACCTTACAGGATGAGCCAAGCTGAGGAAGATGAGTTGGCTAAACAACTCGAAGATTATTTGAGGATAGGCTAGATCCGTCCAAGTAAACCACCTTGGGGTGCACCTGTGTTGCTTAGGAGAAAGAAGGACAATACTTGGAGAATATGTATAGATTACAAGAGATTGAACAAGCTGACCATTAAGAACCGTTATCCTCTCTCTAGATCAGATGACCTGATTGACTCGTTAGCAGGAGCGAAATATTTCACGAAGATAGATTTACGTACTATCACCAGATATGTATTCATGAAAGGCATGTCGAAAGAACCGTCTTTTGGACTAGGTATAGCCATTACGAGTTTCTCGTATTATCTTTTGGGTTAACCAATGCTCCAGCCACTTTCCAGCAAATGATGAACGATCTTTTTTGTGAACATTTGGGAAAGTTTGTGGTGGTGTTCCTAGATGATATTTGATATATAGTCGTACTCTTGAGGATCATGTTAAACACCTCACCATTGTCTTATCTATTTTAAGACAGAATCGACTATATACTAAGTTAAGTAAATATGAGTTCTTTATGACCGACATCATTTACTTGGGACACAAGATCACTAGAGATGGATTGAGCATTGACTATGACCGAGTTCAGAAGTTTTTGGACTGGCCTATACCACGAACAGTGAAACAACTTCGCTCTTTTCTCGGTTTTGTTGTTTTTCTTCGGAAATTTGTACGGGAGTACTCTCAGCTCACACTACCGATGACCGACTTATTGAAAGGTCGTGGACGTAAGTCAAATCAGCCTATCACTTGGAATAACGATTTAGATATGGCCTTCAGACTTTTGAAAGATAAAGTCAAGGAAGCACCTATCTTAGCATTGCTTGATCCTAGTCGGCCTTATGTTCTTGAAACTGATGCCAGTGACTATGCTATCGGGGCTGCTTTATTTCAAGATGGTAGACCGGTTGCTTTTGAAAGTAAAAAGCTAGACGACACTCAATCTCGTTGGCCAACCCTTGAGAAGGAGCTTTATGCTGTGATTCATGCTCTCAAGATTTGGAGACATTATTTATATGGCTCCAAGTTTGTGGTATTGACTGATCATCAGTCAATCAAGTATGTGTGTGATGCGGATGATTTGAGAGGAAGGAAAGCTCGTTGGGCAGAGTTAATGCAAGATTTTGATTTTGAGATCCGTTATCGGAAAGGGTCCATGAATAGTATTGCAGATGCGCTTAGTCAGATTAGAGAGGTGAATACTTTGTCGTTCACCGAGATTTCTACTGACTTATTTCAGTCATTGAGAGGGCTTTGCAGGACTGATAGTTATTTTGGTCCATTTTGGCAGAAGATCCAAGACGGGAGCTCATTGATTGACCAAGACTCGATGACTGAGCAGTCTACTATTCAGGGTGCAAGAGGCCAGTGGATGATTCGGAATGGTTTACTGTTCCGTAATGACAAAATTTGTGTGCCATAGATCTCGGACATTAGGACCAAGATTCTTAAGGAGTGTCACGACGCCCCTTCTGCTGGACACCCTGGGGTACACAGGACGCTATCATTAGTGAAACACACTTTTTATTGGTCGAATATGAAAGGGGAGTGAATCAGATTTTGGAGGATATGCTTCGAGCATATGTATCCAAAAGACAGAGTTCATGGGAGAATTATCCTTCCTATGTTAGAATTTGCATATAACAGTACTAAGCATACGAGTACAGGGTTTAGTCCTTTCATGCTTATGTATGGTTTTCAACCAAGATCACCTGTTATAGTAGGATTCTCAGGACTTCAGCATGATGTAGCACGTAATTTTTTGCAAGATATGCAGGAAATGTTACAAGTTGCAAAGGAATCTATTAGAAGTGCTCAAGATCGAGACAGGTTTTATTCTAATAAACATCGTTCACCGAGAGAGTTCTCTGAAGAAACGATGGTGTATTTGCGAGTTCCAAAAGATTTTGAGGCTTTACAGACAGGTAGATCTCCGAAATTATCTCCTAGATACTGTGGACCATTTCGTGTTACACGACGGATTGGTTCAGTTGCATATGAATTGGATTTGCCTTCTCATGTGAAAGTTCATTCTGTATTTCATGTCAGTAGACTTAAGGAAGTATTGGGTGGAGCAGATCAGTTAGTTACTCCTCAAGAAATTATAGATGTCGAGGACATGACATTTGTTCCGCACGAACCTGAAAAGATTCTTGGATTTCGTGAACGAAGATTGCGTAATACGCTTATCACGGAATACAAGATCAAGTGGAAGGATCGTGTTGAGGAGGACGCTACATGGGAGACATTGACTACTCTTCAGAGAGATTACCCTGGCTTTTTAGTGAGCTCAGGAGTGAGCTCTTAGAGGAAGGGGAGTATGTCATGTGCACAGTGTGTATCTACCGTGTGCTACACGCATGCAAGACTAGTTTCAAGGCTTGGGGAAGCTTGGAACTAGGTAGGCTGGTTGACAAGCTGAGTTAGGGAAATACTAACGGGCGGGCACCCAAGTATGGACGGGCGGGCACCCAAGTGTGGACGCCCGATGACCGGCCAAGAGCCTATAAAAGTGTGGCCAAGGTTAGTTATTGGGATATAGAGATTCTCGCGAGTTTGTGAGAGCTCTATGGTCTTGGAGCCTGGATCTAGTGCAGACATGCACTTGCTTTACGCAGCCGAGACCGACAGCAGTCTCGAGGCCCGCGAGGGCAGCTTCGTGGCGGTATGGGACGTCGCGAGGTGGAGATTGGTCGGTACGTCAATCTAGTTAGCTCAGCTCGTGGCTCGGTGGGGACAGCCAAGACTGTGGGCTTGCCCACGGCTGTCATGGTTGGGAGGTGAGTCAGGCCTGCACCCCCTTGCTTGTTTGTTTGTTTGTTCATTTGTTTGCAGGATTCGAGTTTCGAACCAAGATCGATCACGAGGGGATCCGTGGGGATTTGACACTCCTGGACTTGGAGTTTGCGGATGACACCATTGTCTATCTTCAGGGAGGGGATGAGAACCTTTTCCATTTTGCCTCTGCCATGGATAGGTTTTGCTGGGCTTCTGGAGCTTTGATCAATTGGCACAAGTCATGTGGGTTCTGGGTTAGCTCATTGCCCACCCCAACTTAGAGGCAGGTTAAGGGGTTCCAGTGTGGTTGGACCCAGGCACTACAGTGCATTACTTGGGATGCTATGTAGGCATCGATATCTCTCCAGAGCAGTAGATAGCCCCCCTTATTCTGAGCATTCGGAAGAAGCTTCTTTACTGGATCATAGTGCGTATCTCTTTGGCTGGTCGAGTGGTGGTGGCCAGCCAGGTTCTCCTCGCTACCATGTGGTATATCACTTCATGTTGGGCATTCTCCCAGTCCTGCATTGGTTAGGTACAGAGACTCATTAGGAACTTTATTTGGTCTGGTGGCGATGGACAGCCCAAGGTGGCATGGGCAGTGATCATCCACTTGGCTGCCCAGGAGAGAGGTGGTAAGAGAGGTGGTCTGGGTATTGTTGATCCTATCTATCAGAGCCGAGCATTGCTTGGCAAGCTAGTGGTCTGCAGACTCTTATCAGGTGTGAAGAGCCATGGAAGGATTTTCTCGTCTCCAGGATTCTCAGTTGCACTCCTTCTCTTAGTGGCCCTTGGACTCCCAGTTTCAGGTGGATCTTTACCGAGCAGCAGTCCAGAGGAGTGGGCCTAAGTTTCAAGGAGCGTTTTGCTGGGCGGTGAGCCTCTTGCGATCTTGGGAGCATTTGAGGCTGACACTTTTTCAAGCCCCACCGAGCACAGATGAGGAGCGTCTATGACAGGCCTTAGTTTGGAACCCCTTGATTCGACTCCCCAGTGGCCACATGGTGGGGTCTAGATCACACGTGTCGTGGGGCCCTTCGAGTTCTGGCCCAGAAAAGTCACTAGGTGACTGGAGATGCTTTCAGCGGCCCCCGGAGATGCAAGATGAGCGACTTAGTGGGATGTGGGGTAGGGAGTTGATGAGGTGTGACATCAAGGCAGCCATCCCCCAGGAGTGGCTGACTCCAGTTCATGAGCCCCTGCCTCCACAATGGATGGGCATTTTCTCCTGTCTCATGAGATTTTATTGGCCGTCTGTGGGATAGCAGAGAGAGCCGCACCTCTCACCCTTGAGGTGGAAGAGGAGGGTGGCCAGCTCCAGAGGGCACAGGTCATTTTGGACGAGTTCCAAGGATGCACTTTTCAGAGGGTGAGGGTGGTTGGTTTCTATCAGAGGCAGTGGCACAAAGACCCCTCCCCGTCCATGATTGGGGATGATTTCTCCTAGAGATTATGGGCATGGGATAGCATACCTCTTCTTCGGCTGCTCTGCACAGTGGGATCCAGGCGAGTGGTTTTGTGGCGGGACCCATTTGCAGCCCCGACCTATCCCGGCACACCTTTTTTCCAGTACACGGCAAGGCTAGGACGACAGAGGATTCAGAGGCATAGGATTGATGGTACTCTAGCTGCGGTAGAGCATGGATTCTCCACGGCTTTCCTCAGGGTTTTTTGGTAGCGCCTTTGGGATAGTTTCTGGCCCCGAAAGGTGACTCCTTTTCTCTAGCTTACAGCGCATAGAGGATTGGCAGTAGGGGCCTGGTTGGCTTTTGGCAGGCACCCCGCAACTTGTCCATAGAGGATTGGCAGTAATAGGGGCCTGGTTGGCTTTTGGCAGGCACCCCGCAACTTGCCCATGGTGCGGTCATGCACAGGAGTCTCAGCATCATTGCTTATGGAACTGCCGTCGCCCACAGGCACAACAAATCTGGCAGAGAGCTCTCCGGATGGTTTTTGTAGGATCACTGGGAGAGATGATGGTGGTGACCTGGGGATCGGTTGCATGGGCCACGGCCAGTGGACCATGGACCGGCTCTAGGTTATGAGTATTTCCCTGGCAGTACGACCATCCAGGTGTCTGACAGGATGATGGCCGACGGTTTCGATGCCAGACTTCTCCTGGGCAGTCTCCATAGAGGGGGATGGATAGAGATGGGAGGTGATTAGTAGCATGACGGCCTGGCACATCTGGAGAGCCCGGTGCAGAGAGGCCATTGACCACCAGGCGACCCCACCAGCGGAGGTTATACAGGCTCTCTGGGTGGACATTGTACACACTTTGAGAGGACATTGGGGGAAACTCCAGGGGGACTCCGACCGCATGAGAGATTGCCGCAAGGCATTCCTTCGCACTTGGCAGCCCGGCCCTTTCCTCACTAGCGAGGGGCAAGGATATCACTTGGCTCTACAGGCCGCTAGTATGTCTCTTCTCGCCACCTTCTTGTATTACTAGGTAGCCCCCCCAGAGAGCGGCCAGCCACCCCCCAGGGATGGCTTTCCAAGTTTTTTCCCTCATTTTGAGGTGAGCATTGTAGCCTTATGGCTGTTTTCTCAGTAAAGGATCTTTTTTTCAGAAAAAAAAAGGTTGATCCCTTCCCTTCAGTATTTGTTAAAGAAGAGCCATATGTGGCATGCATACTCAGTGAACCATTGCCAGCATTAGGTCCTTCTACAACATGATCTTCATTTATCTCTTGTAAGGTTGGATATTCTTCAGCCCATTAACTGGGTATGCCTATTATGACCATAGCCAGCTGCTCCAGCTGCTATGTCATCTTCTGCTACATATGCAGCCCATTTTTCATGCATGGCTGGGACTTCCTTCCACCACTACATCTTCCTTTCCATTAGCATGGTCATAGTAGCCAGCATTATCAGCTGCATCATGTACACCTGCATCTGTACACTTGCATCATGCATGGCTAGATTGGCCTCAACCCATGCCCCTTCATCCTGTAAGGCTAGTAAACATCAATCCTTACCCCATCATATGTCTGATCATGGCTAGCCACTTCTACTGCCATGTTGTATTCATTTGCATCTTCATCTTCCATACGGCTGAACAATGCTAGCTCCTCTCTGGATCATCATCCAGAATCTGTATGGGAGTGCAATCATCATCACTCATGAGTTGCATCCACCTGTACATCTCTGTACTCCCTTCCAGCCCATGTATGCCCAACTTGTGCAACCACTATCTCATCCTGGTGACAAATAAAGGCATGTGACATTCCATGGTCATCATGTCTTCCCAGCATCATCAGGTCATCAAGATCATCGTGGTCTGCATCACTAACCCTTGGAGCTATTATTTTCAGCTTAGACAACTCTTTTACATTCCAATCCAGATGGCCCATATCATCTTGTGAACAATCTACCTTCCCCTCCTGGTTGGCTACAACGTGGCCATCATGTTTGTCATGTCAAAAACGTGAGGACTAGTAGCCTAGTAATGCCTCCTCCAGGACTGATCTGTACCCAAAACCAGAGTGATCATATGGATGTCTATATGGAGGAGGCATGAAGATTACAGCTAGGAACATCCTTGTAAGATTTTGTACGATTGTCCATAACCTATACTACCCATCTCGGTGAGAATTTGTGCCATGTATGAAGCTCAACAGGGCTGTCATCTGCCTCTTCATCTGATGTATCATCATCAGCAAAGGTGTTTCATTCCTTTTATGCCCTCTACCATCATTTGATGTGCCAAACATAATCAAGTAGCTATGCATCATCACATGAGGAGCATCTTGTATGAGATTAGCTATACCCAAGGATCCCTCTTGGCTCTCATGGCCTATTCAATCCCCCCATGTAGTCTCAACCTCTACTTCATTCTGCATAGCATCATGCAATGCTTGACCATGTGTTAATACCTGCTGGGACTTATCCGATGTGAGGCTAGGATCATCCGAGAACTCCTCCTAGTTCTTCTGGCCTGCTTGGTTCTCCCATGCATCCTCAACATCCACCGTATCCATCCCATCAACATAGTACACAAGATCATCATCACTATCACTGTCGGATTCTGACTCTCCCTCATGCTTTTCCTGTAATTTCTCCACTACTTTCTGCAACTTCTTTATCTTCCTTATGCTTGAACATGACCTACATTTCTTCCCTTCATGGTCTTCATGCCACTCATATGCATTGTCCAGGTCGTCAAAAATCTGTGAGCTTGTCCCATGCCTTATCTAATTTCTTGGAGTTGGATGCTTTCCAGAATGCTTTGATGATCCCATGCAGCTCCCCTGCTAAGTCTACCATGCACCAATACTTGCACTTGTCTTCTTTCCAACATGGTTCAGTCAGATATGAACATGATTTGGATTGATGATCCTCTTTCAAACAAATTTCACATGTTATCTTCTTCTTCCCCATTCTATGCTTCAGAATTTACACTTTAAATGCGTGAAAATGACAACCTGAGCAATTCATACCTCACCCATCTTCCCCCTTGAAGAGTTGGTGGTTGTCGGACTCCTCCTAGTTTCAGCTCGGGTAATGTTGTTTCTATTGGTGACATGTTGATTCCGACTGCTAGATCAAAACATCCTTACTATCGAATCGATACATGCCTTGCTGATCTAACATGACACTGATTGGATGACTTGCTCAGCACACTACTCCCACTCTGAGTCTAAATCTGCCATGTCTGAGTCCCAATAGCCCGAGTCAACATCGAGCTTGCCAGTTCTAGTTGGAGTGGAACCAATCAAACAATTGCATTTGCTATCCCTTTGAGCAGAGCTTCAACTCATGCCATGCCCTGTAAGCCCACCTCCTGCTAGTCCTATGTATAGCCTCAGTTTCCTTGTTTTGGAATTGATCTCAACATTGCATGCTTTCTTTTCAGGTCCATATCCAAGCCAAGCATCCTCCATCAGTACTCTTCACCACATAATTTCTTTGTCTTCTTCTTGTGCTTCGTGCCTATCTTGGTATGAGCCAGCCATCCACCCATTGCAACTCCTAGATGCTCGAAATCTGGGTGCCCCTAATAGGACAAAGGGGTGAGGAGTAACGGATGAAGATGAGCAATTGGTATTTTGGTTGCCCACCCTATACAGGAAGGGAACAGTTCCATCAGGCTATCTGGCCTTCAGATTTTCTGGTGGTTCTTTTTTGGGCTGTCAAATTTTGCTCGTGTGGTAGTTGGACTTGTTGGACAGCTGACAAGTAGTTTGCCAGGATTGTTGGGCTACTGATTGTTGTTGGATTTGGACTTGTTTGCTTGGCTAGGTGGACTAGACGAAAGTGTCAGGCAGACAGTCAGACCGATTGTAAGTCGGACCTAGACTGTCGGATGTCGAAAGCTATTTGGAAGGTCAGTGAGGCAATTGGATGGGTGTCGGCGGCGGCGGATAGTCTGTCAGACTATTGGAACCAGTGTCGGACTGACCTATTGTTGGGCACGTCCGATGGGCTGTCGGCTAGTTAGCCGGTCAGCTAGGCGGACTGTGTTGATAGATTCAGACCATCAGTCGGTCGGACTTTGTCTGATTGGGGCAGTCAGACATCGGCGGATGCGTGGTGCAATCAGACTGCTTACTTTGATGCTGTCGGACTACCGGATTTGGCTAGTCAGATGTTTGGTGCTGTTGGACCTTGTCGGATTGAACGCAGTCGGTGCGGGCGGACTGTCAGATGGGGTGGTCGGATTGTTGCCTGCGCAATCGAACCATCGGGCTTGGTGTCTGATGGGCTATCTGATGGGGCAGTTGGATCTACTACAGTGCAGTCACTGTCTGACAGTCGGCGGATGGAGGACTAATCTATAGAACGGACATTCCCTTGGGTGAGATGTTGGTTGATTGTTAACCCACCCAAATTATGAGACGAGGTGCGACCATGGTTTAATCCACCACCAACTTAGATTGTTCCTGCTGCATACCTCCCATTGTCGTAATGTTCACGTCTTTATGTAGATGATCAGAACCATCACTAGGCTATTCCCATCGGCACACCTAAAAAATCCACAAATTTCTCCTCCCGGCACAGGCTAGGAAAGATTTAGTAGGAACAAAGCCCTTGGGGAGGAGATAAATCCAATTTATAAAAGAAAAACTCTCAAAAATGAATAAATGCTCACATAAGATGAAGAGTTGACTAATGACAAGGTTTATTAGTTAAAAACTATGAGTATTATTAAAAAAATGAGATATTTTGGGTATAATGATGCAATTTTAACACCTTGTTAAGGAAAAGGGAGCTTTTCAAGGAGGCGCCTATTTCACTTGTGTGGTGGAGTTTTAAACTCAAAAATATTGTGATATTTTTATCTCTCCTCTCCTAGATCAAACCAAATCAAAAGAGAGCCAAACTAGGTCCAAATCTTATCCAAATTCAACCAAACTGAACCTGAAAAATTCTAGAAACTAGTTAGACTTGGTTAGAGGCCTCCCTCACCTATAAATAGATTGTTAGCCCTTTGTTAAAAAAATATGAGAACTATATCATGTCAGTATTATATTGAAATAATGATATTTTCTATTATCCTCTAAAAATCCTCTACAAATTGAAGAGATTGGAGCTTCTCTCTCTCTCTTCAATCTTCCTTGGAGACTTCATCAACATACCAAACTAATTGATCGCTTGGGAGTCTCTACTGTGATCAAAGAATCAAGTAATTTAGGAGGTAAAGTGTGGATTATTGTCTTCTCTTTCTTAAATCTCTAAATGTTTCTCTTCTCAACCCCTCTCAAGCTTGAGAAGCATTATTTTAAAGGCTTTTGAATACTATTAAAGTTCTTTAATGTATTGTAATGAAGAAATACATTTAAAAAAATTTATGCTTAATTTATAATGGTTTTTAAGCATTTCTCTCTCTTCCCCAAAGAATGGTCATTTGTATGATCTATTCTCAATTTAAATGAAGCTTCTCATGAAGCATTTCTCTAATCTAAAAGTAATTTTTATACTTGTCTAATTGGAGGTCAAAATAATGGCTTTTAATATTTTTATGCTATTTAATTTATGGTAAAATTAAGAATCAATCCATAATTGGATAATGATCCAATTGGTGCTTTTCTAATCACATGAATAATACTAAACTTTATTTTTTTAAATTTATTGAGAATTATCAATAATAGCAGCGGAGCTATGGTAAAATTTTTGAAAATAAACACATAAATCATTTTTATTTATATTATAAAAAGAGAACTTCCTACCATATTCTAGGATAAATCATCCTAGATTAATTGAATGATTCTCATTAAAATCATGAAAAATTTAATTTTTATGTTTATACATAAATAGTAATTAGCAAAAGAGAAATTTCTAGTAATTTATTTTTAATGTTAAAAGAGGAATTCCTATGACATTTGGAAATTTCATCATTAAAATGGGAAAAGAGAAATTCCTAGCATATTGAAATTAATGAGTATTTTAATTAAATTCAAAGATAAAATTTAGATAAATTTATTTTATCTATAAAAAATATTTAAATGTTAAAAGAGGTATTCCTATGACATTTGAAATTCCATCATTGAGATGGGAAAAGAGAAATTTCTAGCATTTTAGAATTATTGGATAATTCATTTAAATTCAAAGATGAATTTTAGATAAATTTATTTTATCTATGAGAAATATTTAAATGTTAAAAGAGGAATTCCTATGACATTTGGAATTCCATCATGGGGGGGAAAGAGAAATTCCTAGCATATTGAATTAATGGATATTTTATTTTAGATGAATTTATTTTATGAGAAATACTTGACGAAAAAAAAGAATTTCCATGACATTGGAATGCAAATAATCAAATGCAAAAAGAGAAATTTCCATGGTATTTGAGATCCAAGAAATTAAATGGGTAGAAGAGGAAATTTTAGTATAATTTAATTTATGATTATTTACCAAAAGTGAAAATATAGGTAGAATTGATTTCTACAAATCCCATGAATTCTTTTATTCAAAAGAGGAATATTGAATATAATTCAATTGAGAAATTGAACAGGAATATGAAAATAGTCATCGAGAAAAAGAACCTTTGATTAGGCCAAACAATTGATAGAAATTTAGAAAAAGTCTCATTATTGGTATCAAACTAGAAAAAGCTATGAAATGGGAATATCATGTGAATGGATGTGATAAGATGTATATGGGATGCGATAGGATGTGAATGGATGTGATATATTCAATGGATGAATCGACGTTGCTGGGAAATTTCGTGAGTTTAATGCTATTTTTTTCTATTTTTTGTGGTTTAAAATAAACATTAATGAAAATTTTTATCAAAATACCGCACATTTTATCACGGATATTTTTGGTAGAATGAATTCCCTGAATTTTTATAAAATTTAGAAAAAAAATTTATTTTTAAAAGAAAATTTTAGAGCATTTTTATGGTTTAAAATATATTTTTAATACATTTTTGTGAGTTTTTTCGCATCGGGTATGTTATCAAATTTCTGCCGATTTTATGCTGAAATGCAGTAGGGGGCAGCATAGTGATGCATGGAATGCTCTCCCCTGTGTGTGGGACTCTCTTCGCCTCTCAATTTTGATTTTTTCTTTTTTTTTCTCCCGCGTCGTGTGAATGCCTCTTGCTAGACACAATTTGATTAAGTTTAAGCATAATTAAATTATAATTATGATTAATTAAAAGATTAATTAATCTTTAATCCACTTCTCTGTTAACAGAGAAGGAGTGAGTGGAGTAAGAAAGAACATGGAAAATGAATGAAAGAGAGGAGAGAGGAGAGAGGAAGAGGACTCCTCCCTCCCTCTTTGGTTTTTGGCGCACGCAGGGGGGGGGAGGGGTTTTCGCTGTAGGTGGGTGAAAATCGCCACCCCCCTCCCAAAAAAAACGTTTTTTTAAAGGTTTTAAAAACCTTAATTAAAAGGTTTTATTTTTAGCTTTTAAAAATATATTAAAAAAGAATTTTTTTAATTCCATAAAATAAAGCTTTTCAAAGCTGGGAAAAAAGCTGGGAAAAAAGAGGAGAAAAATATGAAATTTCAGAAAAAATTCTCTGGATTTTTCTAAAATTTTCTCTTAGAGTTTTTTGACTTTCAGCATTCCCGGGAAACCTTTTGGCTTTCCGAATTCCGAAAAATCTTTTGACCTTTCGGATTCCGGAAACTTTAGACTTTTCACATTTTGAAACTTTTGTCTTTTCATTTTCCTGAAACTGTTGGCTTTCCATATTCCGGAAAAACCATTGGGATTCTGAAATTTTTTGACCGTTCGTATTCTTATACGTTCGGGGTAAATTAATTTTTTTAAAAAAAATTTTGAAAATTAGTGAAAAATTAGACAAAGGTTATTTTAAATTTCTAAAAAATGTGGGGTTGATGTTTGGCATGTGGTGTGTCCATTTGGGTGGTCGTAACAATTTAACTTCTTTTAAAAATATATTTTTTGATCCAAAAATTTAGAAAATTCATTAAAATTTCATTGGATTTGAGAATTGTCGAGCGGAATTGAAAATTTCGTGAACGATGGGATTCTCAAGAAAAATTGAGAATTTTTTAGAAATTATTTTTAAAAATCTTAAAAATTGGTATTTTTAAAGTACAATGGTATTTTGGTAAAACTATTTGTTATTTTTATTTTGGAAAAATATAGATTTGGAATACCATAAGATAGGTTTGGTGGAATTCAAAATTATCGTATTTTGAGGCCCTATAAAATTAGAACAAATTAGAAAAAAATAATGATAATTCTTTTTCTCGAGAAGTTAATATTTTTTTTAGAGTTGTTTAATGTTGAAGTACGTTTTCTCATGCTGACATTAGATAGATGCGGGTTATTCGTATATTATTAATACGATTATACCTCGTATTAATAGTTGTTTCTTTTTGGATTTATTCTAAACGATGTTTTCATGATTTTTTACCATTGTTTAGCCATTCGTTTTTTGGACATGTTTCTTAATTTCTTCAATGATGGCTAGAATCTGCGTTCAAAGTGTGTTTCACCTTTGACACTTTTCCATGATAATTTATTTTGTACTTGTTTAAGTGTGGTCTATGCTTAGTTTCTTAAGCCTAAGATAAATTCTATCATGGGTTAGTTGATCTGTTTATTTTGGTACATTTTATTGGATGTTTTTCAAGTTTTATATGGACTAATCAGGTTTTGCCTAGATCACTTGTGTCTAGGGGTTTTTAATTGAGTGCTACACACATGTGTTTCACTTTCTTACTTTGGAGTTTTACTTGAACAACACCACGTTCATATACTCCAGATTGATGAGTTGGCCACCAATTTTAATGCTTCTTTTGGCATGATTAATGACCATTAGATGGCATGCATTGATTTTTACGATCAACTATGGTTTTTATGGATTCGAGGAGCTTCTATGCTTTTATCCATGGTTTTATAAGGATCTTTTGATCTTTTGGATAATATCATGTGCTTTGAAGGTAGCATTTGTCTTCGTTTTTTACACTTAATTTTTGAGTATATTGCTTGTACTCTTGTACATATTCTAACTTGGATACCTAGTTGCTTATATACCTAGGTGAGTTATTTTTCTACCCTAGCTTTATTGTGTTTATTGGGTAGTTATCATTAGAAAGGTGCTAATAATTCAAATTCTTTTCTAATGATGTACTCGAAAAGAGTTATTCCTTGATGTGGTCTCAGGTATATAGAGAAAGGTTTTAGCATGTGAAAGTCTAGGATAAGGTCATATTATTCCTTTTATACACGATTTTATTCATATTTCCTAGACGATATACTAGGGAGTTTCAAATTGGTAAGGTATGTATGGGTGGTATCATGGTGGTATGGGACGCTAGCGATCCCTCACATATATTATCTTATGGGATAATTTGGGCTCAACTTACATCACTTAGCATGTTGACCTCAATATTCAAAGACAATCTCATTTTCTGAATTCATTTAAAGTTGTTTTGTGAGCATTCTCTAGATAAACTTCTTTTATCTATAGCCTGCATGTATTGATGAGTGTAATCTCGTCGGCATTTTCACTTATTGAAATCTCTTTCTTTAGAGTTTAACGAGTTTATCTTGTTGTGTTAGGATTAAGGAAATTTGGATTTTTTCTTTGTTGGCATTTCTTTCTCTAGTTTCGTACTTTAGATGATTTATACAATCAACCTGATGGTTTTACGGATGGACATATGTGACTCATTGAGACGTTGATGACTCTCTATGATATTGATATGGGTAACTCGAGACGCCAATAATTCCATGAGTAGATGTGGGGTACATCGGGCCGTCGATAGATATCTAGTTCCTGCTGTTATAATGCCATGTTTTCTTACTTTATTCCGAATGGTTTACAACGAGGAAACTACTTTGAGTATAAATTTCTATGATCATCCCGCCGCCGCAGTTTGATGGGCCAATAGAGAGTATGAATCAGATTGTAGAGGATATGCTTCGTGCATGTCTCTAGAAAAGCATCAAATTGGAAAAAGTATCTTCCAATGATAGAATTTACCTATAACAATTGTAAACATATGGCTATTGGTTTTAGTTTATTCATGCTTATAGCTCCAAGAACTCATTCATCTTAGTTTCCAGGAAGCCGGGAGAGGACAGAATCTCTTCCGGAGGTATGCCTTGAGATCGTCCCACGTCTGGGTTTCCAGACGGTTTGTTTCACAATGATTTCTCCATGCTACTCTGGATGTTACTACAATCTTTAGTCTGGCAAGAGCAATCTTACTTTTCTCATTGTATCCAATGACATCCAGGACTAACTTATGCAAGCATCCAGGGGGAAATAAAAGAATGCGTACTATCAATCAAAAGCTTAAAGCACTTACCCTTTCAGAAGAACTGATGATTTTGCCCTTGATGTTCAATGGCGGCATAAATCTGTCCTCTTTCTTCCTCCACTGCATCACCTATTGTGTGACAACTCTCACTGCTACTGTCTAGGGTGGGACTCTCTCTCGTTGGATTCCCCGATTCTAAGATTGGTTCTGAGACTGCTTTGCATTGAAGTTGCAGTCTGAGCTGGCACTCTTCTGGGGTTGCCCTAATTTTGACAAGGAGGACCTTGATTGGTTTGCTATGAAGGAGTCGGTCTCTGCATTCTAGGACCTTGGTTTCCTTGGCCCATTGACATAGAAGGAGTTGGGAAATCCTTGAGCTGGTGCCCAAAACCTTGACAATCGAAACACCTGTTTTCACTTCGAAGCCCTTCCTTTTGCATCCTGGAAAGAGCCGGAGTTCCTCCAAGGAAAAGGTATTCCTTCATTTCTGAAAATTCTAATCGCCTGGTTCTGATTTGGACCCTGGTGTCTTTTAGGAGGCGGAAGGTTGGAAGTACTTCCCGAGGTTTGGAACCTTTTGAAGGATGAGGGAGCTGGCTTTGGCGGGACCTTAACAACAAAGGCCTTGGCGAAGTCCTTTGCCATCTGCACTACTTCAGCCACCATTGAAATTGGTTTAGCATTCTTTACCAAGATATCCAAAGGTTTGTTCATTCCCCCCGAATGATCCTGGCCATCAGTTGTTCCTCATCCAGTGGTGGTGAGTATTTGAGGAGAAATGCAAACGCCTGGTGGTATTCCTCCGTGTGGTACGGCTTCCTTGGGTTAGCTCCAGGAACTCATTCATCTTAGTTTCCCCCCAGGAAGCCACGAGGAGGATAGAATCTCTTCTAGAGGTATACCTTGAGATCGTCCCACGTCTGGGTGTTCCGATCCAGATGGTTTGTTTCACAATGATTTCTCCATGCTACTCTGGCTGTTTCTACAATCTTTAGACTGGCAAGAGCAATCTTACTTTTCTCATTGTATCCAGTGACATCGAAGTATTCTTCCATGGCTTTGATCCACTTTTCCAAAGCCTCCCCTAAGTTTTTCCCTTCATCCTTAAAGGGACCTGCTAAGATCTATGAAGAGCTTTGTGAACATCAGGGTCAAGCTCTTCCTCATCCGCGCATGAGAGGATCTGGCTGTCTACCCAACGATTTGCACGTCTCATGATTCTGCCAAAAAACGATACATTGTTAAATTTCTATTTGACTTTGTCTCGAGATCCTAAGACTTAAGAAGTTCAGAAATAATTACTTTAAACAAGGTAATCGTTCTTATACTAATAAAGATCTACGACATACACCGAGAAAACAGATCTTATTTCTTTAAACTCGATATCTGATAGTCAAAATCACTTAGACAACTGGAAATTTTTCACAAAACATTCTTTATTTACATAAGGTTTGCAATATATACATAGAGCAACATGGCTCCATAAAATCAATGCCTCAATGTATACGCATGAGACCGCGATATTGCGGCTATGGACATCCGCGATACAATTGTTCCCTTACTGCTATTGGTGCTACAATCTTACTTCTTGGGATAAAATGGCTAAGAAGTCTGAAAAGATGACAAGTAACCCTAAAATCTCGAGGTGTGGGGTTATAAAGGATAACACCACGAACCACCTTTAACTTTAACAAGATCATGGCTAATGAGACGTTCTACGTCAGCATCTGGCGGCGCTGGTTGCAAGAGGCGTGGATATATTATGCTGCAAATTCAGACAAAATTCATCTTTGATTCTAGAGCTTTCAACAAAGCTCTGATACCAGGTATGAAACCCCTGTCCCCTGTTAAATTTGCAGCAATGTGATAAGCTATGGTGGATCAAATGCTAGAATCAACATCATTAACAAAGAGATTAGATGATAAAATTAAGACGTGATTAGTGAGCAATTAACTGATAGCTTAATGTAGGCATGGATAATCAAAAACCAGCAAATTCTCATTAGGCCAATGCCTTAATTTATAGAGTTTATGCATCCAATCCCACTGATTTCTCCTTGATTCACTCCACCTCTTTTGCTTGATTCTCTCCACCTCTTCCCAGAATATCTCCATACCTCCTAAATCTCCTCATGCTACCCTTTATTCTCTTCCAGTAGATACTTCTCACCTTTTCACAGGTTCTCTCGCATTTACAGATTCTCTTTTACAGCCTCTTGCCAAAGGGCTTGCACCCTATTTACTTTTATATTTCAACACCTCCCCTCAAGTGAATACTCCTAGCACACCTGGACCCTATACCAAGTTTCCCTCTTACTTGATAGTCCGCGACCAGTGCCTCAAGTCCCTAAACCCATAGTCCTTGACACTCTCTCTTTCTATGTGTCCAAGGCTACTACAAGTGCCCGTGACCTTGACTAAACTGCTCACACATATATCTACCACATGGTCTACATCATCGATGGCTCAGAGGTGGTTTTACTCTGTTGGGGCAGGTTACATTGGGTTGTTGGGTTTCTCTCTCTCTCTCTCTCTCTCAGAAAAGATGATTTGACTCCACTTCCTTTAGGAGCCTCCATGAAGTTTGCCGATGTCATTCCTTCTCCACTGGGTTTGCTGTAGCAGTCTCTTGCCATGTGTTCTCACTTTCCATGGTTGTCGCAAGTGAAGGTCCTTCCTCCTACTCTGCCTTTTCCTCGTCCTCATCCTCGGGAGAATCCTCCTCGGGTGAAGAATGCTTTTTCTTCTCCTACTGTTAAGTCCAGCCATTTCTTCTCTTTGCCTCTGGTCTCTTTCTCTAGTAGAGCTCCTTCTATCTCGTGTAGCTTCAATGCAGGTACATTCTTTAGTGTTGCTACAATGTTTTCATATTCACCTTTGTCCACACTCTTCAGAAACACTGCTAGTGCCTCATCATCTTCTACCTTTTTGCCAATAGCTGTGCCAGTTGTTGCTTAATGCTTTTATATCTGTTCAAGTGTGTGATTAAAGGTTCACTTTCCTTCATATCCAATTTGTAGAATTGCATTAACAGATTTATCTTTGAATTTTTAGCTTGTGTGCCAAATAATTTATTGAGTTCATCCCATGCATCTTTTGCCCATTGTATCCCTGTGATGTGATGAATGATTTCATCATTTAAACTGAGTGCCATAAGTCCCAACGCTTTTTCATTCCTGCTCTTCCACTCATTTTTCCCTCTCACCTCTAGGCATTCATCTCTTCCCTCAACTAGCCCCCACACAGATTTTTTCTCATGAGCAAATACATGGTTTTTGTGTCTGCCATGTGTAAAACTGCTTCCCATTAAATTTGGCTATCTCTTGTGCCGTACTCATGATAATGTGAAGGGGGTCTTACCTCTTGATCCAATTTCAAGATTCAAGGGCAGTGTCTACCCTTTTACAACTCAATCTGGTGTTTAGGTGATGATTACAATAGATTTATCAGCATAAAATCATAACAAATTACATTAAACCAAGGGTAACAAATCTTTACGGAATGATTGGAGTATCAAACCATCTCCGAATTGCAATCTAAAGTTATAGGGATTTATATCAGATACCTAATGGTTAATTTGAACCCTCAATTGTACCAAAATATAGTGATTAGTATTGATTAATCACTTATTATCAAATTAATCCTCAATTTTGTGTGCAAAAAATAGAGTATGCGAGGAGTCCAAATCTGAGGCCTTAGAGCTCAAATCCTTTCAAGGCCATCAATAGCAATCAGTCTAGTAGAGGATTAAGCCAAGAAACACAAGATTTGACCAAACATTGAATGCTTAATCTGTGTTTTACCAAAGTCACCTGCATATTTGATGAAAGAGCTTGGATCTCACTGTAGACTTGATCAAATCAAAATTTGTCTTCACCAACTTGTAGAGCACCCTTGAAAACCCCTAGGGCCAAGAGGAATTAGAGCCATTGCATCTGTGGAAGACAAGATCTCCAATTTCTTCAGAAAAAGATGCGCTGAAAAAAACACGATTTTCTCCTGCTTCTTGTGCCGGCGACGGTTTGATGAATTTCTTGAATGGGCTGGAGCCCAATGGGTATGGCTATGTGTGGCTAAGAGCTTTTGTCCTAATGTTTCTCCTAGAGGGAGATCAAGCCCCTCCACTGGTTGGGGGTGCAGAGACTACTTGAAAAAGAGGTTAAAAAAATCTAATTGTCTACTCATCCTAATTAGCCAAGTGATTAGCAAGATAATGGGCTCATAAACTTGATGGATTCCAGGCTAGGCTCTGATACTATGTTAAATTTGTAGCAATGCGATGAGCTATGGTGGATCAAATGCTAGAATCAACATCATTAACAAGGAGATTAGATGATAATAAGATGTGATTAGTGAGCAATTAATTGATAGCTTAATGTAGGCATGGATAATCAAAAACTAGCAAATTCTCATTAGGCCAATGCCTCAATTTATAGAGTTTACATCCAAGCATCCAATCCCATTGATTTCTCTTCTCCTTAATTCACTCCACCTCTTTCCAGAATATCTCCACACCTCCTAAATCTCCTCATGCCACCCTTTATTCTCTCCTAGTAGATACTTCTCACCTTTTCACAGGTTCTTTCACATTTACAAATTCTCTCCTTGATTCACTCCACCTCTTTCCAGAATATCTCCACACCTCCTAAATCTCCTCATGCTACCCTTTATTCTCTCCTAGTAGATACTTCTCACCTTTTCACAGGTTCTCTCACATTTACAGATTCTCTTTTACAGCCTCTTGCCAAGGGCCTGTTCTCGCACATACCCTATTTACTTGTATATTTCAACACTCCCCGTGCATCGAAATCTGGGGAGTTAGCAGCGGAAGTAGCAACCTCTCATGCGGGGCAGGATTTCCCACTTGGGGCCTCACCCCACGAATGTCCAGACAAGAGACTAATCCAGCGGTTCCTCTGAAATCGAGACTCAAAAAACTTCCCTTGCCCAAAAAACTCGGGATATTCAACTAGGAAAAAACTTCTAATAACGAAAATTTTATCTAACGGGTCAAGGCCTTAGCTATCCTTTCTATTCTGACCAAACCCGTAGGTCACATGGCCAGATCAAGGAAGGGACTTGCACTTGGTTCATAGAAATCATCGCTTTTTTTTCCTTAAGCGAGGCATAGCCGTTGATTCTTTCCCATAGGGACTTACTCTAACTAGCGTAACTTGAACGTATGTAAATTTATTGTAGGAATCCACCGATTCAGCCTACCCCAACCGGCCCATGGGTTAGCCAACCGCCTAACCACTGAATTGGTGGCATCCCTTTTTATAAAAATTTGGTTGTGTTTTGTCCCGAGTACCAGGGAGGAAAAGAGGTCCCACACCCCCTAGTAGCTGGCACTCAAGAAAAATACAAAATAGACACACCACTTACACACCCAATATGAAATTGCCTTTTTCACAGATTCAGCTGTCTTTAAAACCAAATTGGAATGAAACCATAATGTTTCCATCATAATCCTCAAAATTCTAGTCCAATGTTTTACAATCAAAATGTCATCCGAACTCTCCGTTGTTGAAGACCAGCTAGTCAACCAACGAGATCCGATTTCAAGTTTCAGTTCACATAGATAATTCCTTGCCATGCTCTTATTTTTTTCCTTGAATGGGCATCATTCCCAAAAGATGGATCAATTGGGGTTGTCCAAAAATTAGAGCTTATACATAACGATGTATGTGGCCCCATGAGGATACCATCAATCAAGGGATATCTCTACTTTGTGACTTTTATTGATGACTACTCTAGACACACTTGGGTGTATCCATTGAAGGAAAAGTCAGAGGTTTTACATGCTTTGGACAATTTGTTTCTATGGTTAAAAATGTATCTATATATAAAGTTGGCATCCTTTGTATAGATTGAGGGGGGGAGTATATGTCAAAGTATTTTCATGTATATATGGCTAAAATCTCCAGACTGCGAAGAAGAAGTAGAAGAAGCCCCCTCTGAGAGACTAGGGGTAGTCTCAACAAAGACCCTGCTGCTGAAGTCTCTGGGATCTCCTCAAGCAATCTTGGCTGGTCTCTCGAAGCTCGGTAACTCCAGAATCCTGGACTGTCTGAAAGAAGGTACACGCCATGCCCTAGTAGGGCGGTCCTGAGTGACCTCTGCATCCTGATGCTCCTCTTGGGCCCCCTCATAAGAGGGTATAGGCGCTATCTCCGGTATGGGTGCGGGAGGAGGAATGCGTGGCAACATGGCTGGAATGGACGGAGACTGAGAAGCAAAAGGTTGAGCTGCCTTGCCATAGTTTTGCTGTATTTTTTGAGAATTCTCAAAATTCTACTTTTAAATAAATACCCATAATTATGAAATGTGGTGGGAATTCCTCTTTTAAACTAAAAAAATTTATTATGCATACATAGCATAATTATAAACATAATTATAAGCATTTATAATTAAACCTCTTGATTAATCTTAAAAATATCCATTTATCATTCCTTTATGAAAATACTTACAAAAATATTATCATAACTCTTTTTCAATCTTAAAATGAATTAATTTGATTTTTCATAATCATAAACAAGTTTAAAAGAAATAATCATCATTTTTATCTAGATTAAAAGAATTAATCATCATTTTTATCTAGATTAAAATCATAAAAATACTTAATCTTCTCCTCTAGCCTGTCAAGCCTAGAGTTTTGATTAAGATGATGAGATTAGCACTAAGATCCATCCTTCTAACAAGGATCCATCCAAAAAGATGATTAATCTTTCAAAAAGAGAGATTTACTAATCAAAAACATTACATGTAAGCATAAAAGATTAGCATTAATCCAATTAAAACATTATGAATCACTAAAAAGCTTGATTTCAAGAAAAAACCATTGATTAAAAAGCTTCCCAAGCATTATAGAGGTTGGGAAGAAGATAACCATGTGCTAGCATGTTAGGTAGTAACATGTGTGAGACATAAATGACCGCGTCCAGCTGGTCATAGTGTGTGGACATTAGCTAGGGTTAGCTGTGTGTGGACACAACACAGTGTGTGTTGTGTATTATGGATTATGGTTTTATGCATTGTGTGAGAAGGGAGATGGCTTCCCTCTATGGTTAGGGTTTGCAATATACATTAGGGTTTGCTCCTGTGTGTGTGCCTTCTCTCCCTCTACCTGTTTTTCATCATGGTATCAGAGCCTGGTGCTCTCTATTAGGGTTTCTGTGAGTGAGTGAGAGAAGAGGGAGAAGAAGCTGTGAAGCTTGCCATTGATGCTGTGAAGCTTGGAGCACACTGATTTCTATCAAATCTGAGAACTTGGCCTACCGGGTAAGGACTACTAAACACCTTTGAGCGAATTACACGTGATTCAAGCACAAACAAGGCAAATCAGGGTTGCCCAAAGCAAAAGAAAATTTTGGTTTTTTGCAAGCTTTCCACCATTGGAGCTTAAAAGCAGTAATGTATTATGAAAATAGATGCAATCTGGCAAAGGAACATGTATGTGACAAGGATTAATGTATTGGCAACTCATGTGCAAGCCCTAAATTGAATTTGGAGCCAAGTTGGTGCATTTATGTGAGAGGAAAATCACTGGTTTGAACCCTTCACAAAAAAAGAGAAATGATGCTCATTGTGGATGCAATTAAAGCTAGCTTTTTGCAAAAATCACTCAATTGATGGATTTAGTACATGCCTAGGAGTGTTGGGCACCCATATCTATCTTCAAACAACTCTATGAACTCACCAATTCTCCTCAGGAGCAGGCGGTGCAGCATATCATGAGGAAATAGAGCAGTTTTTTATCTTTTTGCTAAGTGGAGGCCAAAAATCAAGTCTTGTGGTTGAAAAATTCCAAAATCTTCTTAGCAATTTTGTGGTACATACACTTGAGAAGGAAGATACATGATTGGTTGAAGCAATTATGCATTATGGAGTTGGAAAGGAGCTAATTAAACAGGCTGTCTATTATGATTAGTGAAACAGAGGGTGATTAATCGACTAATTACTCTCTCATCTTAAATAATCGGTCTGATTCCATGGAGTTATAGACATCAATGCTAAGCTAATGAATGCCTGGTCTCTCAATTTGGACAAGAATCAAAGGAATTAGAGCACTTTTACTACTGGTCTTTTCTGGTTTTACTAGTTTTTCTCAAAACAAAGAAGGGGACGTGACAAATTTGATATGTACGCACCTTGGTTGGTGTTGATATGCCGCATTGAGCTTTTTTAGGTGTCAATGCAAGTTATCCACACCACTTGATTGAACCACTACATTGCAATTTGAAGCCTTGTAAAGCGTGCCAAAATAGGGTACCTTGGACTGCGTATGCCAGTTCATTTTGGATGCAATCAGTTTGATTTTCTACATCAAAAGTGAAGTTTGTTGAGTACGTTGGAGTATTTGGAACACTTATTAGAGTGTGGTTGAGCTGAGGAAGGCTCGTTTATAGATTTGGACGTGTGCGGAAGGTGCATTTGCATTGAGCAAATATGTCAGACAACCCAATACAAATTGTGGGTGAAAAGTTGGATAGGAAGAACTTCCAGGCGTGGAAGTACAGGATTAAAATTTTTCTAAAGGGAAAAGGTTTTTGGAACCTTGTTACAGGTGTGGAGCCAGAGCTGGAACTACCCCAATAACCTACACAGCAACAAGTTGTAGCTCATAAACAATGGTCAGAAAGAGCATACAAAGTTTTGCATTACCTGTCTATATGTATCTCGGATGCTATACTCATACATATACATGATGCTGAGAATCCCAAGGATGCATGGGATACATTGGTAAAGCTGTTTGATAACAAACACTAGTGCTCGCAAGTCTCAGTTGAGACAACAAATTCATAATGTCAAACGGAAAGGAAGGAGCATCCATGATTATGTACAAGAGATAAAGAAGTACGCAGATGCATTGGCAACAATCAATGCCCCCATGCCTGATGATGATCTGGTAGACATTACCTTGCGTGGTCTTGGCAAGGAGTATAAGTCTTTTAATACATCCATCTCGGTTTGGAGTGCAGGTTTACCAGATTTTGATGAGTTGGTTTCAATCTTGCTTGTTGAGGAAATCAAACTCAGTGACTCTTTTCATGATGCATCTACTAGACATGATGATAATGGCAAAAATCAGGCTTTCTATTCACAAAGGGGATTTAGAGGCAAGGGGAAGATTTGCATCACGTGGCCATGGTAATGGTCGTGGATGGCATGACAGGTCACCACAACAGAATTTTTATCCTACATATGGTGCTAGAGTTGGTCGTGGATATACACCTCAGAGAGGCAGAGGTAATCCTCGTGGTAGAGGACGCTGGCAAGGCCAGCAAACATCTATGCAAAATGTGGAATGCCATTACTGTGGGAAATTCGGTCATATGGCACGTGATTGTTTCCGCAAACAAAATGATTTGAGAGGGGGTAGAGCACAACATGGTGGACATTATGTACAACATGGTGGAAATTATGCAAGTGGTGGAAATTATGCATCAAGTAGTAATGATGGCAGTGCAAATCACTTGTTTGCCATGAAACATATTGTGGGATCTATGATGACAAATGGTGAAAGTGATGACACTTGGTATATGGACTCTGGAGCATCAAACCATATGACTTGTCATGGCAAATGGTTTGAGCATATGAAGCCTATGGATGTGCAAGGCTATGTGGAAACAGGAAATGATACCCAACTTGCTATCACACATGTTGGAAGTGTACCATTGGTTATGCACAATGGTGAAACAAAGTCTATGGTGGCAGATGTCTTGTATGTGCCTTCTATTACAAAAAGTTTAGCCTCAGTTGGTCAAATAGTGGAATAGGGTTTACAGGTTTGTTTCAACGAGCATGGTTGCTTCGTTGAGGATTTCAAAAATGGATGTAGAGTCATTGCCAAAGGCAAGAAAGAAGGCAGGTTATTTAAGTTGGATGCTGGGATTCCTGAGTTGAAATCAACCATGTTCTCTAAAAGCCAAAATGTGGTACAGGACATTGACATGTGGCATAAAAGGATTGGACATGTGAACATACAAAGGTTAAAGAAGAACATGCAGGCAAGAGGCATTGTTAGTGGACTACCTAGATTCAAGTATGATGGGAATATGCATGTTTGTGATGCCTGTCAGTTTGGAAAGCAGGCGAGGTTTTTGTTTCCTAAAGAAGGCAACATGAGTAGCAAAGGCCACTTGAGATAGTTCATAGCAATGTATGGGGTCCTGCACAAAACCCATCCATTAAAGGCAGCTTGTATTATGTGACATTCATTGATGATTTCAGCAGAATGACTTGGATTTACTTTCTCAGAGAGAAAAGTGAAGTGTTGGGAAAGTTTATGGACTTCAAAGCTTTTGTAGAGAAGCAATATGGCTCTTGGATAAAATGTTTGAGGACAGATGGAGGTGGTGAATACACCTCACATGCTTTTGAGCATTTCTTGAGAAAGCATGGCATAAGAAGGCAGTTAACTTACAGGTACACACCTCAGCAAAATGGTGTTGCTAAGAGGAAGAATAGAGTCATTTGTGATGTGGCCAGGGCGATGCTCAATGAAAAGAGCATGCCAGACTATTATTGGGCAGAAGCGTGTGCCACCGCGGTGTATGTACTTAATAAGACACCCACAGCAGCCATACATGGAAGTACACCAGAGATGCGGCTTACAGGTTTTAGGCCAGACATTGGACACCTCAAAGTGTTTGGTTGCATAGCTTATGTACATGTGCCTGACGAGAGAAGGAGGAAGTTGGATCCTAAGACAGAAAAGTTTGTGTTTGTTGGATATGCACAGGATCGCAAGGCATATAAATGTTACAATCCATAAACTAGGCAAGTGGTTATCTCACGAGATGTGGTGTTTGATGAACTTGCTAGTTGGTACAAAGCAAAGGATGAGGGTGTCATTGATTCTCGTGTGCATGTGAACTTGCCACAAGCAAGTTCTATCTCTATGTCGTCTGGGACAGCAAAGTCTGAGAGTAGCACTATACGTCCATCGTCAAGACGCTTGAGACATGAGAGTGTGAGCCCTGGGAGTAGTGTTGTGGATAAAGGGAAAAAGAAGGTTGAAGGAATTGGCATTACAGGTTATGAGTCATCAAGTTCAGAGAGTTTGGATGAGGAACTTGGCATACCACTTTTACGCACACCTGGTGCAAGACAGGATAGATATGTGCCTCCACATGCTAGAGTGACAGGTGTTTAGAGTGATCCACATGCATTGCAGAGATCCCAAAGGGTCAGGTATCCAGTTTTGACAGGTTGACATATCGTGATTTTGCTATGCATTACGCATATATGACCTCTTTGGTGAAGCATGTGGAACCTACATGCTATACAGAAGCTATTGGGAAGCATGTATGGGAGAGAGCAATGGATGTTGAGATGATGGATGCTTTGGTTCATAATGAAACATGGGATTTAGTTGCCAAAAATGTCATTGGTTACAAATGGGTTTACAAGGTGAAGTGCCCACAAGGCAAAAATGTCATTGGTTACAAATGGGTTTATAAGGTGAAGTGCAAGTCAGATGGTTCCATTGAATACCATAAAGCGAGATTGGTAGCTAAGGGTTATGCACAAACCCAAGGATTGGACTATGATGAAACATTTAGTCCAGTTGCAAAGATGGGAACAGTGAGAGTAGTCATTGCTATGGTTGCAGCAAATGGTTGGGAAATGCATGAAATAGATGTGAAAAATGCATTTCTAAATGGTGATCTACAAGAGGAAGTTTATATGGCACAGCCAGAAGGATATGTACACCCGAGGTATCCCACTCATGTATGCAGATTAAAGAAAGCATTATATGGTTTGAAGCAAGCACCTCGTGCTTGGAGTGATAAGATAAGCCGATATCTTATCTCCCTTGGATTTCAGGTTTCTTCAGCAGATTCTTCACTCTATGTGAAGAAAACAGATCATGGGATTGTCTTACTTGTCATCTATGTGGATGACTTGATTGTCACAGGAGTTCATACTACAGATGTTATGCATGTCAATAAGGCATTGAGTGGGCAGTTTGACATGAAAGACTTGGGTGAATTGAGATATTTTATTGGGATTGAAGTGATCAAATACCATGCAGGTACATGGTTAGTGCAATGCCAATATGCATTGGATATGTTGGCAAAATATGGGATGACAGGGTGTAAGCCACTGAGTACACCTTTGGAGTAGAATGTAAAGCTGCGGGCTGATTTTGGTGAAGAATTGGATGATCCATCTATGTATAGAAAGATGATTGGTAGTCTTATTTACATTACTATCACACACCCGGATCTCAGTTATGCTGTGGGGCTAGTAAGCCAATTTATGTAGAGCCCCAGAAAACCTCATTTGGATATAGTGAGACGCATTATACGATATGTAAAGACCACTGCACATTATGGTCTTCTTTATGAGCATGGTAAAGGCTTCGATGTACATGGCTACACAGATGCAGATTGGGCACGTAGCTCATATGACAAGAGGTCTACTAGTGGTTATGTCTTTACATTTGGAAGTGCAGCGATACAATTGTTCCCTTACCGTTATTGGTGCTACAATCTTACTTCTCAGGATAAAATGGCTAAGAAGTCTGAAAAGATGACAAGTAACCCAAAATCTCGAGGTGTGGGGTGATAAAGGATAACACCATGAACCACCTTTAACTTTAACAAGATCATGGCTAATGAGATATTCTGCGTCAGCATCTGGCGGTGATGGTTGCAAGAGGCATGGATATATTATGCTGCAAACCACTTATGTTGTCGTCTCTCAGCTGGGTCTGGAAAATATAGCTCCTCAAAATGATTAGCGAGCCTTGCCCTGCTCGTTCAAGTTGTATAGCAGAAGAGAGGATATGCTCAAAAGCGAAAACAGTCATATCCTGAGTTTGAGTAAGATCGAGGATACCAGATAAATACGGGGCGTCCATCTATAAAATCCAATTCATCAATGAAGCTTAATGTGAATGAAAATACAGCATGTGAATACATCTTTCTAGGAATTTATTACAAAATTCAGACAAAATTCATCTTTGATTCTTGAGCTTAAGTATGAGACCCCTGCTCCTTGTTAAATTTGCAGCAATGTGATGAGCTATGGTGATAAAATGCTAGAATCAACATCATATTAACAAAGAGATTAGGTAATAATTAAGAAGTGATTAGTGAGTAATTAACTGATACCTTAATGTAGGCATAGATAATCAAAAACCAGCAAACTCTCATTAGGCCAATGCCTCAATTTATAGAGTTTACATCCAAGCATCCAATCCCTCGCTATATACTGCCAATAAAGAGCTGCAGTTATACCCTCGCTATATACGGGTAGTCATGGTCCTTGGAATTATAAGGTAAAGACCATCGTGTCTAGGCCTCAAGCAAGTCAGGGATTCCATACAATTGTGGTACTTCCATCTGAAGACCCAATTACCAATTTACGAATTTCAGTTTGAATATCAAATTGTATGAATTTTATCACACAATTACAACCTTTTAGTGCTTCTTGATAAATTTTTTTGACATATTTGGATTCTCGGTTGATCCTCATTAGCCAAACAGCTCTAATACCAACTGTAAGATCCATGTCCCCACCGCGCAACAATTTCAGGGGTGCTAGCAGTGGAAGTAGCACTTCTTGCGCGGGGGCAGGGTCCCACACTCGGGGCCTCGCCCACAGATATCTGGACAAGAGATTAATCAATCGGTTTTCCAAAACCGAACCCGAAAAAAACTTCCTTCGTATTTAATTCAATCATTTAATGAAATCATAGTATTACTGATCATAAACTTCCAAGTATCCGGTTGAATCTTAATTTCTAATCATTCCTTCATTGGAGTATCTATGGCATCATTGGCAACTAGAACGCTCACCACCTGTTCACTCAGGGGCCTTTTCTATAGTTCCTAGCTCATAGTACCCGGTAGATAATCACTTATAAAAATCAAGATGGAATCCTCGTTGAAGATCAGCAAGATCAACCAACAGATCCATATAGATTAATCCATCGGTTTTCCAAAACCGAACCCGAAAAAACTTCCTTTGCCCGGAAAGCACGGGCGATTCCACCAGGTTAACTTTTCCCTAACATAGTCAAAAGCCTTAACTAACTGAACTCATTTGACCGAACCCGTAAGTCCCATAGTCAGATCAAGGAACAAGATTGTACTTGGATCATAGAAACCAAAGCTTTTTTCCTCATTGAGAGGCACAGCCGTTGATTCTTTTCCATAGAACAATTTTTGTCCATGATTTACTTCATCTATCGAACTAAACAGAAATTGAGTCTCAATTTACGGATCCATCAGTCTAGCCTAACCCCATCCAGTCCCATGGGTTAGCCAACCGCCCAACCACTGTAGTGATGGGATCCAATTAGGAATTTGGTTAGGTTTTGTCCCAGTTACCAGGGAAAAGAGTAGCCAGATTTTCAAGCAAATTTAACTCCAGTCACACCACTTACACACCCAATATAAAATTGCCTTTTTCCTAGATTCAAATGTATTTAATTCAGTCATTTAATGAAATCATAGTGTTACTGATCATAAACTTCTAAGTATCCGGTTGAATCTTAATTTCTAATCATTCCTTCATCGGAGTATCTATGGCATCATTGGCAACTAGAACGCTCACCACCTGTTCACTCAGGGGCCTTTTCTATAGTTCCTAGCTCATAGTACCCGGTAGATAATCACTTATAGAAATCAAGATGGAATCCTCGTTGAAGATCAGCAAGATCAACCAACAAATCCATATAAGAGAGCTATGGACTCATCAGTTGAGGACCAGCAAGGTCAATCAACCAGATCCATACTCGGTTTCAGAAAACAACTCTTACTCCTTGTTCCAATATCTTCCACGACGCACGTGTGGGTATATTCGGCAACCCAGATCCCGAGCACCGTATGGTTAGCACTCTCTAGGATCCTTCGCAAGTCACCTAGCGCTTCACTCATAGGCCTCATAGGCCGCTTCCTTGGTCCCTCATCCACCGTACCGAAAGCTCACCATTTAAATCGAACCGAGTTGGTCAAGACCTCAGCCGACCTTGCTACGCGAGACGTCCTCCATTGACTCTCCGTCTCACAGCAGTTGCAACTTTATCAGTTAGGTCTCCATGACCTTAATCACAAGACGGTCAAAATGCTTCCCCAGCATTCTTGACATAAAACAGCCATTTACAAACAGGTCACAATTACAGTTTCTATATTAAACTCTCGTCTTTCCACATTATCCCTCATCCATCCACATTACTTATTCCACATTCCATTCATATGTGTACTCATTCTCATCCGATCACATCATTTTCCATCTCATCACCTCAGATTCATTCACATCACATATTATATATTCACATCCCAATTCACAAGTGATCACATCTCATCCATTCACTCATATCGAGACGACACATCATTTCACATACACATTCGCATTCATTATTCTACATACACATCCACATTCATACATCCACATCATACATCCAATTCCACATCCGCATTCATACATACACATCCATATCCACATCCATACATCCACATCCACATTCATACATCCATATCCACATCCACATCCATACATCCACATTCATACATCCACATCCACATCCATACATCCATTTCCACATCCACATCCACATGTATACATCCATTTCCACATCCACATTCATACATCCACATCCACATTCCATATCTACATCTATACATCCACATCCATACCCACATCCATACATCCACATTCACATTCACATCCATACATCCATATCCACATTCCACATTCATACATCCATTTTCACATCCTCATTCATACATCCACATCCACATACATACTTCCATACATCCACATCTACATCCATACATCCATTTTCACATCCACATTCATACATCCACATCCACATACATACATCCACATCCCCATCTACATCCATACATCCACATCCACAGCCACATCTACATTCATTCTTTCACATACATATATCTATATCCATTCTTTCACATACATACATCTCCATCCATTCTTCCTTCTCATTTTCATCTATCTGATTCATTTCACATCCTCATATCTATTTATAGAATACAACAGAATTTTTATTTTTGATATAAGATTTCTTTACGCATCTATTTATGCATAAATTCCATTTTAAGGAGAATAACACTTTCGAAATAAAATTCAATCTTTTAAGCATCTTCCTATGCATAAATTCATTCTAAAAGAGAATCACACTTTTGAATTAAAATTCAATCTTTTATGCATCTTCTCATGCATAAAATCAAAATTGATGAAAATAACTCTTTTAAACTAAAAATAGATTTCTTTATGCATCTTTCTATGCATAAAATCAAAATTGTTGAGAATAACACTTTTGGGTTAAAATAAATTCTTTATGCATCTTTCCATGCATAAATCCAAGTTAGTAGGAATTACACTTTTAGAATAAAAGAATTTCTCTTATGCATCTAATTTATGCATAAAATCTATTTATGATGAAAATCTCACTTTTAATTTAAAAAAAAACTTTTATGCATATGTTTATGCATGCAAATCATTTATGATGAGAATCACTCTTTTAATATAAAAGAATTTCTTTTATGCATCTAATTTAAGCATAAAATCATTTATGATGAAAATCTCACTTTTAATATTAATTCTTTTATGCATCTAATTTATGCATAAAATCATTTATGATGAAAATCACACTTTTAATATATAAAAAATATCTTTTATGCATACAAATCATTTATGATGAAAATCACTCTTTAAATATAAAAGAATTTCTTTTATGCATCTAATTTATGCATAAAATCATTTATGATGAAAATCTCACTTTTAATATAAAAAATATATCTTTTATGCATATGTTTATGCATACAAATCATTTATGATGAAAATCACTCTTTTAATATAAAAGAATTTCTTTTATGCATCTAATTTATGCATAAAATTATTTATGATGAAAATCACACTTTTAATATAAAAAATATCTTTTATGCATATGTCTATGCATACAAATCATTTATGATGAAAATCACTCTTTTAATATAAAAGAATTTCTTTTATGCATCTAATTTATGCATAAAATCATTTATGATGAAAATCACACTTTTAATATTAAAAAATATCTTTTATGCATATGTTTATGCATACAATTCATTTATGATGAAAATCACTCTTTTAATATAAAAGAATTTCTTTTATGCATCTAATTTATGCATAAAATTATTTATAATGAAAATCTCACTTTTAATATAAAAAATATATCTTTTATGCATATGTTTATACATACAAATCATTTGTGATGAAAATCACTCTTTTAATATAAAAGAATTTCTTTTATGCATCTAATTTATGCATAAAATCATTTATGATGAAAATCACACTTTTATAATCAGAATAACAATTTCAATATACTTCCTCTATGCATAGAACTTAATTCTAAAGAAAGTAATACTTTTTTAATAAAATATTTTTAGTATGTATTTTCTTATACCTAGGATGAAAATTAACACTTTAAGAATACATATACGATGAAAATTACTCTTTTTGAATTAAAAAAATAAAACTTATTTTACACAATTTTAGAAAATTTTGCCATAACCTCCTTTGTATGGCTGACCATTTTTCAATTTTTAACTCTCTAAAATCAACTAGAATTTCACTAAGAGTATTGAAATCATTCTAATGTAAATAATTTTTACTTATTTAAGAAAAACATTATGAAAAACTTGATTCTATCCATTAATCATTCATCTAGGATAAAGAATGGTTGGATTTACTAAAGAAGAGAGGGGAAGGAAGACAAAAATCATAAAAACCATTAAAATTAAGCATAAATAGAAATTTATGTATTTCCTTACTGCCATTCATTAATTAACTTCAATAGCATTAAAAAGCCATTCCAATTAAGCTTCTCAAGCTTGAGAGGGGTTGAGAAGAGAGAAACATTGAGAAATTATGGAAAAAGATCAAAATTCACACTTTACCTTACAAATTGCTTGACTCTTTGATCACGGTAGAGGTCCCCAACCAATCAATTGGTTTGGTGTGTTGATGGAGCCACCAATGGAGATTGAAGAAAGAGGGAAGCTCCAATTTCTTCAATTTGGAGAGAATTTTAGAGAATAGTAAAAATTATCATTATTTCAGCATAATTCTGGCATAGTATAATTCTCTTATTTTTTTACAAAGGGCTCAGGTTCTATTTATAGGAGAGGGAGGCTCTAACCAAGATCAACTGATTTCTAGAATTTTCCAGATTCAGTTTGGTTGAATTTGGACTAGATTTGGACCTAGTTTGGTTCTTTTTTTATTCGGTTTGATCCAAGAGAGAGGAGAGATAAAAATATCTCATTATTTTTTAGTTTAAAACTCATTCAAGCATGTGAAGTAGGTGCCTCCTTGAAGGGACTCCCCTTCCTTACACATGTGTCAAAATGGAATCATTATATCCAAAATATCTCATTTTTTTAATAATACTCATAGTTTTTTACTAATAACCCTTGTACATAGTCAACTCTTCATCTTATGTGAACATTTACTCATTTTTAGAATTTTTCTTTTACAAATTGGATTTTTCTCCTCCCCACACATGGATTGATCTTGTTGGCCCATAGGAACCTTAATTTAAAATTTCAAAAAAATCTTGATCCTCAGGATAAGGCCTCTACTTGATTTCTAATGCACCTTCTGAAAATCTTTTTGTACTTCTATTTTGGGGGAACTTATTTCAATAAGAAGAGATATTTTTCCATCCAAAATATTTAAAAACTGAATTACCACTCTCTAGAAGATTTTCTCTCTCTAGGCCAAAACTGGTAGAAACAAGATCTTTTATATTTCTGAAGAGGGATTTGACTACAGAGGAAGATACTGGACATCCTGAGAGGCTAGGGAGGAATCTTACATTCTACCCCACTTAAAAAAATACGGGATGTCCTTATCTCGCAGGTGGAGTATGATCTCTTTCATCTTCTTCTTCTTCTTCAATCACTTCCAGCGTTACTGCCTTGGAAGTGGACGCTTGGAAGTGGACGACCGATTTGGGAACAACTCTCTTTGACTTCCCCTATTCTGAATTGGAGGTCTTGCATTACTTTGGGTTGAAACTGCAGGTTGGATAGAGGGTCTACCTCTGGGATTTCCCTGATTTTGGCAGATAGAACTCTGATTACTCTGAACGGAAGGGGCTGGAGTCTGGAATCTTGATCCTTGATTTTCTTACCCTGAAAACCTCGATCCAAAAGGAGTTGGGCAATCCATACTGTGATGTCCAAATCCTTGACAGTTTGTCATGAGAATATATTTTAAGTCCTCTAGAAAAATATTATTCATCCCCTCTTGAGTAATTTGGGGACGCCTAGATTACTCTTGCGTCATGCCGGCTAGGTTAATATCGTGGGTGACACCACTATAAATATTAATACGTGCGGTATATGACGTATGTTTGAGGCCACCTATGATTATTTCAGTTAGGTTTGTATGGCAGGGTGATTCTTGGGGTACTTACGCCTGGTAGTCATGAGTTGGTGATGATTTGTGCCTGTTTAATATTTGTGGGATTAATTTAATAATTAATTGGGCTTATATTTTCAAGTGATGAAGACTATGGGAATTGAAGAGTTTATTTTGGAAGAAATGTCTTGGATCATCACATTTCATTTTTGGCAAGCATAGTAGCTTGTAACCTTATTAAATGATTTTTCCATTTTGAACTTTAGGAAAGATACATTTATTTTTTGTGGAATTTATTAAAGCTTATGGCTTTACCCTAGTCCCAATTTGACACTCTATTTTTGTTAAAGAAGAGTGCCGTGCTCTCTAAAAAGCACATCTTGTATTTTGGGAGCTATGGCCTAATTTTGGTGAAAAAGAAAGCTAATAAAGAAATACTCTTGTGTGGGGAGAGGCCACGCACAAGAGGGGGGAAGATTGCACCCAATATGGTCTTTTTGGAGCTAAGTATTTTTGTTTAAGTGTTTAATTTTTCAATTGATTTGATTTAGTTGAAGCTTACAAGCAATGGTTTTTATGATTGAATTAATTCTCTACTTTTCCACAATCAATTCCTAGAATAAGATTCCGGTTGCAGTGGTATCAGAGCTTGGGCTAGGAGATTTGTGGAGAAGGTAGAAAAGGGCTTCAACTTCTCAAAAATCAAGAAAGTGCAGGAATTTATCCAGTGGACAGAAGGGTGTTTTGCAGGTCTTTACCCAAAGGTCAAAGATTCAAAACTAGATCTACTCTCAAACCCACTCACCACCCTGCAAAACCATCCCTCTCTATCAAAAAGTGGTTTTTTCAAATACTCTGTGAAATCAGAATCTGACCGTATGGATGAAATCCTCATAGCCAAAAACCTCACGGGTAACTCTCAGAAATCAGAAAGCTTCAAGGTTGAGCAAATCTATAATGGATGGAGCAGATAAATCCATGCAAAAGACATTATATAATTCTCCATAATCTTTTGGAACAAGGAGCGCACGGCGGCAGCCTGCCGGCGTAAAAGCGTGGAGTGGAGAAAAAAAAATTAGCTCCATAAGCTAATCACTCCATAATCTTGATTTTCTCTTAATCCTAATCAAGCTTACTTTTCCCAATCCCTATGCAAGTCACATCACTCCTTTTTCAACCTCTACTTTTTCCTATTTCCAAATTTGAGGAGAAATTCAAAGGTTTTCCAATTCTGAAAATTTCTGGGTGCAGAAAAGTCATTGACAGGTTTTAAAAAGTTTTTCAAAATTGCCTAGAAAAGGCCAGAAAATTTCGAAATCACTTCTGAAAAATTCTGAAAATTTCAAAAAAATATTACAAAGTTTGGGCAAGGTTTACAAGACTGTTTCAGTAGGTTTCAAAGTGCAAAAAAATTATTTCATCAACAATTCGACTAGCCCAAGACTCTTGAATCACGCGAAATCGTTCGGGATTTGTTTGAGGCGACGAGAATTCAATTCAGCCATTGAACAACGTCTTGTTCAGCTTCAACCAAGATCGAATCGCGGGAGAAAGACAAGATAAGTACTCATTTTTGCTTGATTTATTTACATCAAATAAAGTAAAATTTTATTTATCTACATCATTTGCACAAGCACTATGGCAGATTTGCCTATCTCGCCATCAATTCAAGAGCAACTCCTTTCTTTACAACATCAAATTGTAGAAGAAAGAGAGAAGCGTATTGAATTGGAGAGACAGCTCTCGAATCGTAGACGCAAGCGTGACTCTTCGCTATCTTTTGATGACGAAGATGACACTATTCAAAGGGCTGTAAATGCTACATTGCAAGCACAAAGGTCACAAAAAGAATCCAAGATTAGTCGGAAAGCTTTCACATTTCAAAATTATGATGGAAAGAAGGATGCTAGGGTCATTTTAGCTTGGCTTAGTCAACTAGATGACTATTTTTCTGGAGAAAAATTTTCAGAGAAAGATAAGATTAAATGTGCAGTCAATCATATGGTAGACAGTGCAGCTTTATGGTGGAGTGTAATTAAGCAAGGTCGTGATAAGCCAGATTCTTGGAAAAGATTTCAACGGCTGGTTAAAAAGCACTTTTTACCCTCATAATTCAAGTCCAAAGTTAGGCACCAATGGGATACTTTGCATCAATTGGAAAAGGAAACTATGTCACAGTATGTAGAAAAGTTCTGGAATACTTTATTACAGGTACAGGTTGTGGATAGAGTTAGTGAGAAGGATCAAAAAAGGAAGTTCATATCGGGCCTTAGATCTACCATTAGGGCCGATGTGAATATGTTTCGACCTCATTCACTATCTTCCGCAATATCCTTGGCAACTAATTCAGAACGTAAAAATGGTTTTCCTAAAGAGATTAAAGCACATGAGGGTACTTCTTCTAAACCATTTACTAAATCTTTTTATGCTTCAAAGAAGATGTATAAACCAGGTTATGACAAAGGCAAGGAAGAGGCTAAAGGCAACATGAGTACCAATAAGAAAGTCAATGGTGGCAAACCGAAGACATCTCCTATCAAATGTTTCAAGTGCCACAAAGAAGGTCACATAGCACCGAATTGTCCGGAGCGTACCAAGAATTCAACCCCAGCAGTAGCAGCTCGAGTCAACATGATTGAAGAAGATGACAACGAAGAAGAATCATTCAAGCAAGAGGGTAATTCCGATCCAGATTACTCAGAACAGGAAGGTAAACCTCATGTTCATTCTTTGCTTAAAATAAAAGGAACGATAAATGGACATGAAGTTCTTATTTTGCATGATGATGGTAGTACACATGATTTCATTTTTGAAAAGGTACTTAGAGCATTAAATCTTCATTCTTCACCTACGCACTATAAAGTCAAAGCAGCATTTACTGGAACAAAGTATAATTGCATGCAAGTAGTGAAAGATTTGGATTTATGCATCAAACCTTTAACAGAAAAGAGGGATTTCTTAGTTGCACCTTTACAAGGGGTAGATATAATTTTGGGTATGCCTTGGAGACACAAATACAATCCTATTATAGACTATGACACTCATAGTATTTCTCTAAGGAAGGACAATGAAAATATTATCCTCCAGTGTCAAGTCAAAGGAGAAATGAGTCCTTTGTTGAGTCACACTCAAGCAAAGAGAGCTCTAAGAAAAAGAGACAAGACTTATATGGTATGGGTTAACCAGCTTGATGCCGAGTTGGACACATCCAAAAGACCAAAGTTTGATTCTTTTATCTCCAAATTTAGTGACTGTTTCATGGAAGATTTGCCTCCAGGATTACCTAAGTCTAGGCCTGAGGATCATAGTATTGACTTATTGCCTGGAAATTCCCCGCCTTGTAAAGCTCCCTATAGAGTCAACAATTTAGAGCAAAGAGAAATCCAAAGCCAAATAGAAGACTTGCTAGAGAGAGGCCTTATCCGACCTAGTAGTTCACCTTTTGGAGCTCCAGTACTTCTTGTTAAGAAGAAGAACGGAACTTACCGAATGTGTGTAGACTATCGTGCATTGAATAAGATTACTGTCAAGAACAGATATCCTATTCCTAGAGTAGATAATCTTCTTGATAAGCTTAGAGGATCAAAGGTCTTTAGCAAGATTGACCTAAAGTCTGGGTATCATCAAGTCCGTATGACTCAATCTGACATTTTCAAGACAGCTTTTAGAATCCAAACTGGTCATTATGAGTTTTTGGTTATGCCATTTGGTTTGACCAATGCTCCAGCTACTTTTAGCCGTATGATGAATCGTATATTCCTTAAGTTTCAAAGTTTTGTTATAGTGTTCTTTGATGACATTCTTGTTTTCAGCAAGGATCGACAAGAGCATGAACAACACTTGGAACAAGTGTTCAATCTTTTGAGAGAAAATGAATTGTATGTCAATCCTGAAAAGAGTTCTTTCTTTCAAGAGGAGATTGAATACTTAGGTCATATAGTGTCGGCCGAAGGAATTTGTGTAGATCCTAAGAAAATTGAGTGTATTGCTTCTTGGCCTACGCCTAGAAACATACATGATCTTAGATCTTTTCTTGGCTTATGTAGTTATTATAGGAAGTTCGTCAAGAATTTTGCTTGTATTGCCAATCCTTTGACTGAACTCCTTAAGAAAGCTACAAATTTCAATTGGATTGATAAGCAAGATAAATCTTTTGCAACACTCAAGAATGCTTTAACACAAGCACCAGTTCTTACACTACCTGATTTTCAAAGACCATTCTTTATAGTAGTGACTGATGCTAGTGGCAAAGGATTTGGAGCTGTTCTTATGCAAGACAACCATCCTATTGCTTATCAAAGTAGAAAGCTTAAGCCTGCAGAGCAAAATTATAGCACTTATGACAAGGAATTAGCAGCAGTAGTGCATGCTTTGAAAATTTGGAAGCATTACCTAATGGGCTCTGAATTTCTTATCAAGACAGACCAACAGAGCATTAGGCATTTGCTTACTCAACCTCTTATTTCAGATAGACGTATCAAATGGGCAACTTTCATTCAAAGTTTCCAACCTATGATTCAATATCAACCTGGAAAAGAAAATATTGTTGCCGATGCTTTGAGTCGAAGACCAAATATCAACAACATTTCTATAATTGAAAGTGAACCATTTGTCCTCATGAAAGAAACTTATGAAGTTGATCCAGATTTTTCTCAAATATGGATCAAATTGCGTGAAAACAATTGGACACCTCAAGGAAGTTATTCTCATAATGATGGCTATCTTTTCTTTGAGAAGAGATTGTGTGTTACTCAACCTTACAGACAGCTTGTCTTGGAAGAGATGCACCAACCACCATTTGTGGGACATAGAGGAGTTTCCGCAACACTTCAAGTAGTTTCTCGAGAATTCTATTGGCCCCATTTGAAGAATGATGTAGCTAAGTTTGTAGCTGAATGTAACATTTGCCAAACAATGAAAAGCTATAAAGGCAAAGCTTTAGGATTGCTTATGCCTCTCTCTACCTATTCCTGATAGACCATGGGAACAAGTGTCTATGGACTTCATTACTGGCTTCCCTACTACTTCCAGTCACCATGACATGATTTGGACGATAGTGGACAGATTTAGTAAGCAAGCCTATTTCATTCCATGTAAAAAGACACTAACTTCTCAGCAAGCCGCGAACATATTTGTTAAGCAAATTTTTGTTCATCATGGTCTACCCAAAGTGATAGTTTCTGACAGAGATTCTAAATTTTGTAGTCACTTTTGGGTTGCTCTTTTCTCAAACTTAGGCACTAAGTTAGATTTTTCCACGGCATTCCATCCGGAATCGAATGGACAAACCGAAGTTACAAATAGCACTATCTTAGATATGCTTAGAGCCTATGTTTCCCAGCAACCTAGTGCATGGGATAAGTACATACACCTACTCCAATTTGCTTATAATAATACTCCTCATACTGCTACTGGTCGAGCACCATTTGAGATCATCTATGGAAGAGCATTGCCTATTCTGGCTACTAGACTCTCTCATAAGATTGAAGCAGCCGACCAATATGTTAGAGACTTTGATCGCATTCTATCTGAAGTGCGTGATTGTATTCAAAGAGCTCAAGAGAAGTATACATCTCAAGCAAATAGGAAGCGCAAAGATTTTTCATTTCAAGAAGGTGATTATATACTTTTGAGAATTGAAAAGCGTCAATTAAAGAGTGTGGAAAAATTTCCTGCAGTGAAGCTAGCGCCTAGATATTATGGGCCATTTAAAATCCTTCAAAAGATTAATGATGTGGCCTATAGACTAGAGCTTCCATCTAATTGGAATATCCACAATTCTTTTCATATCCATCTCTTGAAACCTTTTCGAGGAACACTTCCTACTCACCCAACATATGAGGAACCACCTCTTATTGAAGGAGAGGAAGAAGTCTTAGTTTCTGATGCAATCATTGACCAAGAGATAACAACAACAAGGACAGGTAATCAATACTTCAAGTATCTTTTGACTTTTAAGAATCATCCACAAGAAGATGCTAAATGGATGCCTGAGAAATTTTTCCGAGTTTACCCTGAAATTCTTCATTCTTTTCAAACCCAGCAAATCCGCAATTGAGGACAATTGCAAACTCAAGCAAGAGGGATGTCATGAGAATATATTTTAAGTCTAGAAAAATATTATTCATCCTCTCTTGAGTAATTTGGGGACGCCTAGATTACTCTTGCATCATGCTGACTAGGTTAATATCATGGGTGACACCACTATAAATATTAATACGTGCGGTATATGACGTATGTTTGAGGCCACCTATGATTATTTCAGTTAGGTTTGTATGGCAGGGTGATTCCTGGGGTACTTACGCCTGGTAGTCATGAGTCGGTGATGATTTGTGCCTGTTTAATATTTGTGGGATTAATTTAATAATTAATTGGGCTTATATTTTCAGGTGATGAAGACTATGGGAATTGAAGAGTTTATTTTGGAAGAAATGTCTTGGATCATCACATTTCATTTTTGGCAAGCATAGTAGCTTGTAACCTTATTAAATGATTTTTCCATTTTGAACTTTAGGAAAGATACATTTATTTTTTGTGGAATTTATTAAAGCTTATGGCTTTACCCTAGTCCCAATTTGACACTCTATTTTTGTTAAAGAAGAGTGCCGTGCTCTCTAAAAAGCACATCTTGTATTTTGGGGGCTATGGCCTAATTTTGGTGAAAAAGAAAGCTAATAAAGAAATACTCTTGTGTGGGGAGAGGCCACGCACAAGAGGGGGGGAAGATTGCACCCAATATGGTCTTTTTGGAGCTAAGTATTTTTGTTTAAGTGTTTAATTTTTCAATTGATTTGATTTAGTTGAAGCTTACAAGCAATGGTTTTTATGATTGAATTAATTCTCTACTTTTCCACAATCAATTCCTAGAATAAGATTCCGGTTGCACAGTTATAGCATTTCACTCTCTTGTGTTCAAGGGTGAAACTTCTGAAGTTGAAATCCAGGGGATTAAGTTTCGAGAAAAGGACATTTCTTCCATTCTGGAACTTCCCATATCCTGGGTTTTGACCCTGATATCTCTTAAGCGAAGGAAGGTTGGAATCATCTTCTGGGAATAAAAACCTTTTGAAAGGTGATGATGTTGGCTTTGGCGGGACTTTGACATCAAAGGCTTTGGCGAAATCCTTCGCCATCCGAATTGCTTCGGCCATGGAAATAGGTTTGGCATTCTTGACTAAAGTATCCAATGGCTCGTTCATTCCCCGAATGAACCTGGCCATCAGCTGCTCTTCATCCAATTGAGGAGAATATTTAAGGAAAAGAAAAAAGAGAATCACACTTTTATAATCAGAATGTGGATATTTAAGGAGTGTGATTCTCTTTTACATACACATCCACATTCGTACATCTAATTCCACATCCGCATTCATACATACACATCCATATCCACATCCATACATCCACATCCACATTCATACATCCATATCCACATCCACATCCATATATCCACATTCATACAACCATATCCACATCCACATCCATACATCCATTTCCACATCCACATCCACATGCATACATCCATTTCCACATCCACAATCATACATCCACATCCACATTCCATATCTACATCTATACATCCACATCCATACCCACATCCATACATCCACATTCACATTCACATCCATACATCCATATCCACATTCCACATTCATACGTCCATATCCACATTCCGCATTCATACATCCATTTTCACATCCTCATTCATACATCCACATCCTCATTCATACATTCTCATTTTCACATCCTCATTCATACATCCACATCCACATACATACTTCCATACATCCACATCCATACATCCACATCTACATCCATACATCCATTTTCACATTCACATTCATACATCCACATCCACATACATACATCCACATTCGCATCTACATCCATACATCCACATCCACATCCACAACTACATTCATTCTTTCACATACATATATCTATATCCATTCTTTCACATACATACATCTCCATCCATTCTTCGTTCTCATTTTCATCTATCTGATTCATTTCACATCCTCATATCTATTTATAGAATACAAGAGAAATTTTATTTTTGATATAAGATTTCTTTACGCATCCTTTTATGCATAAATTCCATTTTAAGAAGAATAACACTTTCGAAATAAAAATCAATCTTTTAAGCATCTTCCTATGCATAAATTCATTTTAAAAGAGAATGACACTTTTGAATTAAAATTCAATCTTTTATGCATCTTCGCATGCATAAAATCAAAATTGATGAAAATAGCTCTTTTGAACTAAAAATAGATTTCTTTATGCATCTTTCTATGCATAAAATCAAAATTGATGAGAATAACACTTTTGGGTTAAAATAAATTCTTTATGCATCTTTCCATGCATAAATCCAATTTAGTAGGAATTACACTTTTAGAATAAAAGAATTTCTCTTGTGCATCTAATTTATGCATAAAATCCATTTATGAGATGAAAATCTCACTTTTAATAATAAAAAAAATCTTTTATGCATATGTTTATGTATGCAAATCATTTATGATGAAAATCAATCTTTTAATATAAAAGAATTTCATTTATGCATCTAATTTATGCATAAAATCATTTATGATAAAAATCTCACTTTTAATATAAAAAATATATCTTTTATGCATACGTTTATGCATACAAATCAGTTATGATTTAAATCACTCTTTTAATATAAAAGAATTTCTTTTATGCATCTAATTTATGCATAAAATTATTTATGATAAAAATCACACTTTTAATATATAAAAAATATCTTTTATGCATACAAATCATTTATGATGAAAATCACTCTTTAAATATAAAAGAATTTCTTTTATGCATCTAATTTATGCATAAAATCATTTATGATAAAAATCTCACTTTTATAAAAAATATATCTTTTATGCATATGTTTATGCATACAAATCATTTATGATAAAAATCACTCTTTTAATATAAAAGAATTTCTTTTATGCATCTAATTTATGCATAAAATCATTTATGATGAAAATCACACTTTTAATATAAAAAATATATCTTTTATGCATATGTCTATGCATACAAATCATTTATGATAAAAATCACTCTTTTAATATAAAAGAATTTCTTCTATGCAATTAATTTATGCATAAAATCATTTATGATAAAAATCACACTTTTAATATTAAAAAATATCTTATATGCATATGTTTATGCATACAATTCATTTATGATGAAAATCACTCTTTTAATATAAAAGAATTTCTTTTATGCATAAAATTATTTATAATGAAAATCTCACTTTCAATATAAAAAATATATCTTTTATGCATATGTTTATGCATACAAATTATTTGTGATGAAAATCACTCTTTAAATATAAAAGAATTTCTTTTATGCATCTAATTTATGCATAAAATCATTTATGATGAAAATCACACTTTTATAATCAGAATAACAATTTCAATATACTTCCTTCTATGCATAGAACTTAATTCTAAAGAAAGTAATACTTTTTTAATAAAATATTCTTAGTATGTATTTTCTTATATCTAGGATAAAAATTAACACTTTCAGAATACATATACGATGGGAATTACTCTTTTTGAATTTAAAAAAAAACTTATTTTATACAATTTTAAAAAATTTCACCATAACTTCCTTTGTATGGCTGACCATTTTTCAAATTTTAACTTTCTAAAATCAACTAGAATTTCACTAAGAGTATTTAAATCATTCTAATGTAAATAATTTCTACTTATTTAAGAAAAACATTATGAAAAACTTGATTCTATCCATTAATCATTCATCTAGGATAAAGAATGGTTGGATTTACTAAAGAAGAGAGGGGAATGCCTTTTTTCAATGAGGCATAACATCATAATCATTTTAGAGAAGAAAAAAATCATAAAAACCATTAAAATTAAGCATAAATGAGAATTTATGTATTTCCTTACTACCATTCATCAATTAACTTCAATAGCATTAAAAAGCCATTCCAGTTAAGCTTCTCAAGCTTGAGAGGGGTTGAGAAGAGAGAAACATTGAGAAATTATGAAAAAAGATCAAAATTCACACTTTACCTTACAAATTGCTTAACTCTTTGATCATGGTAGAGGCCCCCAACCAATCAATTGGTTTGGTGTGTTGATGGAGCCACCAATGGAGATTGAAGAAGGAGGGAAGCTCCAATTTCTTCAATTTGGAGAGAATTTTAGAGAATAGTAAAAATTATCATTATTTCAGCATAATTCTAGCATAGTATAATTTTTCTATTTTTTTACAAAGGTCTCAGGTTCTATTTATAGGAGAGAGAGGCCTTAACCAAGACCAACTGATTTCTAGAATTTTCTAAATTTAGTTTGGTTGAATTTGGACTAGATTTGGACCTAGTTTGGTTCGATTTTGATTCGGTTTGATCCAAGAGAGAGGAGAGATAAAAATATCTCATTATTTTTTAGTTTAAAAACTCATTCAAGCATGTGAAGTAGACACCTCCTTGAAGAAACTCCCCTTCCTTACACATGTGTCAAAATGGAATCATTATACCCAAAATATCTCATTTTTTTAGTAATACTCATAGGTTTTTACTAATAATCCTTGTGTACATAGTCAACTCTTCATCTTATGTGAGCATTTACTCATTTTTGGGTATTTTTCTTTTACAAATTGGATTTATCTCCTCCCCACACATGGATTGATCTTATTGGCCCATAGGAACCTTAATTTAAAATTTCAAAAAAATCTTGACCCTCAGGATAAGGCCTCTACTTGATTTCTAATGTACCTTCTAAAAATCTTTTTGAACTTCTGTTTTGGGGAAACTTATTTTAATAAGAAGAGATATTTTTCCATCCGAAAATATTTAAAAATTGAATTACCACTCTCTAGAAGATTTTCTCTCTCTAGGCCAAAACTGGTAGAAACAAGATCTTTTATATTTCTGAAGAGGGATTTGACTACAGGGGAAGATATTGGACATCCTAAGAGGCTAGGGAGGAATCTTACAAAAATCACAATTCTATTATCTCGATAACCAACCCATCAATTACAATAAATTTCTTACTTATTTCTTGATGATTCCAGGTCTAAGGAAAACTTCTCTAAATCACCGGTAATCCATTCTTCGTACTGAAGAAATGGGAATGATCACTGTGAGAAAGAAGAGATGAGAGAAGAGACAATGTACTCAAGAACTCATCAATGAACCACTAGCCAACTTGATTAGAAATGAACTACAATGCCTCATATATATAGGAAAGTTCCTCCACCCTTTCCTCCACCCAAAAATGTGTGTAAATAGGAAAAAATAAAAATAAATGCTATAAATCCTAAAAATGCCTAGAGGCTAAAGAGTGTGCCATTAGCGTGACACCATCTGGAGATGACACCTATCCAATACCTCCTCTTCAGGTCCAGATGGAAGGACCAACGCCAACGCGCTGGTAGGTCGAGGAAGAGGCTTAGTAAACAAATCAGCAACATTATCTTTGGTAGGACAATACTCAATCTGAATGCGACCTTCAGAAATCCAATCACGAACAAAATGAAAATGAACATCAATGTGTTTGGATCGTCCTCGAATAATTGGATTTTTGGCTAAAGCAATAGCACTCTGTGAATCTGAGTAGATGAGTGTCGGAGTAGATGAACATCCAAGGTGATTCAGAATTTGAGAAAGAGCATCAAGATATGACTTGTACTCTGCTTCGGTCGATGAAGAAGAAGTAATTCGCTACTTTTGACATTTCCAAGAAACAAGTCCTTTACCAAGCATAAAACAATAGCCTGACATGGAACGCCTAGTATCAATACACCCTGCTCAATCAGAATCTGAGTAACTAATAATAAGTGTATCTCCACCTGCATAAAAAATGCCATACTCAAGAGTTCCATGAAGATATCGAAGAACCCTGGAAGCTGCCTCTGCCAATGAGATCGACGAGGCTTTGAAGAGAATTGGCTGAGAATACTCATAGTATAGGAGAGATCTGGCCGAGTGTTAACAAATAAAGTATATAATACTTGGATCCACCAAGCAATTGTACTTCCATAGGTCCTGCAAGATCAGCATGAATAAGCTCAAGTATGCGTGTGGCCCTATGAGTAGCCTCCTCTGGAAAAGAAGCCCGATGTTGCTTTCCTTGAGCACAAGAAGAACAAATATGATGGCGAGGTTTCTGAAGCTTTGGTAGACCTGTTACCATGTCATGTGAGACAAGATGTTACAAAGTAGCAAGAGGAACATGGCCAAAGTGGAAATGCCATAGATCACTATCTTCATTAGCAACAAGTGCTTTAGGAGAAGCAAATAATTCATGAAGATGAGACTCATGTGGTGGCAACTGTGCTGTAAAAGAGCTTATATGATAATGCCATAGATCACTATCTTCATTAGCAAAAAAAGTGCTTTAGGAGAAGCAAATAATTCATGAAGATGAGACTCATGTGGTGGCAACTGTGCTATAAAAAAGCTTATATGATAATGCCTAGCATTTTGATAACCATGTGCCACACAAGAAAGTGACTGTCTATCAATGATTTCAATCACTTTATCATCAAAGTAAACCCCAAGACCTTTAGAAGTAGCCTTAGAGATAGAAAATAAGTTGGCAGACATCTTAGGCACATGCAAAACATCATGTAAGATACCATCTCTAAAAGAAACATCACCAATACCAATCACAGGGAGAGATGAAGCATCACCAATGTGTACTGATGAAGAGATAGACTAATAAGGAAGAACTATTCATCATGCGAGAGGTAGCACCACTGTTGGCAATCCACTCATCCGCAGTATGCATATCAAGATCTTTGATTACCACAAGTGATGTGTCACATGAAGAAGTAGAAGACATAGCAACATATGCAATCTTGGTGTTACCGTCTTCCGTCTTGTCTTTGTTTTTGTCGTGAGAAGACGTTGATGTAGAAGAACCCTTAGATTTGGATTCAAGTTCAACTTTTACCTTCTTGGATGCCACCTTCTTAGCAAAACAATGATCCTCCGTATGGCCACTACGACCACAGAAAGTGCACTCCTTGGAAGAATCCTTTGATTTGTCCTTGTCGCCTTTGGTTGAAGAATCTTTAGCATTGGAATTAGAGCCTTTGCGTTGATCATTCCCCTTGCCTTTGCCTTGGCTTACAAAAGCCGAGTCCTTTTTGTTTTGCTTGCGATGAGTAAGGTGCTTATCATGAAGAAGACCCATAGTCTCTTCAGGAAGGGAAAGGAACTCGAAGAAAGATGTTATGTATCTCCAAAATATGCACAAAGATAGTGCAAAAACGCAGCCGATATATGAACCAATAGACTCCGTCGTAGAAACCACCAAAAGAGGGCTGAGAATGTAGCCTTAGGTAGAAGGAGCATGGAGGAGTTGATTGTCCACAAAAATGCAAACACAAAGTATGTAGCAAAGTGGAATTTTCAGCCGGTAGAAAGGTGTAGAAAAGAGGATGAATATGTACCTCAAAACACCATGAAGAGGGCTGAAGTTGATGATGAAAACGCAGCCAAGAAATCTCTCCACAAGAAGCCTCCAAAAAACGCTACCGCATGTAGGGAAAACTAGTTGTTGGCAATGTTTTCACCACAAGTAGAGTTGTAGGACTTGGATTGAAGTGCTTTAAAAACACACTTGAAGAGGATGGTAAGGGGCTGGTTTGAAGCCTCTTGTATCATTGAATGAGTGCAAGGATGATGAGTAAGGGCTTTTGCAAAAAACGCAAGCAGAAATTCTGCATGCAGGTAGTCTGCGAAGAATAACTCAAAAACGGTGAGGAATTTGCGAAAACCTTCTTCTGCAAAGTTGTAGACCACGATGATTCCAGAAGGTCTTAGGCACAATCCTCAAAAACGCATTCGTTTAGCAAAAAATCAAAGAATAAAAAAATGCAATTGAAAGCGGGGTTGTTGTGACGAGGACTAGAGGTAGAGAGGAAGAAGGATAAGGAGGCTCTATGTGCGCCACCACCTTGCTCTGATACCATGTGAGAAAGAAGAGATGAGAGAAGAGACAATGTACTCAAGAACTCATCAATGAACCACTAGCCAACTTGATTAGAAATGAACTACAATGCCTCATATATATAGGAAAGTTCCTCCACCCAAAAATGTGTGTAAATAGGAAAAAATGGAAATGAATGCTATAAATCCCAAAAATGCCTAGAGGCTAAAGAGTGTGCCACTAGCGTGACACCATCTGGAGATGACACCTATCCAACAGTCACAAGGTTTTGCTTAATTTCTGATTCGAGAGATGCGTAAGCATCTTACTGGCCCACCTTTCTCACGCGGTCGTGGTCTAACCTGAAATTACTCGAATTTAATCTTAAAGATATTTTCTAACGATAATTCTTCATTTTTTCTAATAAATTAACTGTGATTTCCATTCGTTAAGGAAAAATCTTAAAATATGAGAATTATTTCTTTCTTGGACATAATAGAATTATGAATAATTCTATTCGTGAATAATGAAATTTTATAAAGATAATTCTATTTCCAATGATCCATTTGTGAACATGCATACATCATTTTATTAAATTATTCTAAATTATTCTTTTCTCCAATTGAAAATCGGCATCAACATGCCCTAAATTTCTATGTAGAATTATGGTGAAACCTTCTCTTTTAACACCAAAATTACTTTAGGCATTTTCCTAATTAAAGTACGATGAAAATTCCTCTAAAAACAATATCCATGTATATGAATATACCTATTTTGAATTATGACCAAAATTCCTCTTTTAATATTTAAAATGTTTGCACATAGAATATTGAAAATTCCTCTTTTTGTATCTAAATTTTTATGCATGTACATATGTAAAGATAAATAAAAATTTTCTCTTTTTTCTATAAAAATAATTATGCATAAATACTATAAAAGTTATTTTCATAAATGTAACAAATCCCATTCTTTTAGCATAAAAATGTTTATGCCTGGAATACGATGGGAATTTCTCTTTTTGTATTAACAAAATTGTGCATAAAATTAAAATCATTTTTCTAAAAATTTTACCATAGTTTTGTTGTATTTTTAAAAAAATCTCAAAATTTTACTTTTAAATAAATACCCATAATTATGAAATGTGGTGGGAATTTCTCTTTTAAACTTAAAAAAAATTATTATGCATACATAGCATAATTATAAGCATCATTATAATTAAACCTCTTGATTAATCTTAAAAATATCCATTTATCATTCCTATATGAAAATACTTACAAAAATATTAGCATAACTCTTTTTCAATCTTAAAATGAATTAATATGATTTTTCTTAATCATAAATAAGTTTAAAAGAATTAATCATCATTTTTATCTATATTAAAATCATAAAAATACTTAATCTTCTTCTCTAGCCTGTCAAGCCTAGAGTTTTGATTAAGATGATGAGATTAGCACTAAGATCCATCCTTCTAACAAGGATCCATCCAAAAAGATGATTAATCTTTCAAAAAGAGAGATTTACTAATCAAAAATACTAAATTTAAGTATAAAAGATTAGCATTAATCCAATTAAACATTATGAATCAGTAAAAAGCTTGATTTCAAGAAAAAACCATTGATTCAAAAGCTTCCCAAGCATTAGAGAGGTTGGGAAGAAGATAACCATTGAGAAAGATAGAAAAAACACCATGGATTAAGGCTTACCCTTGGTTTTTGGCTTGATTATTTTAAAAAGAGCTAAAGCCCACAAGGAAACTTGGCCACCAAGATGGGGAGGGTAATCTCAAAGGGAGGATAGATTTGTGAAGCTCCAAAGCTTCCCAAAGTAGAGGCAAAACAGAGGGATAATAAAATTACACTAAAATGAAGATAATACTGGCGTGTAAATACACAAAGATGAAAATACAAAGGAATGAGGGTCTATTTAAAGATAAGGGAGGCCACCAACCAAGTCCAATTGGGATCTAGGGGCTTCCAGCTTCAATTTGATCCATTTTGGACAAGTTTTGGACCAGTTTGGCTCACTTTTTGATCCAATTGAAGGAGGAGAGAGGAGAGATAAAATATCTCAATTTTTTTGAATTAAAAATGAGAAGTAATCATTTGATTTAGGAACCTCCTTCATGAGCCCCCTCCCTCCTTACTGCGGTGTTAAAATTTATTTTTTTTACTAATAAATCTCATTTTTTTACTAATAAACCCAGTACTTGTTGTTGGTCAACTCTTCATCTTATGTGAGCATTTACTCATTTTTTGGGGATTTTCTTTTATTCTTTGTATTTTTCTTATTGAAACACTTGGATTAATGCTATTGGCCCTTTAGAACCTTATTTGGACCTTAATCAAAAATTTCTGAAAATATGAACCCTTAGGCTAAGGCCTCCAATACACATATTCAAATAATTTTTAATGCACATTGGAAAATTCTTTTTGAACTTCTATTTTAAGAAAATTCATATTAAATATAAGGAGAAACTTTGTATCCAAAAATATCTCAAAATTGAATTACCTCTCTCTAGAATATGTTCTCTCTCTAGGCTAAAAACAAAGGAAAATACTATTTTCTTGTATTCTGAAATAGGGGATGATTACATGGAGCTGAGAGGAGAGCTTATCCATATTTTAGGGCTGAGGAGGAACCTTACATCCTCTCCCATTTGAAAAACGCGAGATGTTCTCATCTCGCAAAGTGGGGGTAGTCCTTTACCAATTCGTCTTCTTTATCCCAAGTGGCGTCCTCTAAAGGATAGAACTTCCACTTGACCAAAAACTCTCTAAGGACCCTACTCCTGAGAGCCTTCTCCTGAACATCAAGGATTTCTTCGGCTTGGAGTTCCATCTGGCCTTGAGTCTAAGAAGTCAACTGTTCATCATCCAGCACATGACTCGGGCTGGGTACATACTTTTTAAGTAAACTAACATGGAATACATTATGTACTTTGAGATGGGGAGGCAAAAGAGGTTCATAAGCTAGATCCCCTACTTTCTAAGTGATGGCGTATGGCCCACAATATCTCAGAGACAGCTTTTTGTACTTCCCTAGAGATAAATAACTTCTCTTGGGTCATACGCGAATGAAGACCATATCTGCTTCTTCAAACACTCTCTCCGTTCTTTTCTTGTCAACATACACCTTTGGTATGTCCTGGACAAGCCTTAATATCTTCGCGGATTGCCTACATTTGCTACTCCATGTCATTAAGCATCTGTCTGGACATCTCGACCAATGGGTCATACCAAGTTAATGGTGTGAGGCAATCTTGTCCGTACAAAGCTTTGAATGGGCTCATCCTGATACTTCGGTGATAAGAGGCATTGTAAGCAAACTCAACTAGATGTAAGCTGCTAAACCACTTTGTGGGTTCTCTACCGCCACAGCATGACCGAGGAATATCTTCAATTACTTGGTTTTCTCTTTCAGTCTGGCCATCTATCTCGAGATGATAAGTTGTACTGAGATCTAAGGAAGTTCCAACTGCTTCGAAGAATGTAATCCAAAGCCTTGATGTGAACTTAGAATCTCTGTCGCTCACATTCTTTTGGGCAAGCCACACGCAACCTGAAAATCTCCTTGAGGAAGACTCTTGCAACATCCACTGCAGTGTAGGTTTCTTTAACTTGAATCAGATGGGCAACCTTGGTTAGTCTATCAACTACCACAAAAATGGAGTTGTAACCTCATTGCACTAATGGTAATCTAGTAACAAAATCCTAACTGATACATTCCCACTTCATTTGTGGAATGTCTAAGGGATGCAGCTTTCCTAGCATCTTAACCCTTTCTACCTTGACTCTTTGACATGTTAAGCACTTACGTACATGATTGAGTACATCCCTTTTGAGTCATGTCTAGAAGAAGCTCTTCTTTATAGACATGTAGGTCTTTATGAACCCTGGATGTCCAGCTATCGGGCTATCATGGTGGGCTTCCCTCAGAATTTTTCCCTTTGTTTCATCATCATTAGGAATGCAGAGCAAATTATTGTAATACATGCATCCTTCGTCCAATTTGTACCCAAGAACTCGACTCATTTTCTGAGGAGTCTTGCTTTCTTGCATCAGTAGGGTAGCAATGGAGGCAAAGAATCTGTCCTGCATGATCTTCGCTCTTGCTTCACTGATCAATGGATTTGTCACCAATGTTATTGCAAGTAAGGAGGCTTCCCTACTAATTGCATCAGCTACCACATTTTATTTCCCTGGTCGGTACTTTATCTCAAAGTCAAATTCCTGCAGGGTCTACATCCACCTTCTTTGACGCATGTTGAGATCCCTTTGGGTGAAGATCCACTTCAAACTTTGATGATCTGTCATCAAGAGATAATGTCTCCACAACTTTAGAGCATAAACTATTGAGAGTAACTCCAAGTAATTTCTCTCATGCGTTCTGAGTTTTCTGGATTCATAGGCTACTGCATGACCTTCATGCATAACTGCACCTCCTAGGGCAAAACCACTGGCATCTAAGGGCAAGGAAAAATCTGGCAATTTTAGGACAGGGTTGGTTACTAAAGCTGTCTTTAGCTTATCAAAAGCACTCTAACACATAGCGGTTCAATGAAATAGGGTGCTCTTCTTGAGAAGGTTAGTCAAAGGGGATGCTATTGACTTCTTTCACTGTTTTGGGCTCTGACCAATCCACGACTGCTTGGATTTTAGTGGGGTGTCAGGAGAAATCCCATCTTTAGATACTATAAACCCCAAGTATTTGACATGGTCAGCAGAGAAAGTGCACTTGCTCTTCTTTGCAAAGAGTTGGTGCTTCCTTAGGATCTCCAAGACTTTGCGCACATGATCTTTTGATTTGCTGCATTCTTGGAGTAGACCAGGATATCATCGAAAAAGACAAGAACAAATTCATCCAAGTATTCTTTGAGAATGTCCTGCGTGAGGAGATTAAATGTTGCTGGGGTATTTGTCAATCCGAATGGCATGATTGTAAATTCATAATGCCCATATGGAGTATTGAAGGCTGTCTTTGGGATATCTTGCTCCTTGATTCTGATATGGTAATACCCAGATTTGAGATCTATCTTTGTGAACATTTGGGTTCCACTTAACCGATCCAAGTGTTCATCAATCCTAGGGATAGAATATTTATTTTGATTGTTAACTGATTTAATCCTCTGTAATCAATACAGAGTCTTAACGTTCCATCTTTCTTTTTCTGAAAGAGAACGGGCACACCCCAAGGTGAAACACTGGGTCTTACGAATCCTTGCTCTAGCAGTTGTCTTAACTGCTCCTTAAGTTCTATGGCTTCAAGAACTGGCATTTTGTATGCACGCTAGGCTACTCCGCTGAGCTCCGGGGGTTAGCTCTATCTCATGATCTACTTCACAAGTCAGAGGTATCTCAGTCAGCTCTTCTGGAAATACATCAGTGTACTCACGTAGCCATTCTGGTTCTGTAGCCTTGCATTTTCTATCTACAAGATTCATTTTAATGACATAGATAGTTTGCCTCTTTTTGAGTCCCTTCAGCAATTTAAAAGCTTTGACTAATTGCAGAACTGGGGATCCAGAAATTTCAGTTGCTTGGACACTTGATGCCTGTGTGCAGGTCGAGGAAAGAAATGGTTTCATTGTGATAGTGAATGTCAGCCTAATTCTTATAGCCTGATTCTTATGGAGCCAATCCATTCCAAGGATTCTCTCATAGATTCCCAAGGATAAGACTCTGAACTGGCAGTCTATCGCATTTCCATCTAGATTAAAGTGAATGCAGTCTGTCCTGCGAAAAGAATCTTCCCACTGGCCAATTCTACTGGCATTGGTTTTCTTGTTTTCTGATCTAGGACTAACTTACGCAAGCATCCAAGGGAAATAAAAGAATGTGTTCTACCTAAATCAATCAAAAGCTTAAAGCGCTTACCCTTGTATTCTTCTGGAATCTGAAGGATTGAGAATTGATGATTTTACCCTTGATGTTCAATGGCGGCTTAAATCTGTCCTCTTCCTTCCTCCACTGCATCAGCTATTGTGACAACTCTAGCTGCTGCTGTGTCTAGGGTGGGACTCTCTCTCGCTGGCTTCCCCAATCTTGAAAGGGGGTTCTGAGAGTGCTTTGCATTGAAGCTACACGCTGAGCTGGCACTCTTCTAGGATTGTCGTGATTTTGGCGAGGGGGACCTTAATTGGTTTGATATGAAGGAGTCAGTCTCTGCATTCTAGGACTTCATCTTCCTTGGCCCTTTGACATAGGAGGAGTTGGGAAATCCTTGAGCTGGTGCCCAATCCCTTGACAATCGAAACACGTGTTTTCACTTCAAAACTCTTCCTTCTGCATCCTAGAAAGAGCTAGAGTGCTCCGAGGAAAAGGTCTTCCTTTAGTTCTAAAACTTCTCGTCTCCTGGTTCTGATTGGGACCTTGGTGTCTTTTAGGAGGCAGAAGGTTGGAAGTACTTCCCACAGGGTTTGGAACCTTTTGAACGATGAGTGAGCTGGCTTTGGCGGGACCTTAACAACAAAGGCCTTGGCAAAGTCCTTTGCCATCCGCACTGCTTCAGTCACCATTGAAACTGGTTTAGCATTCTTTACCAGGGTCTCCAAAGGTTTGTTCATTCCTCGAATGAACCTGGTCATCAGTTGTTCCTCATCCAGTGGTGGCGAGTATTTGAGGAGAAGAGAGAACTCCTGGTGGTATTCCTTCATTGTACGGCTTCCCTGTGTTAGCTCCAAGAACTCATTCATCTTAGTTTCCAGAAAGTCGGGAGGACAGAATCTCTTCCGGAGGTATGCCTTGAGATCTTCCCACGTCTGGGTTTTTCGATCCAAACAGTTTGTTTCACAGTGATTTCTCCATGCTACTCTGGATGTTTCTACAATCTTTAGTCTAGCAAGAGCAATATTACTTTTCTCATTGTATCTAGTAACATCCAACACTAACTTACGCAAGCATCCAGGGGGGAAATAAAAGAATGTGTACTGCCTGAATCAATCAAAAGCTTAAAGCACTTACCCTTGAATTCTGATGGAGTCTGAAGGACTAAGAACTGACGATTTTGCCCTTGATGTTCAATGGTGGCATAAATCTGTCCTCTTTCTTCCTCAACTACATCAGCTATTGTGTGACAGCTCATGCAGCTACTGTCTGGGGTGGGACTCTCTCTCGTTGGATTCCCCAATTCTGAGATTGGGTTCTGAGACTGCTTTTCAGTACTTCCAACCTTTTGCCTCTCCTAAAAGACACCAAGGTCCCAATCAGAACTGGGCGATGAGAATTTTCAGAAATGAAGGAAGACCTTTTCCTTGGAGCATGTTTTTAGAAACTGTGGCTCTTTCCAGGATGCAAAAGGAAGGGCTTCGAAGTGAAAACAGGTGTTTCGATTGTCAAGGTTTTGGGCACTAGCTCAAGGATTGCCCAACTCCTTCTATGTGAATGGGCCAAGGAAGCCAAGGTCCTAGAATACAGAGACCGACTCCTTCATAGCAAACCAATCAAGGTCCCCCTCGTCAGAATTAGGGCAACCCTAGAAGAGTGCCAGCTCAGCCTCTTTGCAACACCTTTTGAAGGATGAGGGAGCTGGCTTTCGCAGGACCTTAACAACAAAGGCCTTGGCGAAGTCCTTCGCCATCCGCACTGCTTCGCCACCACCATTGAAACTGGTTTAGCATTCTTTACCAAGATATCCAAAGGTTTGTTCATTCCCCAAATAACCCTAGTGGCCATCAGTGGTGGTGAGTATTTGAGGAGAAGAGCGAACGCCTGGTGGTATTCCTCTGTGGTATGGCTTCCCTGGGTTAGCTCCAGGAACTCATTCATCTTAGTTTCCAGGAAGCCAGGAGAGGACAGAATCTCTTCTGGAGGTATACCTTAAGATCGTCCCACGTCTAGGTGTTCCGATCCAGACGGTTTGTTTCACAGTGATTTCTCCATGCTACTCTGGCTGTTTCTACTAGTAAGAGCAATCTTACTTTTCTCATTGTATCCAGTGACATCGAAGTATTCTTCCATGGCTTCGATCCACTTTTCCATAGCCTCCTCTAAGTTTTTCCCTTCACCCTTAAAGGGACCTGGCTGAGATCTGTGAAGAGCTTTGTAAACATCAGGGTCAAGCTCTTCCTCATCTCCGCGCATGAGAGGATCTGGCTATCTACCCATGATTTGCACGTCTCATGATTCTGCCAAAATGATATATTGTTAAATTTCTATTTGACTTTGTCTCGAGATCCTAAGACTTAAAAAGTTCGGAAATAATTACTTTAAACAAGGTAATCGTTCTTATACTAAAGATCTATGACATACATCTTAGAACACAGATCTTATTTCTTTAAACTCGATATCTGATAGTCAAAATCACTTAGACAACTGGAAATTTTTCACAAAACATTCTTTATTTACATAAGGTTTGCAATATATACATAGAGCAACATGGCTCCAAAAAATCAATGCGTCAATGTATACGCATGAGACGGTGATATGCCACGATACAATTGTTCCCTTACCGCTATTGGTGCTACAATCTTACTTCTTAGGATAAAATGGCTAAGAAGTCTGAAAAGATGACAAGTAACCCTAAAATCTTGAGCTGTGGGGTGATAAAGGATAACACCACGAACCACCTTTAACTTTAACAAGATCATGGCTAATGAGACGTTCTGCGTCAGCATCTGGAGGCGTTGTTTTTTGCAAGAGGCATGGATATATTATGCTGCAAACCACTTATGTTGTCGTCTCTCAACTGGGTCTGGAAAATATAGCTCCTCAAAATGATTAGCGAGCCTTGCCCTGCTCGTTCGAGTCGTATAGCGGAAGAGAGGATACCAGATAAATACGAGGCGTCCATCTATAAAATCTAATTCATCAATAACAAAGAGATTAGATGATAAATAAGACGTGATTAGTGAGCCATTAATTGATAGCTTAATGTAGGCATGGATAATCAAAAACCAACAAATTCTCATTAGGCCAATGCCTCAATTTATAGAGTTTACATCCAAGCATCCAATCCCACTGATTTCTCCTTGATTCACTCCACCTCTTTTGCTTGATTCTCTCCACCTCTTCCTCCGAGAACATCTCCACACCTCCTAAATATCCTCATGCTACCCTTTATTCTCTCCCAGTAGATACTTCTCACCTTTTCACAGGTTCTCTCACATTTACAAATTCTCTTTTACAGCCTCTTGCCAAGGGCTTGTTCTCGCACACACCCTATTTACTTATATATTTCAACACCTCCCCTCAAGTGAATACTCCTAGCACACCTGGACCCTATACCAAGTTTCCCTCTTACTTGATAGTCCGCGACCAGTGCCTCAAGTCCCTAAACTCATAGTCCTTGACTCTCTCTCTCTCTCTCTATGTATCCAAGGCTACTACAAGTGCTCGTGACCTTGACTAAAGTGCTCATACATATATCTACCACATGGCCTACATCATTGGTGGCTCTCAAAGGTGGTTTTACTCTATTGGGGCAAGTTACATTGGGTTGTGGGGTTTCTCTCTCTCTCTCTCTCAGAAAAGATGATCTGACTCCACTTCCTCTTAGGAGCCTCCATGAAGTTTGCCGATGTCGTTCCTTCTCCACTGGGTTTGTTGTAGTAGTCTCTTGCCGTGTGTCTTGGCTTTCCATATTGTGGCAAGTGAAGGTCCTTCCTCCTACTCTGCCTCTTCCTCGTCCTCGTCCTCGAGAGAATCCTCCTCGGGTGAAGAATGCTTTTTCTTCTCCTGCTGTTGAGTCCATCCATTTCTTCTCTTTGCCTCTGGTCTCTTGCTCTAGTAGAGCTCCTTCTATCTTGTGTAGCTTCAATTCAGGTACATTCTTTAGTGTTGCTATAATGTTTTCATATTCACCTTTGTCCACACTCTTCACAAAAGCACTGCTAGTGCCTCATCATCTTCTACCTTTTTGCCAATAGCTGTTGCTTAATGCTTTTATATCTATTCAAGTGTGTGAGTGATTAAAGGTTTACTTTCCTTCATATCCAATTTGTAGAATTGCATTGAGATTTATCTTTGAATTTTTAGCTTGTGTGCCAAATAATTTATTGAGTTCATCCCATGCATCTTTTGCCCATTGTATCCCTGTGATGTGATGAATGATTTCATCATTTAAACTGAGTCCGATAAGTCTCAATGCTTTTTCATTCCTGCTCTTCCACTCATTTTTCCCTCTCACCTCTGGGCATTCATCTCTTCCCTCAACTAGACCCCACAGATTTTTCCTCATGTGAGCAGATACATGGTTTTTGTCTGCCATGTGTAAAACTGATCCCCATTAAATTTGGCTATCTCTTGTGCCGTACTCATGATAATGTAAAGGGGGTATTACCTCTTGATCCAATTTCAAGATTCAAGGGCAGTGTCTACCCTTTTACAACTCAACTTGGTGTTTAGGTGATGATTACAACAGATTTATCAGCATAAAATCATCAGAAATTACATTAAACCAAGGGTAACAAATCTGTACGAAATGGTTGGAGTATCAAACCATCTCCGAATTGTAATCTAAAGTTATAGGGATCTGGATCATATACCTAATGGTTAAGTTGAACCCTCAATTGCACCAAAATATAGTGATTAGTACTGATTAATCACTAATTAGCAAATTAATCCTCTGTTTTGTGTGCAAAAAACAAAGTATGCGGGGAGTCCAAATCTGAGGCCTTAGAGCTCAAATCCTGTCAAGGCCATCAACAACAATTAGTCTAGTAGAGGATTAAGCCAAGAAATCCAAGATTTGACCAAACATTGAATGCTTAATCTCTGTTTTACCAAAGTCACCTGCATATTTGATGAAGAGCTTGGATCTCACTAAAGACTTGATCAAATCAAAATCTGTCTTCACCAGCTTGTAGAGCACCCTTGAAAACCCCTAGGGCCAAGAGGAATTAGAGCCATTGCATATATGGAAGACAAGATCTCCAATTTCTTTAGAAAAAGATGCGTTGGAAAAATCAAGATTTTCTCCTGTTTCTTGCATCGGCGGTTTGATGAATTTCTTGAATGGGCTAGAGCCCAATGGGTATGGCTATGTGTGGCTAAGAGCTTTTGCCCTAATGTTTCTCCTGGAGGGAGATCAAGCCCCTCCACTAGCTGGGGGTGCAGAGAGACTACTTAAAAAGAGGTTTAAAAATCTAATTATCTATTAATCCTAATTAGACAAGTAATTAGCAAGATAATGGGCTCATAAACTTGATAGATTCTAGGCTAGGCTCTGATACCATGTTAAATTTGCAGCAATGTGATGAGCTATGGTGGATCAAATGCTAGAATCAACATCATGAACAAAGAGATTAGATAATAATTAAGATGTGATTAGCAATTAACTGATAGCTTAATGTAGGCATGGATAATCAAAAACCAGCAAATTCTCATTAGGCCAATGCCTCAATTTATAGAGTTTACATCCAAGCATCCAATCCCACCGATTTCTCCTTGATTCACTCCACCTCTTTTGCTTGATTCTCTCCACCTCTTCCCAGAATATCTCCACACCTCCTAAATCTCCTTATGCTACCCTTTATTCTCTCCCAGTAGATACTTCTCACCTTTTCACACAGGTTCTCTCACATTTGACAGATTCTCTTTTACAGCCTCTTGCCAAGGGCTTGTTCTCACACACACCCTATTTACTTGTATATTTCAACACTTCACGCATCGAAATCCGGGTAGTTAGCAGTGGAAGTAGCAACCTCTCATGTGGGGCAGGATTTCCCACTTGGGGCCTCACCCATGAATGTCCAAACAAGAGACTAATCCAGCGGTTCCTCCGAAACCGAGACTCGAAAAACTTCCCTTGCCCAGAAAACTCGGGCGATTCCACCAAGAAAAATCTTCTAACGAAAATTTTATCTAACGGGTCAAGGCCTTAACTATCCTTTCTATTCTAACCAAACCCGTAGGTCACATGGCCAAATCAAGGAAGGGACTTGCACTTGGTTCATAGAAATCATTGCTTTTTTTTCCTTAAGCAAGGCACAGTCGTTGATTCTTTCTCATAGAGCAAGAATCTTCCTGCTGGGACTTACTCTAGCTAGCGTAACTTGAACGTATGTAAATTTATTGTAGGAATCCACCGATTCAGCCTAACCCTAACCGGCCCAACCGCCCCAACCATTGAATTGGTGGCATCCCTTTTTATAAAATTTTGGTTGTGTTTTGTCCCGGGTACCAGGGAAAAGAGGTCCCATGCCCCCTAACCAGCACTCAAGAAAAATACAACATAGACACACCACTTACACACCCAATATGAAATTGCCTTTTTCACTTTAAAACCGAATTGGAATGAAACCATAATGTTTCCATCATAATCCTCAAAAATCTAGTCCAATGTTTTACAATCAAAATGTCATCCGGACTCTCCGTTGAAGACCAACTAGTCAACCAACGAGATCCGATTTCAAGTTCCAGTTCACATAGATAATTTCTTGCCATTCCATCCATATCTTCCTCAATGTACGCATGGGTGTCCTAGCAACCGCGAGCCCGTGCATCGCCTGGTCAGAACCCTCTAGGATCCTCCTTAGGTGTATTGGAATTAGGGTTGCAGGAAAGCACACCAAGCTTGGAGAAGAAGAAGCAAGAATGCACACAACACGAAGTGTATTTGATTGTGTCAATGTACAAAAGATAAGTTAGCCCTAGTATGATGGGCGTATATACAAGCCGGGGGGAAAAACCTCCTAAAGAGGGAAAAAGTGCCCCGGCGGTCCTAAGTGTGTTCACACACATCACTGCCTATGTATATGGCAACAAATCCCCCCTGGGAGTGATGGTGTGAACGAGCTAGCACTCATGTATAGGGGAGTGCCATGCCCGAAGTAGATCAATCCACAAAGGGGAGCAAGCCCAAAGCTTTGCGGAAAGCTTCGAACTTCTCACGAGGAAGCGCCTTTGTGAAAAGATCGGCGAGGTTGTCCTGTGTTAGCACATAGGCCAAGCTGATCTCTCCTGCTGAGAGTCTCTCTCTGACATAGTGATAATGCACCTCAATGTGCTTTGTGCGAGCATGAAAAACTGGGTTTCTCGCAACTGCCAATGCGCTCTGACTGTCAGTGTAGATAGAGGTGGCAGACTCCTGTCCAACACCCAAATCAGCCACCATAAGCCGTCTGAGCCACACACACTCAACTGTAGCTGTGAAAGCTACCCTGTACTCAGCTTCACAACTCGAAGTGGCCACAGTAGGTTGCTTCTTGCTCAACCAAGATATGCATGAGCTACCGAGCATGAAACAAAAACCACTTGTTGGAATTAGGGTTGCAGGAATGCACACACAACTTCAAGAAGATGAGGAAGCTTGAGCACAACACTGTAGTGTATTATGAGTGCCAAAAATGAAAGATAACAAGCCCTAGAAGATAATGGGCGTATATACAATGCACGGGGGAAAAAACCTCCTAGTGAGGGAAAAAGTGCCCCGGCGGTCCTAAGTGTGTTCACACACATCACTACTATAATATGGTAACAAATCCCCCCTGGAGTGATGCGGTGAACAAGAGCTAGCACTCATGTATAGGGAAGTGTCTAGCTATGTGGACGAATCCACAAAAGGGAGTAAGCCCAAAGCTTTGCGAAAAGCTTCGAACTTCTCACGAGGCAGAGCCTTTGTGAAAAGGTCTGCAAGGTTATCCTGTGTTGGCACATAAGCCAAACTGATCTCTCCTGCAGAGAGTCTCTCCCTGACATAATGGTAGTGCACCTCAATGTGCTTCGTACGAGCATGGAACACTGGGTTCCGCGCAACTGCCAATGCGCTCTGACTGTCAATGAAGATGGTGGTGGCAGATGGCTGCCCAACACCCAAATCAGCCATAAGGCGTCTGAGCCACACACACTCAACCGTAGCTGTGAAAGCTGCCCTGTACTCAGCTTCACAACTAGAAGTGGCCACAGTAGGCTGCTTCTTGCTCAACCATGATATGCATGAGCTTCCAAGCATGAAACAAAAACCACTCGTGGACACGCGTGTGTCATAACAACCAGCCCAGTCAGAATCTGAAAAAACATGTAAATCTGGCGGCAATGATCCCCCCTTGGGATAAAACAACCCAAGATGCCGAGTACCACTCAAATAGCGAAAGATACGCTTCACTGCCTGCCAATGCTTAATGCCTGGGCTATGCATAAATCTGCTCACCTGTGAGACTGCAAACTGAATGTCTGGCCTCGTAATGCATACATAAATGAGGCAACCAACAGCTGTCTGATAGAGTGTGACATCAAAGTGATCTCCAGCATCATGAAGACTCAACTTTAAACCTGTCTCCATTGGAGTAGCAATAGGCTTGCAGTCTTCAAGGCCAAATCTCCACAACAATGTTTCAATATACTTTGTCTGACACAAAGCAATACCTTCATCACACTGCTTAAATTGTATCCCCAAATAATGATGCAAATGCCCCAAATCTGACATCTCAAAAGAGGCATTCAAATCAGCCTTAAAATCAGCAATATGACTCTCATTTGGTCCTGTGAGCAGCATGTCATCGACATAGAGAGCAATGATTAGATGTACACCATCCACACGTTTAACATACAAAGTGCTTTCTGTTGGACTATTCTGAAACCCATGTGCAGTCAAATATGCATGTATTTTTTCATACCAAGCTCGTGGAGCTTGCTTTAAACCATATAAAGCCTTTTTTAACCTGCACACTTTGTTTTCCTGCCCTCTTTGAACAAAACCACGAGGCTGCGATACATACACCTCCTCATGCAAATCTCCATTTAAGAACGCAGTCTTTATGTCCATCTGATGTACATTCCAACCATTATGAGCTGCTAATGCACAGATGCTATGAACAGTGGTCATACGACATGTGGGAGCAAAAGTCTCATCAAAATCAATGCCCTTCTCTTGAGCATAACCTTTTGCAACAAGCCTAGCCTTATGGCGATCCACTGTGCCATCAGGCTTACGCTTCAATTTGTATACCCACTTAGTGCCAATGGCCTTCTTGCCAGGGGGCAAGTCACATAAAGACCATGTACCATTCTTCATAATAGCATCGTATTCTGCTTGCATAGCAGCCATCCAATTTTCTGAACTTTGTGCCTCATCAAATGAAACAGGCTCACTTTCATCGCACATACTAGAAACAGCCAATGCATAACAATCTGACGCATAAGAGGCACCATGAGAGCCAGAACGAGTGTGACTAGACAAAGGGGCATCCAACTTGCTGTCACGCAAAGTCTGCACCAGCCATCTAGGCATATTCCTAGAGCCCTCAATCTCTTGTCTCTCATCCTCAAGTGCATCATGCACATCTGCATCAGATATAGGCTGATCTGTGCCATCATTTAAAACCTGCATAGGCTGAAAAACTGCCTCATGAGGTATTGCACTTGACTGTGCACCACTGAAAAGAGGCAACAATGTATCATAGACATCACGTGAGCTGATATCTGTCTCCTTAGTACATGAAACCAAGGGCTGAATTGCATCTTCCACAAATACAACATCACGGCTAACCAAAATGCGCTTTGTCTGTGGATGATACAAACGATAGCCTTTGCTCTCAGCACTATATCCAACAAAAATACATTTGACAGCTTTGTCATCCAATTTTCTGCGATGTTGCACAGGCACTAATGCATATGCCAGGCAACCAAAAACACGTAAATGGCCAACAGATGGCTTGCGGCTATGCCAAGCCTCATATGGAGTGACAACCTGTAATGCTTTGGTGGGACACCTGTTTAGTACATAAGTGGCACACATGAGAGCCTCAAGCCAAAAACCATGTGGTAGACTTTGACTCTTAACCATACATCTTGCCATTTCCATGAGAGACCTGTTTTTTCTCTCAGCCACACCATTTTGCTGTGGTGTATACGGCACTGTACATTGGTGTTTTATCCCACGCTCAGCCAGAAATGCATTAAATTCTGAAGACATATACTCCCCCCCTCGATCTGAACGGAGGGTGCCCATCTTACTTTCTGACACATTTTCAGCCATAACCAAAAACTGTTTGAAGCACAAAAACACTTCGGACTTTGCCTTCAAAGGATATACCCATGCATGCCTGGTAAAATCATCAATGAAAGTCACGAAGTAAAGGTAGTTTCCAAATGATGGAGTTTGCATGGGACCACAAACATCACTGTGAACAAGCTGCAATCTGCGTTCAGCTCTCACTGATCCATCTTTGGGAAAGGAAGCACGCTGCATTTTACCCAATATGCAGCCCTCACAAACATGCTTGACAGGTGCCTCAAGCTTAGGCAAAGAAGACACCATTTCAGATTTCTGCAGGCGCAGCAAACTTGCAAAATTCAGATGACCAAAACGTGCATGCCACAGTTTTGCATTTGAAATAGCCTGCGTATCCATAATAGCACATGCTGAATCCTCTACACATTTGCCATCCATATTGAGCTTATACAGCCCTCGACATAGTGAACCAGATGCTACAATGATGTCACCACAAGAGAGATCATGAACAGTACATCTGTCATCCACAAATTTTACAACCAAACCTGTTTTGGCAAATGCGGAGACTGACAGCAGATTCTTTTTGATCCCTGGCACATACAATGCATCAAAAAGTGTAAAGGTGTTGCCATTTGCAACATTCAGCACAATCTGTCCAACTCCTTTAACGGGATAAGAGGAGTTATTGGCAGAAGTGACAGTATTCCCTGTGGGAGCAGACTCAAGGAAAGTGAATAAACTGCGCTGCGAGGTGATATGCTTAGTGGCACCACTGTCAAAGTACCATACATCTGAATCTACTGCAGACATACATGTGTCATGCAAAGATGGGTCATAACTGCACTGCGCATTGAATGCCCATTCTGTATCTAGCACAACATTAGCAGATTCATTGTTAGAAGGAGAGGCATCTGCAACAGCCATACCAGCCTCTTTCTTCTTAGCCTCTTTCGCAGCCAGCTTAGGACACGCTTTGATGACATGATCATTTCCCTTACAGTACTTGCAAAATGTCTTCTGTTTGTCACCCTTCTTCTCATCTTTGTCTTCCTTCTTTGGTTGCGCAGCATTTGCAGATTTCTGCTTACTAGAAGAAAAGCCAGCTTTACCTTTTCCGCTTCTCTGACTAGCAACGAAAGCTTGATCTGCGACACGCATAATATTCCTGTTTTGCCTTGACTGGTCTTCTTGCAGCAAAACAGAAACTAACTCCTCAAATGATAAGGCATTGGGATTGCCTTTCATCATCAAGCGAAGAGTGGAAGCAAAACCCTGATAAGAATCTGGTAGACCATTCAAAACAGTCTGCACAAGTGAACTGTCTGACAGGATTTCATCTGCAGAAATGAGATGCTCTTTGAAATCCTTGATCTTTGTCAAAAAGCTATCCATAGAATCACCTTCGTTCATATGCTCACTCTCCAACTGTTTTCGGAGATAAGCAACACGAGCCTCATTTCTTGCCTGATACAATGTGGCAAGTACATCCCAAGCATCCTTAGAAGTCCTGCAGGAGCGAATATGTGGGATAATGGTACGTTTGACAGACAGCGCAATCAAGGCATGAGCCTGCGCATCTCTACCATCCCAACGAATCTGCTCTGCTGAAAGTGGTGGTTCTCGAACAGCTGCTACAGCACTTGTGCCTGCACCATCATCAACAGTACCTGTTTCTGATGTGTTTGCAGCATTCCCAGCCACAATAGGACGTGCATCAATACCCTGCACAATGTTCCATAACCCCTTTGCTACCAATACATGTCGCATCATATATGCCCACAATGGATAGTTGGTGCCATCCAACTTATCCTCAGCAGCCAACATGCGGAATACATCATTGTTGTCAGCCATGGCCAATGACTGTACTACTAGATGTAAATGCTGTCTGTAAGAGGTAAACCTGTATAAAATCGACCTGTGCTATGTAGCACAGCCCAAAACAGACAAATGGGCACCTGTCCTGCAGATTTTAATCTTGACAGAAAATCTGCACAGTAGGACGATTTTGCCTGCGCAGTACTTGGAATGCAAAAACGGAGGGCGAAATGACTTCAGATCAAAATTCTGAAACGAACTAGCCCTACGGGCTTTCCCACGGCATATACTAACCTGCAGACGCTCGTGAAACCTCGTTGCAATCGGAGGAGATGAAGCGGCAGGTGCCGGTGAAGCTGCCCGGGAGGAGGAAGCCTGCTCTGATACCAATTGTTGGAATTAGGGTTGCAGGAATGCACACACAACTTCAAGAAGATGAGGAAGCTTGAGCACAACACTGTAGTGTATTATGAGTGCCAAAAATGAAAGATAACAAGCCCTAGAAGATAATGGGCGTATATACAATGCACGGGGGAAAAAACCTCCTAGTGAGGGAAAAAGTGCCCCGGCGGTCCTAAGTGTGTTCACACACATCACTACTATAATATGGTAACACCACTTGTGGACACTCTTGTGTCATAGCAACCAGCCCAATCTGAGTCCGAAAAAGCATGCAAATCTGGCGGCAACGATCCCCCCTTGGGATAAAACAACCCAAGATGTATGGTGCCACTCAAGTAGCGAAAGATGCGTTTAACTGCCTTCCAATGCTGAGACCCTGGGCTATGCATAAACCTGCTCACTTGTGAGACTGCAAACCGAATGTCCGGCCTCGTAATGCATACATAAATGAGGCAACCAACAGCTGTCTGATAGAGTGTGACATCAAAGTGATCTCCAGCATCATGAAGACTCAACTTCAAACCTGTCTCCATTGGAGTAGCAATAGGCTTGCAGTCTTCAAGGCCAAATCTCCGTAACAATGTCTCAATATACTTTGTTTGACATAAAGCAATACCTCCATCACACTGCTTAAACTGTATCCCCAACTAATGATGCAAATGCCCCAAATCTGACATCTCAAAAAGAAGCATTCAAATCAGCCTTAAAATCAGCAATATGACTCTCATTTGGTCCTATGAGCAGCATGTCATCGACATAGAGAGCAATGATTAGATGTACATCATCCACATGTTTAGCATACAAAGTTCTTTCTGTTAGACTATTCTGAAAACCATGTGCAGTCAAATATGCATGTATCTTTTCATACCAAGCTCGTGGAGCTTGCTTTAAACCATATAAAGCCTTTTTCAATCTGCACACTTTGTTTTCCTGCCCTTTTTGAACAAAACCACGAGGCTGCGATACATACACCTCCTCATGCAAATCTCCATTCAAGAATGTAGTCTTTATGTCCAACTGATGTACATTCCAACCATTATGAGCTGCCAATGCACAAATGCTACGAATGGTAGTCATACGACAAGTGGGAGCAAAGGTCTCATCAAAATCAATGCCCTTTTCTTGAGCATAACCCTTTGCAACAAGCCTAGCCTTATAGCGATCAACACTGCCATCTGGCTTTCGTTTCAACTTAAAAACCCACTTACATCCAATGGCCTTTTTACCAATAGGCAAATCACACAAAGACCATGTACCATTCTTCATTATAGCATCATATTCACTTTGCATTGCAGCCAACCAATTTTTTGATTTTTGTGCCTCATCAAATGAAAGAGGTTCTTCCTCTTCACACATACTAGACGCAGCCAAAGCATAACAATCTGATGCATAAGAGGCATGCTGAGAACCTGAACGAGTACGACTAGGCATAGGTGCATCAATTTTACTATCACGCAAGGTTTGCACCAGCCATTTAGGCATACCTCTAGCCTGCTCATTTTCAGCCCTATCCTCATAAATTACATCCTGTAAATCTGCATCAAAAATAGGCTGATCTATGATGTCGTTTGAAATCTGCATAGGCTGAATATTTGCCTCACTAGGACCTACATTTGAATTCCCACCTGTAAATAGAGGCAACAATGTATCAAATACATCCCGTGAGCTCACACCTGTCTCTTTGGTACATGATAACAAGGGTTGCACAGCATCTTCCACAAAAACAATATCTCGACTAATCAAGATACACTTTGACTGCGGATGATACAATCTGTAACCCTTGCTCTCAGCACTGTAACCAACAAAAATGCATTTGACAGCCTTATCATCCAATTTTCTGCGTTGTTGCATAGGCACTAAAGCATAGGCCAAGCAACCAAAGACACGCAAGTGACCAATAGAAGGTTTCCTGCCATGCCAAGCTTCGTATGGAGTAATAGACTGCAAGGCCTTAGTGGGACACCTGTTGAGTACATATGCAGCACACATGACAGCCTCAAGCCAAAATGCATGTGGCAAAGCTTGGCTCTTGACCATACATCGTGCCATCTCCATAAGTGACCTGTTTTTTCTCTCAACAACACCATTTTGCTGAGGGGTATACGGCACTGTACATTGGTGTTTTATCCCACTAGCCAGAAATGCATCAAACTCTTTAGACATGTACTCTCCCCCTCGATCAGAACGGAGGGTGCCCACATTACAATTGGATACATTTTCAACCATAAGCAAAAATTGTTTGAAGCACAAAAACACTTCGGACTTTGCCTTTAGTGGATATACCCATGCATGCCTTGAGTAATCATCAATGAAAGTCACGAAGTACAAGTGTTTACCAAATGATGGAGTTTGCATAGGCCCACATACATCACTATGTACAAGTTGCAATTTGCGAGTGGCCCGCACAGAACCATCCTTTGGAAACGCAGAACACTGCATTTTGCCCAAAATACAGCCTTCACAAACATGTTTCAATGGTGCCTCAAGAGGGGGCAATGAAGCAACCATATCAAATTTCTGCAAACGCAGCAAACTAGCAAAGTTTAGATGACCAAAACGAGCATGCCATAGTTTTGCATCTGAAACTGCCTTTTCATCAGAAACTGCATTTGCTGAATCTTCCACACACTTGTCATAAGAATTGAGCCTATACAGCCCACGAAACAAGGTGCCAGATACAATAATCATATCACCAGAAGTCAAATCATGAACAGTACATCTGTCATCCACAAATTTGACTACAAGTCCAAGTCTAGCAAGTGCAGAGACAGACAATAGATTCTTCTTTATCCCTGGCACATACAAAGCATCTGAAAGTGTGAAAGCGCTGCCATTTGCAGCAGTAAGCATAATTTTACCAATGCCCTTCACTGGGTAAGAAGCATTATTGGCACATGTGACAGTATTCCCATTAGGGACAACCTCAAGACAAGTGAACATATCACGATGCGAGGTAATGTGCTTTGTAGCACCACTGTCAAAATACCATACATGAGAGTCAACAGAAACTGCCAAACATGCATCATGTAGTACAGATGGGTCATACTGGCAATACACGCTAAACGCCCATTCTGTATCCTGCACAACATTTGCAGAATCTGCATTTGTAGAAGCATCCGCTATTGTGGCTGCATTTGACTCTTTCTTCTTTGCCTCTTTAGCCTTTAGCTTAGGGCAATTCTTAATGACATGATCATTTGCCTTACAATAGTTGCACCTGGTCTTTTTCTTGCCTTTATCAAGAGCCTTCTCAGACTTATTGTTGCTACCTGTGGAAGGAGAAGAAGTTGCGGACCTACTAATAGGAGAAGAAACAGTGGAAGGGGCTGCCTTACCACTTCTTCTCTGCTGCTGGGCAGCAATAAATGCTTGATCAACTACACGCTGCCTGGCCCTGTTTTGCCTGGACTGCGCTTCTTGCAAGAGCTTGTTGACTAAAGTATCATACTTGACAGCATCAGGTCTGTCCTCAGCAAGAAGTCTCCACGTGGAAGCAAAAGTCTGATATGTCTCAGGTAAAGCATCAAGAACAGTCTGCACAAGAGAATGATCAGGAATAATCTCACCTGCAGAAATCAACTGTTCTTTGAGATCTTTAATTTCAGCAAGAAAAACATTCATGTCATCATCTTCCTGCATAATCTTTAATTCTAGCTCTTTACGCAGGTAAGAGATTTTTGCCTCGTTACGACCTGCATACAAACCAGCTAGAATATCCCAAGCCTGTTTTGTTGTTTTAGCTGAACGAATATGTGGGGTGATGTTACGTTTGACAGAAAGTGCAATCAAGGCATGAGCCTGTGCATCTTTACCATCCCAACGCGCTTGTTCAACAGTGGGTAAAACAGCAGCAAACAGTAGAGCTGCTAGAACCTGCAACATCCTCAACAGATCCTACATCCACAGAACCTGGACGTACATCCATACCCTGCACAATGTTCCACACTCCTTTTGCAACCAAAACATGCTGCATCATGTATGCCCAAAATGGGTAGTTACTGTCTCCATCCAGTTTGTCTTCAGCAGACAACATGCGAAATACATCATTGCTGTTATCAGCCATGGCCCACTGACTGAAATTGATGCAAAAGCTACCTGTAATGAAGCAAAGACTGAACAGAAAACAACTTGTGCTATGTAGCACGGTCCACAATAGAATACGTATGCCTATTTTGCAGAAAACTGCACTGTCGAAATTTTTACAAAAAATGAAACACCTATGCAGAACTTGAAATGCAAAAACGGAGCCCGAAACGACCTCAGATGCAATTTCTGAGAACGCAAAGCCCTTCGGGCAGATTTGCAGAGTATAGGGACTTGCAAGCGCTCGTGAAAGCTCACCTCAATCGGAGAACGTGAGTCGGAGGGTACTGGCAGTGTAGCCCTCGAAGCCGATGCCTGCTCTGATACCAATTGTTGGAATTAGGGTTGCAGGAAAGCACACCAAGCTTGGAGAAAAAGAAGCAAGAATGCACACAACACGAAGTGTATTTGATTGTGTCAATGTACAAAAGATAAGTTAGCCCTAGTATGATGGGCGTATATACAAGCCGGGGAAAAAAATCCTCCTAAAGAGGGAAAAAGTGCCCCGACGGTCCTAAGTGTGTTTTCACACATCACTGTCTATGTATATGGCAACAAGCTGTCCTAGCACTTCACTCAGGGGACCTCTTTGTCAGCCCTCGCCCATTGTACTAGAAGCGCACCATTTTAACCATACCGAGGCTGGTCAAGACCTTGGCAGGCTTTGTCGACGGGAGACATTCTTCGATGACTCCCATGCAACATAACTCTCCTTAGATTAAACCATAAGCCAAATGCTTCCTCCAGCATTCAGGCATAAGACAATCCTTTTTCAAAAACAGAGTTTCTATGCAAGTAAGAATTTCTAGTTGAGTTTGATTCCACAAGACCTTTTTCTCAGAATCCTGACTTTCTTAATGAAAATCACAATTCTATTATCTCGGTAACCAACCCATCAATTATAATAAATTTCTTACTTATTTCTCGATGATTCCAGGTCTAAGGAAAACTTCTCTAAATCACCGGTAATCCATTTTTCATAGTACTGAAGAAATGGGAATGGTCACAAGGTTCTCCTTAATTTCTGATTCGAAAGATATTTTATAAAGATAATTCTTTGTTTTTTTTAATAAATTAACTGTGATTTTCATTCGTTAAGGGAAAATCCAAAATTATGAGAATTCATTCTTTCTTGGACATAATAGAATTATAAATAATTCTATTCGTGAATAATGGAATTTTATAAAGATAATTCTTTTTCCAATGATCCATTTGTGAATATGCATACATCATTTTATTAAATTATTCTAAATTATTCTTTTCTCCAATTGAAAATCGGCATCAACATGCCCTAAATTTCTATGTAGAATTATGGAGAAACCTTCTCTTTCAACACCGAAATTACTTTAGGCATTTTTCTAATTAAAGTACGATGAAAATTCCTCTAAAACAATATCCATGTATATGAATATACCTTTAATATTTAAAATGTTTGCACATAGAATATCGTGAAAATTCTTCTTTTTGTATCTAAATTTTTATGCATGTACAAATGTAAAGATAAATATAAAAAATTCCTCTTCTCTATATAAACAATTATGCATAAATACTATAAAAGTTATTTTTATAAATGTAACAAAAACCATTCTTTTAGCATAAAAATGTTTATGCCTAGAATATGATGGGAATTCCTCTTTTTGTATTAACAAAATTATGCATAAAATTAAATTCATTTTTCTAAAAATTTTGCCATAGTTTTGCTGCATTTTTTAAGAATTCTCAAAATTCTACTTTTAAATAAATACCCATAATTATGAAATGTGGTGGGAATTCCTCTTTTAATCTAAAAAGTTTTATTATGCATATATAGCATAATTATAAACATAATTATAAGCATCATTATAATTAAACCTCTTGATTAATCTTAAAAATATCCAACTATCATTTCTATATGAAAATACTTACAAAAATATTAGCATAACTCTTTTTCAATCTTAAAATGAATTAATATGATTTTTCTTAATCATAAACAAGTTTAAAAGAATTAATTATCATTTTTATATAGATTAAAATCATAAAAATACTTAATCTTCTTCTCTAGCCTGTCAAGCCTAGAGTTTTGATTAAGATGATGAGATTAGCACTAAGATCCATCCTTCTAACAAGGATCCATCCAAAAAGATGATTAATCTTTCAAAAAGATGATTAATCTTCTAAAAAGAGAGATTTACTAATCAAAAACATTAAAGTTAAGCATAAAAGATTAGCATTAATCCAATTAGATATTATGAATCACTAAAAAGCTTGATTTCAAGAAAAAATCATTGATTAAAAAGCTTCCCAAGCATTAGAGAGGTTGGGAAGAAGCTAACCATTGAGAAAGATAGAAAAAACACCATGGATTAAGGCTTACCCTTGGTTTTTGGCTTGATTCTTTTAAAAAGAAGTGAAGCCCACAAGGAAACTTGGCCACAAGATGGGGAGGGTAATCTCCCTGGGAGGGTAGATTTGTGAAGCTCCAAAGCTTCCCAAAGTAGAGGCAAAACAGAGGGATAATAAAATTACACTACTAAAATGAAGATAATATTGGCGTGTAAATATACAAAGATGAAAATACAAAGGAATGAGGGTCTATTTAAAGATGAGGGAGGCCACCAACCAAGTCCAATTGGGATCTAGGGGCTTCCAGCTTCAATTTGATCCATTTTGGACAAGTTTTGGACCAGTTTGGCTCACTTTTTGATCCAATTTGAAGGAGGAAAGAGGAGAGATAAAATATCCCAATTTTTTTGAATTAAAAATGAGAAGTAATCATTTAATTTAGTAACCTCCTTCATGAGCCCCCTCCCTCCTTACTGAGGTGTCAAAATTCATTTTTTTTACTAAATAAACCCAGTACTTGTTGGTCAACTCTTCATCTTATGTGAGCATTTACTCATTTTTGGGGGATTTTCTTTTATTCTTTGCATTTTTCTTATTGAAACACTTAGATTAATCCTATTGGCCCTTTAGAACCTTATTTGGACCTTAATCAAAAAAATTTGAAAATATGGACCCTCCTTAGGCTAAGGTCTCCAATACACATATTCAATTAATTTCTAATGTACATTAGAAAATTCTTTTTGAACTTCTGTTTGAGGGGAATTTATCTTAAATATAAGGAGAAACTTTGTATCCAAAAATATCTTAAAATTGAATTATCTCTCTCTAGAATATTTTCTCTCTCTAGGCCAAAAGCAAAGGAAAATACTATTTTCTTGCATTCTGAAATAGGGGATGATTACAGGGAACTGAGAGGAGAGCTTATACATCTTATAGGGCTGAGGAGGAACCTTACATCCTCTCCCATTTGAAAAATGTGAGATGTTCTCATCTCGCAAATACAAAGGGGCTACGGTAGTCATTGTGGCTCGAAGGATTTGGCATTGTTATTGAGAACGTGGGATAGAGGCAGTGTGGATCAAATGGGTGGTGGGGTCAAAGATGAGGCCATGAAAGGTTCCTTCTAATTTGGGGAAGGTCCAAAAAATGGGTTGTACCATGGGCTAGGCTTGCGCCCACCACCATGGTCCCCCTACCCAAAGATTACCTAGAGGATTGTCGGTGATGAGGCTCAATGTAAGTTTGTGAAAGAATAGTGCCTATGTGTCTATTATATACAAAGCCCATGTATATATTATTGCAAGTGACGTGCATGGACATTGGGAAAAAGATGGGCCCATGTAGAAACTTCTTTTGGTGAACCTACTTTCTTCAACACATTTCATTCTGCTTTCTTTGTCTCTTACACATGGTCTAAGATAGGGCATTGGTTGTTGCCATGTAATGAGGCTGGACGAAAAAGGGGTGTAAAAAAGAATTGGGTTGTCCATGAGAATGGAAGACTTTAGTCCGACAGGTACATTGGTTAAACCCTAAACTATGGGTGGCTTGCCAGACATGGTTTTAAGGATCAAGGTACTTTGTGAGCCTCTTTTTGAAACATTGGTGGCTATTTGACCCACTTGCTTGAAGCATGGCAATGTTGATGGAGGGAAGCATTATAGAGCTTCCAATGTTGTTTTGACCTTTTGGGCATATTTACCTTACTTGATTAGTACAGATGTAGCACAGATGTAGGCAAGTTTTGTGCCTTAGAGGGATATGTAGAGCGTGATTGATTGAAGCACTACTTTGTATTAAAGATCCAACATCTCCATAGACCATGCCCGTTTGATCGGGCAAGATGTGGGATTATTTGGTGGGTATCTTCATTAAGTCCAATCATGACATGCACGGATCAAAGGCTAGTAGCCCTTATGAGTGTGCACACATTGGAATTATAATTCATGGATATAAAGAGGGCTAGACCAAGCAAGGAGACTCAATAAAGAAGACAAGACAAGACAATTGGATCAAAGGATGGGTGTCCACCACCACAGATGGACCACAAGGTAGAAAGGAAGGTAGAAAGAACTATCTATGTATAAGCTCCTAAGTGCCAATGGGGCGAAAGGATGTAAGTGAACACCAAAAATGTGCAAGGGTCTCGTTATAAGTGGAAGATGATTTGGGTTTGGTCATGGGGTTTTTCTATGGGACTTTTATAGGTGGTTTAATAATTGGACTATTATAGAGGGTTTAATAATTAGATTATCCAAGCAATATACTTGCAACAAGTAAAACTTGTTGTACCCAACTCTACCCTCCATGGGGAGCCAAAATAAGCAATAAAAAGAGGGTGAGAAGTGTTTTACTTTCACTTACCGGTTGTTGGGAAGAACGTGGACATTTGTGATACATTGATCGTCACTTGTCAAAATGGAAATAGCGGTCGGATGCATTCTTCTTCTTGATGGTGGGGCCTTGTTACTGAGTTTGGTATACTTGTGGTTTCTTGCAATCTTACCAGCTTTGAAGTTGGTGTACCAGCATCATGGTCCAGAGGGCTTATAACTTTACTGTGGCTACAAATGATGTGCAATATGTTGAAAATGATGGCGAGAATGTATGCATAAATGCTAAGCATGCCAATGAAGGCAATGCACATGCCAATGTGGATAATGCTAAGCATGCAAATAAAGATAACATACATGCTAATGCAAGTGTATAAAATGCAAATGGTGGTCCTTCCATTACCAATAATATGCAAACGGTCATGTTGATGATGAGATCTATGATGGAGGCTCAACTTCCCTTATTGAGAAGTATATGCTCACATTGTGATGATGGATAAGCTTAAGAGGGAAGCTTTCTTTTGGGATGCTACAGCCCATAAGAGCTTTGAAGAGCTAAAACGTATACTTACCACCACCCCTATTTTGGTATCATGGACTTTTCCAAGCCTTTTACTATAAGGGAAGATGAATGTGGAAGAGTTATTGGTGTGGTGTAGTATCAAAATCATGGGTTTATTGCATTTAAAAGCCACAAACTTAATTGGAGATATGTGTGTATGATCAAGAGAGTATTGCTATCTTGCATGAAATCAATAAGTGTTATCATTATCTCTATGGAAACAAGCTTTATGTGAGAAGTGATCATAGGGTGCTCAAGTACTTCTTGTCTCAACCCAATCTCCCCCTCCATCGAATAAGATGGTTCGCAACCCTTCAAAATTATGACTTTAAGATCACTAACACAAAGAAAGGACATGGTAGGCCTATTCAATTTCAAGGATGTGAGCATATCCATTGGCACCTATTATGCAAGTTTATAATGATTTGTTTGTGGATATTCAAGAGGAGTACATGCTGGATGAAGAGGCATCACATATGATACATAAACTACAGCATGGTATGCACACCCACACACACACACCCATGTGTGTGTGTGTGTGTGTGTGTGCACGCGTGCGCACACGTACACACACACAAACATACATATGCTATGATAGGAAGAAAAAGAATGCATAAAGTTGTGGATTTTTTGTTTCTAGCTCATGGTGTGGGGGTATGTTGACCCACACATCTAGTTGAGGAATCCCAAGCTGGAGTCAAAGCATATCATTCCAAAAGGACACTAGAGCAACACACACCTTCTACAACCATCTCTATGGTAAGTTCTTTAATTTCAATCTCCAAACTTTCATGCAGAAAGGGGGTTTGTAAAAGAACGCATAACACTTGCCTTTGAAAATTAGCCAAGCCCTATAGTGTCCTTTTAATGACACCTTCAACAAGGATCGTGCTAATCTGAACAATGTATGTGCCATTGGTCTTCTTGAGTAGAACTTGTGATTAAAGAGAAGATTAGGCTTTGCCTTTCAAAGCACATGTGATTAAAAAGAAGCTTTGTCTCTTTGCACCAAGTTTACATGTTCATCACTAAAATATGTGGCTTTTTTGCAAGATTGATGGCCAGTATATGCATGAATGCACATAAATGATAACCTCTATGGAGATTACTATAAGCAAGAAACTTGTCAAGCAATGGCCAGATCAGAGCGGCCAGCACATTAACCCCTCTCATCAGGTCTATCGTGGTCCGTTGCAACATTCACATTCTCTGCTTCATTATTTCCTATTAAAATTAGAACATCCACATAAAGTATCCAAATTATAATGTTACCTCCTCCTATCTTTACGAAGAGTGAAGGATCTGCATAATTGTTGTTGATGAAGCTAATATTTCTCAAATAATTTGAGAATCGTACTCAAGGTGCTTACTTTAGTCCATATAAAGCTTTCTTTAACTTGTGCACATGTGTTGGATGATGTAGGTCTTCATACCCTTGAGGTTGTTCCATGTAAACTCCTTCCTTTAAGTAACCATCAAGAAAGGCATTTTTCACATCCATTTGATGAAATATCCAACCTTGATTTTCTCTTAAAGCGATGATGGTTCTCACCGTTGCCATGTTTGAAACGGGTGAGAAATTTTCTTCATAGTCTGCTCCACAAGTTTGTGTATATCCTTTGGCAATAAGTCTTGCCTTGAACCTGTTTATGCTTCCATCCGAGTTGTACTTGATTCTATAAACCCATTTACATCCAATGACCTTAGGTACATGTCATCTTTGTATGGTGTGAGATGCCAAGTTTGATTCTCTTGAAAAGCATAAATTTCTTCATCCATAGCGACTTTCCACTCATGGCTTGGTACAGCATCCTCAAACCTTTTGGTTCTGCCAATTCTATCACTTTTGTCATATAAGCATAATGTTTAACGATAAAAGAGACGGGTTAATTTTTGAACTAGATGTCTTACCCTTGTGGATCTTCGAGGTTAAATTTCTTCATCTTCACTTCATTGATTGAGTGGAGGAATCACGTACTCGTGCTCGGCTCACTAGTGATGGTGCGAAGGCATCCTTTCCATGGAGACATCTTCTCCTCTTTTGCTTCTTTGTGTAAAGGTTAAACTTCACTTGGCTCATATATGACGACGTTCTCTTCGTGCTTGTTATACCATCCATGCATCTCATCAAAGTCAACATTTCTAGTCAACATCTCTACTAACATACATCTTTTTGTTTGTAGAATCATAGCATTTGTAGACATCTTTTGTTAATCAATTCCAATGAACACACATCTCAAATCTTTTGGCTCGAGCTTTGTTCGTATCTCATCTGGCATATGTGGATAACATAAGCATCCAAAGATTTTCAAGTTTGCCACATTAGACTTTTGTCCTGTGAACTTCTCTTCTAGAGTTTGCCACATTAGACTTTTGTCCTAAGAACTTCTCTTCAAGGTGCTCGATCCCTCCCAGCCCATCAACACAGAAATATAGATATTCAATTCATAGACCGAGGCAAGGACGGCAGGCCAGCATCTCTCCTCCTCTTGCCATGTGGGCTCTCTTTGCCTACCATTTGGCATGTTCTCGGTAAGATATGTAAGAAAGAAGAAGATAAAGATGTAAGAGAGGAGGTAGGTGTGTTAATGGGTATGTAAGAAGAGTAGTGGACTTTTAATAAGGGAATGGGGGAAATTAAGGGGATGCAGAAGGGGTCCATTTCAAGTGTGTGAAGAAGGGGGGAAAAGCATGTGAATTAATACCTTGGGGAGGTGGGAGGGACGTGGCAGGGTGGCGGGGGGTCAAAGGTTAGGGTTTGAAAAATTAAAAGATAAGGCGGACATTTTTGTTTGCTCTACAGACTGCAGCGTTTCTCCCTCATCGCCTCCCCTTCATTTGCAGATGGAGGCCTTCTCCCTCGTTGATGCGTAGCAAACAACAGCCCCCATGCTTAGCATTGCCTGTGCTGTAGAGCCACCACACAACACCACCTCGATGCCACCGTCTGCTTGCTTGGTGCTGAGTCGCCTTTTTAGCATTGGTGCTATGGGAGACCGCTCTGCCTTGCTTAGTTAAGCCACAACCTGCTCTGCTGAGCTCTTCTCTTCTTGTAGCACTGACATGGACACCACTACCTTTGCTTGGCCATGACGACTGCTTGTGTACCCATCACACAGCTTCATCTTCACACTCCTCCTCTCCGTTGGGTTCCGTCATTTCTCTTGTGACTAAGTCCCTACACGCCACCACACCTGCCTTTCTTGTTGGTGCCGTCTTGCTTATTGTGCCCACCACCTTTCTTTAATGCTAAAGCCCACCTTTCTTTGATGCTACAAAGCTAGATGATGGCAATTTGAAATTTTGAATCACGTGATACGTTTTCTGTAAGATATTAAAGAAGACTAGTTGGGATTTTGAGGCTTCCAAAATCAAATTCTATCCAAACCTCCTCCTTTTCCCGAACCTCCAAATTCTTGCCATGTGGTAGCTTTGTGAAACTCTTCCTTAAGATAATATAGAGATGTTTGGATCAATTGATGTTAAAGATCGATTAATCAAAAAAATTGCATAATTCGTCTAGCATGTTCCATCTCTACAATGTGCCGATTCTTCCTTTCTACCACTCCATTCCTTAAAGGAGTGCATCTTGGCGTCGATTGTCTTTTGATATTTCATTTCTTTTAAGTATTTGTTAAATTTCCATGACATATACTCTCCTCCACTACTGTCACTTCTCGAGATTTTGATCTTGAGATCCCTTTACTTTTCTACTTCTTTGAATTGTTAAAACTTATCAAAAGCTTCGCTTTTAGCTTTCAAAACATATATCCAAACCTTTCTTGAATGACTAGTCATCAATGAAGATTATGTCAAATCTTACTCCTCCAATGCTTTCTGTTTGTGTTGGACCCCATAGATCCGTGTTTATAAGCTCCAAAAGCTTTTGATGAATATATCATTCTTTGTCGAAAGGCTTTCTTGATGACTTTACATTTTCACATAATCCAGATAATGATTGTCCTTTGAGAGTTGGCAATCCCTTTACCAAACCTTTGTGAGCTATCTCCTTCAATCGAGAGATACTTATGTGACCAAGTCTCTTGTGCCAAAGCTCAACCTCTAACATAGATGAGCATCTTGTATATGCACGTCTCTAACATAGGCATATTAACATCCTTCCAACTTTTTCCTCCTGCTAAGACCTTGAGTGTGTCATAATCTTGCACAACACACCCATCTGGATTCATTATTACTTGCATATACAATTTGTCCAACTAACACCAAGTTCTTTATAATGGTTGGAACATAAAGAACATTGCTTAAATGTTGAACTACTCCTTCCGGAATCTCCACAAAGGTATACTCCCAATGTGAGTAGCCGGAAGTGATGTATCATCTCCAATGAACACGCTCGTTAGATGTGTATCATCTCCAGTGGATACACTCATCTTCCTAGTGACTTCTTGTTTTGATGCAGTCATGTGATTTGTACATGCGAAATCTATGTACCATTTGTCTATACACTACCACTTACTGATGACGCATAGCAAACAAGTTATGTTTGTGTTCTTCTTTTTCTCCCTCCTGTTGAGGCATAATTCCCTTGTTTCAAAGTACCATTCCTAATGTTTCTTTGCTTCGAGACATTACAAAGAACTCGGTGTCAGTTGGATAGATTGTCGAGCAAAATATGCAAGTAATAATAAAACCTTGTGTGTGTTACAATATTGCACAACACACCCATCTGTATTCATTGTTGCTTGCATATTTTGCTCTACAATCTATCCAGCTGACACCAAGTTCTTTGTAATGCATGGAACATAAAGAACATTGCTTAAAACCACCAACACGAGACAACCAAAAGCACCGAGCATGGCGACCGAGACTCGAACTTGGGCTAGCAACGCAATCACCAACACCACCATGAGATAGCCAAGATCTCTTGCATAACTCGCGTGTCCACAAAAGCTTCACACAAGGCTAAGTCTTGCACAACGCACCCATTTGCATTCATTGTTGCTTGCATATTTCTATCCAACTAGCATCAAATTCTTTGTAATGCCTGGAACATAAAGAACAAGTGCTTAAAGCCACCAATACAAGGCAACCAAAAGCACCAAGCGTGGGAGCCGAAACTCGAACCTGACCTAACAACGCAATCACCCACAACACCATGAGACAGCCAAGATCTCTCCCGCAACTCGTGTGTCCACAAAAGCTTCACACAAGGCTATATTCGCCTTGTGGAAGATCACGAATACCCTTTTTGTATGGCATCGTTGTGGCCACGATTTGCTGATTATGCGCTTGCTTGCTAGTCGGCTCATTGCTCCCTCGACGCATCATGCCGCCGTTTTGATTGCTTCGAAGGACACATTTTCAATGCTTTATTTAAAGCTTTTACAAAAAAGCTTTAATGCTTTTAAAGCTTTTTCTTTGTCTGTGCCTCTTGATTGCTTTTTCCAGGTTTTTAAAAAGCTTTTGCTTTTTCCACACCTCCAAGTCAGCTCCCATGGCAGCAAATGGCTTGACCAAGCTCTAATACCAATGATAAAACTCGATAAGACTCTTGAAGCCAAAAGCCAAAAAAACTCTGACTTGTCTATTATGTTTGGGTCTATGCCCTTATATACAATCACATAAAAAACAACTTTCTTTTCCTCAAAAAAACACAGTGTGCTTTATATTAAACACAACTAACAAAAAACTAATTAACTTACGACTTTTATTCACATGCTATATACAATGTCTTCCACTTGAGCTTGTCTATTTTCAACAGAGTTTACACCATTCCATAATGCTCATCAAAAGAAAAACAAGTGCATAACTTACTAGGGGTGCATGTATCGCCATTTAGTTGCCCATCCAAAGAAAAACAAGTGCATAACTTACTAGGGGTGTGCATAACACCATTGAGTTGCCCCTTAGGAATTTAAAGATAAAGCTTATCTTGTTGATTGTTGTCGGACATATGAGATGCCAGCAGATGGGAAGACACTAACAGAGTAGCCAATTGGTGGGTGCTGAATGAAGCGAATTCATCTAGATGGAGCAGTCAGTCGAACTAGAGGCATGTATGTGAGCCATGTGTGGAGCAACAGCAACGGAAGATAGATTTGATGGGCCCACCCTGGGATGAGGGGGGCAGGGACACCACACACACACACACAAACCATTTGCACTCCAGTATAAGTTCATGGATATTTTATATAAAAAAATCTTGGTGCAACAGCACTCAGCCTCGGCCTAGAGTATATTCCCATCAAAGAACTGAAGCAGAGAATCAAGGTGGTTTGGAGAAACTATTGCCAGGAAATCATCAGTTCTACAGAGTTGAGACCCCAAGTTTAACAAATGAATATCTCATTTCTATCAACATAAAAGTGAGTATATGGCATGAAGCATATGTTTCTGTTTAGTCATAGACGCATGCCTCTGGACTACGTTGCAGCTACCAACAAGCCATTCAGATACCATCGAAGTGATGGCAAGGAATCAATAGTCTCCCGGATTCTGAGATGTAAGATCCCTTAATAACAGAGCCATATAATCCTGCAACAACACAATTGCCATCAGACACTGAATCATAATGATACATACTTGAAATACACGAAAGTTCCGACACATCTTAGAAGCTTACATCAACAAGACAACCATCCTGGCACAAATGATCTGCCAAGAAAGATGTGTTTGTTTCATGATTGTAATTGGATGCCATCAGCATGCTTGCTGTTTCCACTATGACTCTAAGAATCTCGTCAGGTGAGCTACCCTGCTCAAGCTTCACAACAGCCCTCTCCACATCAATCTGATCCAAACGACCAGAACAATTTCAGCCTTCCAGCATCTAGCACATCTTTGATTGTGATGCCCACCAATATCATTGTTTCTGGTCAGGCCAAAGAATATATTCATAACCATCAAATCTAGAAGTACATGCAATTGTCAATGGACTTAATAGCCCACTTGTGAAACTACATCATAGGGTAGCTTTCTAGCCTTGTTACCTTTTGACGCTTAGCAAAAGGTGCGCTTTCTGGCCTCTCGGAAGAAGTTGACTCCTGCTGCTCTTCTCTAAGTTGACTTGTTATCTGTGATAAGTCCTCCTGCAGCTGTTTTATACAGTCTTAAGCTCCCAAAAATAGATGTGGGGAGTATAATTTGGCATGCAGTGGGAAAGCCCACAAGATGATGTGATAAATAAGTTGCAAGCAGGAAAATCAGACACAGCCAGACACGTTACCTGATAAGCATTCACATCTGCAGTCCCTCTAGCTCCATCATTGACATCCGATCTTGCATTTGGGTTTAAGTCCAAAGAAGCCTGTTCAGGTCTACCACCAAGGGTTCCACCAAAGACTTGAGCAACCACAGGCATCATCTGCTGGAATATAGCAGAAAGGTTTAAGCCATTTGAAGGATCCAATCCATGAGGAGACTGCATGTCTTGGAGCTCATTCGTCTCTGTGCTACCCCTTACTACACCATTCTCCCTGTTTCTTGCACCAATGCCCTGCAATAGACTCGAAGCTTGCTCTGAGCTAGGCGTAGCACTCACTCTACCAAGTGCTTGACTAACTATGGGCATCATCTGCCGCAAAAGTCCTGAAAAATCAAGACTGCCTTGAGAGCTTGGACCTTGAACCATTGCGTCTTCATGATCAAGTGTTTCTTCACCCACATGTTCCACGACCTGCTGCACAGCATTCCTCATGAAAGGATTCTGCATGACTTGACCCATAAGGCTCCCCAATGCCCCTGCAGGGAAACCCAAACCTTGGTCGATCTCTCTTGCTCTTGCTGAAGAGTTCCCTCCTGAATGTGCCATGAACTGAGAAACCAAATTTCCAACGTCGAGATTGCTTCCACCACCACTTGGCAAGGGGCCTTGATTGAGTAGCTGAAGAACTGGTGAGATTTGATCGGGGACCGTTCCACTGGAATCTGGAATCCATGAAGATCCTTGTGCATCGCTCTGCCCTCCAGCTGGTGGAGGAACTAAACCTTCTCGCTCACGATCTGAAAGGACTTGGTGCTGAACAGCCAGTCCAGAGGTGCTTGCAGCCTGGGGACTTTGAAGTTGCCTAGCTGATCTTTTAGGGGTCTGCATACAGTTAACCAACTGTCACCATCACTTCTTGTAAGATGACAAAAAAGCACACTTGTAGAATCAAAAGAAACCATGCTTACCCGAGGTGGCAATGGCTGCAAGCCTCTGAGACCAAGGCCACCAGGGATATTTGCTATATTCCGGTCTTTAGGTTGTATTTTATCATCTGTGCTTCCCGCCTCTGCACTGTTTTCTCCATTGTGCAAATCTGTGACCTGATCTTTGCCCTTAATACTGTTGCTTTTGTCCACCTCTGCTTGATCCGATGCCTTCCTTTCAATCTCTTGTACCTGCTCCAGACTTGAGTCTATAGGTGACTCACCAGCATCATTCGGCACCTGAGACCATAACATTAAGAATGCAATTAGCAAAATGACACTTGGATTTGGACTTCCAATGAATCCACCGACATCACCAAAATTGGTACAATTCACATAAGACAGGCCTACCAACCTGCTGCCCATCTGCAGGACCATTAGCACTAGCATCAATGATCATATTGCTTGTTTCTCCCAGAAAGTTTGACTGAGACACTGCAGACCAGATTTCAATTGCTCGTAATAAAGAACAAAGATAGAACAAAAGGCGTACTTAAAGAAAACCAGATTTCAGTTTACCTGCCCTATTATTTAGTGATGGCTGCTGTTGTGGATTCAATGAGGCAGCTTCTTCAGTGGTTGGTGTGAATAAAGAACGTAGGGCTTCTTCATTGCTTACAAGTCTAGATCCACCCTGCCCACCATCAGGCACCCAAGCCTGCACCTGGACTTGTGCTCGTACTGTTGGTACAATAGAATTTAGCATGGCGGCAGATGGCAGCACAACAGAGGGGCCTGGTGGAATCCCATGTACCACAGCAGCTGGTGAACCACCTACCTGCTGTGAATTCAGCTGTTGAAATCTTGCAAGAAGTGGATAGAGGAGACCAGAGGGTGCTCCAGTAATATCAGCTGGAGGCCTGCTATGTAGAGATGATGGCACGGCTGCAACTACAGTTCTCATAGGCACTACTCTAATTCCAGGTTGCTCGCCCAAAGCTGATGAGCTGCTGGCTTGCATTGACATTGGTATGGCATGCGCCGAGGAGCCAATGTTTCCAGCAATAGAGGTGGATGCTAGTCCACTGCCCAAGCCCACTGTAGTGACAGCAGGGGAAACTTGAGAAAGAAAGTTACTGGATACACCACCTTGAACTGGTACTGGAACTTGGAATGGAGGTCCAGAAATTGTGCCTGCATCATTTGCATGAATGTGAATAGTGATGTTGCGGGGCACCTCACTGGGACCAGTTCCCACTGCTCCTACATTTTGGTGTGTCCCAGTACTCAAAGTACCAAAGCCAACACCTGGCTGGAAAGGAAGTGGCTGCAACAGCAGAGCAACCAACCAAAGGTTCACAGTTCATTCGTGATAAATGCAAGATGAAATCTTGAAACAGCAGTGTGTATTGACAGAACACATTCTCATACCTGAACCATCATAGGATTGGGTCCCGCAGGGGAGATGAACACCGCAGGACCAGCATTTACCACAGACTCCATCTGCAGCCCAATAGATTTCCAATGTTCTACAATAAAAAATCTACCAGCAATGCCCACCCATAAGCTTGACTCTTAGAATACGTACAGGAGATGTCCCCATCCTCAGAGTTAAAGTTGCTCGACCAAGCTCTAACAGTAAAGCACCCAAGTGTTGCAAGAGGACTCCATCCCGCAGTGCTGACGACTGAAGCTCTCCTCGCACAGCAGCATCAGCTAGATTTGTTTCATTCTCAAGTTGAGAAGATAACCTCTGTTATTCACAACATGAAGGATGTTAACATTGTTAGCATGTTATGCTGCATAACCCAAATCAACTAGGAGAGATTATTCACTGAGGTTAGCAACATACTCCATCAGCGCTAATTGATACAGAGTTCTACACCCACTATTGGGCACTGATGACGTTAGTGGGGATGTCGTAGTATCTAGTCCATACTATGCATAATGGAGTTGATAGTTATATAGTCTTGTGGGTTGACTACCATGAGTATATAACATGCACATTCCTAAAAGGTGAATTTGGGCATGTTCTTGGATTCATCTAGGTACATAATTCAGCCGTATTAGTGGACATGCAGATTTCACATTGTGAATTTTTCGTCCAAGTTGCGGCCAATTGATATTGTGCTTATTCTTTCTATCTTTAGCGGTGCATTTGCCCTATCAACTACTTATTTGCTGTACTAATTCTTTCTATTTGCTACTTCCCTTAGTGTTAGGCTTCATTATGGCTGAGTTTGCCCTGCATCTCTGGAGGTTTGACAGAAATTCAGTACGAAGGCCTGTGTGTGAATATACGCTCTTATGTGTGCGTGTGTGTGTGTGTGTGTGTGTGTGTGTGTGTGTGTGTGTGGAGTGCGTGTGTGAGAGCATATCTTGATATAGAGTTCTACACCCACTATTGGGCATTGATGACGTTAGTGGGGATGTTGTAGTATCTAGTCCATACTATGCATAATGGAGTTGATAGTTATATAGTCTTGTGGGTTGACTACCATGAGTATACAACATGCACGTTCCTAAAAGGTGAATTTGGGCATGTTCCTGGATTTATCTAGGTATATGTATTTAAATCTTAGGAAAGTTAAGAAAGGAAGTATCCCTGATTACGCAGGGAGTTTGCACGTATGCATTGTGTGTGCTCATTGTTTGCTAGCCGTGGGCAAAACCCAGAAATCTTGGCTGTCCCAACCGAGCCACGAGCTGAACTAACTAGCAAGACGTACCGACCGATCTCTACCCTATGACGTCCCATACCGTCACGGAGCTACTCTGGCGGCCCCGAGACTGCTGTCGGACTCAGCTGCAAGAAGCAGGTGCATGTCTGCACTAGATCCAGGCTCTTGACCATAGATCTCTCACAAGGACTCGCGAGACTCTATGAACAAATTACTAACCTTGGCCACCCTTTTATAGGCTCTTGGCCAATCACCGGGCGTTCACACTTGAGCGCATGCCTGTCCATATTTGGGTGCCTGTCCATCAATCTATCCCTAGCCCAGCTCGCCAATCAGCCTGCCTAGCTCTAAGCTTCCCCAAGCTTCGAAGCTAGTCTTGTGTGCGTGTAGCACATGGTAGATACACTCTGTGTTTCACCATTTGGCCACCCGAATGGTTCACTCTTGCTTTCACACTATGTACATATTGGATTGGTGTCCATGGCTTATGGAATGTGCCTATGCATGTGATTGACACGTGTCATGCTCTATAGTTGGATATGATATTCCGCTGGGACTTGACGTTATCATGCCCGAAATATCTGGAGGACTTGGCTTTCCGCTGGGACTTGTGCCTTTGTGTACATGCCCGGAAACGCCTGGAGGATTGGCTTTCCACTGGGTCTGGTATCGCATATACTTGCCTGGAAACACCTGGTCTTATATGGTTTCATGAACGGAAATTGCTCATGCCAATGCTGCATTGCATAGCATCTTTATGTGCTTGCCTGCAAATGAAATTGCATACTGTTTTCATGCCTGCATGACCTATGTGTAGTTCCGGGCTAGGAGACGCCTGCCCGTGAACCGTGCGTGTGAAACTGTCTGCTGACATGGTTGTGTGGCATGTGAACAGGTGGTAAGTATTACCCAATCTAGGCTCAAATAGCCCTTAGGACTTAGCCAATATTTATAAGTGAGTGCGTTCCCACTTCATTAAAGTTTGGGCGTCCAAAAGTCACTTATAAATTATGACCACTTTCAAGTTCACACTAACTGAAGTCCCGAGGCAAACAAGACTCAATGTCCAGGACCTGATCTTCCTTTTTACTCATAAATGGGCATCTCCCCATGTCCTCTCACCTGATTGGACCCCAATTCACTTACTTATTAAGAGAAAATTCGTGTTTTCTCTTCATGAGGATTTTTGGGGGCTGAAAACTCTGTTTTTCCACCATTTCTCTCCATTTCCAAGCTCTCCATAGCCATGCCCAACTTGCTAGGGTGTTTTCCAAGCTTCCAAGAGTGTTTTCAAGTGCTAATCACTCTCCTACTCACTCCCAATGGACTGAAATTCAGCAAAACAGCTCTCATTTTTGCTGTAATTTCTGGTCTTTTGGCTGAAAACCCTAATTTCAGCCTTCCTTTCTCAAGTTGAACCATAGGGGAAGCTTTCCCAGGGTTCCCTTCATCCTCTTGAAGACTTTTGTCGCGAAGGATTGCAGCAAATCGAAGATATCAACACTTCTAAAGCTTCCAACGCAAAGACTTCCGCTTGCAACAACTTCTATGAAGACTGGTAAGCTAATTGGACAATGTGTTGTCATTACTTATTCAGTAGAAGGGCAGGACTCCTTGTTTAGCCGCCCTGTGTAGTATTTCTCTTGTCCTATGTGCTCTTGAAGATGTTGCTACCTTGCTTGGTAGAACATAGAGCCAATGGTAGAGAATATGGGCACTGAAGTCGGGCCGGGCATCAAGGCAGCTCCTTGGTGATCTACATCGACATACCATTGTTTTCTAAATGCTGAATTTCATATACATTAGCATGGAGGATTTGGCAATGGATGCCCTTGAAGCTATGTATTGAATTTCTCCAATAGTAATACAATTTACTCAAGGGAGGGGTCGGCCGTTCCGGCTCATTGTGTGTCTCTTGTCAATTCAGCAATTTACTTCTTGTATATGAGCAAGTGTCCTTTAAATCTTAGTGTATTTAAGTGTATTGATTAGCATTGTGTTCAACCAAGTTAAATTGGTATCAGAGCATACGGTTCTCTTTCACTTCTATCGTGAGAGACGATCACCGTGAACGCTAGCTATCTCTACACTTAGAACATTATGGACAACCATACAATGAATGTTGGAGATGCTAATACAAGAGGCAGGGACAATGAAATGCATGCCTCCAATGCTTTCCAGGATGAGCAAACTCATGTGGTGCACAATAGGGAACATGAATATGTGGGACAGCCGTCCCGTGGCAAAGAGAAGATGCAAGAAGAAGAGTCCATAGTCTTGAGGGCTGAACTTACTTGTATGCAGGCTCTTCTCCATGCACAACAAGAAGAATTGAATCTCTATCGCCGCGAGGATCCATTGGTACATGACCGTTTGAACGCCAAGAAAGCTGAATCTTATATGGATCATGCAATGGCAATGATTGCTCAAGAGTTGCACATGCAACCGAGGGATGCAGCACGTGCATACTTGGCTCGTACCGAGGATGCCTATGCAGAAAAGGCAACCATCCCACATGTCTTGGAATCCCCACAAGTCATGCTATGGGAGAGGAACAATCAGTGACTTCACGCCATGCAGGAATATCTCATGTAGCCCGTGAAGGATACAATGTTTATGGCAGTGGTCAATGTGTATGTCAAATGCCATTGCCGGCTGAAAATGTACATGCACAACACATGCAACATGGGCTGCAATTTTCTGTTGGTGCAGGTATTCCGCGTATCTCTCATGCCACTCATGCCTTCGAGTGTGCTCGTGAGTGAGAAGCTATGGCTGAAAATGTATCAATGCATGTTGAGGGGCCAGCCATGCCTCATGCTTACAGGGCACATGTATCTATGCCTTATGCATCACCTTTTGGTCCAAAAATGATGCCAGTTCCAGGGGCTGTCCCAATGGACAAACATGGGGGAAAACATGTTGAGATGCACACACGTGCATCAAAGTCTCGTGACTTCAAAGCCGGAGACAAATCTGTGAAGTTTGACACATATCATGGGGAATATGATGCATCAAAGGCACTTGCTTTTATTGCCCAGTTTGATATTGCTTTCAGTGATGAGGATTTCACTCAGAAATCCATGATCCGGCATGTAAGCATGTTCATGAAAGGCACTGCGGCCCATTGGTGGCTCACGGAGAAGCTCTCACCGAATCCCGTTAGATCATGGGAAGAGTTCAAGGAGAGGTTTTATGCTCGATTCTTGCCTCCCAATGCACTGAATGAGATAACAATGAAGTGGATGAAACCGGTCTATGGACACATAAAGCGGTAATTCATTCACAAATAAGCTGGACTTACTCAGACACACAATCACAGAATCCTCGCTCCCTCGCTCAACAACACATTGGCCCCGAAGTCCAGCACCCCTTGCGGTATTTCTTTATTGTTAAAAAGTTGGAAAATACAAAGCACAAGTGCAACGGAGCACTCTACTTGCACCAGCTGAGTTTTACAAATTCTGGGAGAAATTTGCCAGCATAACTGCACTAAAACTGTTCCATAACATCTCAGAATGAGTCCCAACTGACAGGCTCACTTCCATAGGCATCAGGCTACCCAATGGAGTCCAAAACATCACAATTCAGCTTGCTGTAATTTTCTGCACAGACCTGTTTTCAGCTCTGTTTTTAGCCCAAATTAACCCTTGTACTGTCCTGGAGGACTTTAGCAAAGTCCTACTACATTCTGGCATCAACCGGGCAACATAACAGCCCAAAAACAGCACCTAAACAGTGCTGAAACAGAGTTATATTGAAGAGGTTATTACCCTCTTCCGTCCCTGCTTTGGTGTAGGAACTAACTACACCGGTTCCTGTTCAAGGAGGCAACTAGCCTCTGCATATAAGCATGAAATTCACACAACTGTACCTGATTTTATCTGATGAGAGCATTACCATAGTCTGCGAGAGAGAGAGAGAGAGACTGTGGGGAGCAAGCTCAACCCTCAATACATGAGTTGCAGGGCAAGGGAGTACACCACAATAGCTCTTAACCTGCAACAATCCACCATAATGGCTGCAAATGAGCCTCATTCAGCCCAAAATCCCATGCTTCCCTCTTCCCAGTGTGGAAAATGCACATAAATTTGACACTTGGCACATTTTTAAGCCTTTTCCACATGCAATCTTCCAAGCTAAAAATCTCCTGACTGGTTCACATTCTCACAACAGTCCTTTGCCAGCTTTTGGTCCCCTTTCTGCACAAACTGACGCGAACACTTTTCAATTCCGACACTGCCCAAAATAGCAGTTCCCTAAATTTTAGGGATGATGTCATCTGCATTCCTTCTGGTCTCCTGACCATCTTTGACCACTATGGTCACTTCAGAATTTGCTTAGAATTCAAAATACATTCACATTTCGATGGCGGCCACTTACTAGTGTAAACCGGCCTATGCCCTCATTCAGTGGCCATGTCCTGAACACTGTCATTCATCTTTCAGTGCAATTCTCAAGCTTAGCCAACCACTGGTCCAAAGTCCCACTAGCTGACTCATTCTGACATTGCAATGGCCCAAGCCCTTCCAAGAGATCCCGGGGGAAAACAACAGCAACCAAAGAGAAAGAAAAGAAAAATATATATTTATAAAGAAATGTAAATAAGGAAAACAACTGCAAAAAGTTTCACCTCCTGGTGACATACCCCCCTCTTGAAAGAAGCAAGCGACCTCGATTGCAAGTCCACATGCAAATGGATGACACAGGACGATCACAAGATTGCCCAGGTGATTAGTGTCATCGCATGTATCTCCTACCAACGGATGACACGGGGCGATAGGAATTCCCCACTACCATTTGTGCCATCGCAGGTTCAAGCCTTTCAAATACATGTTTCCGGATGCAACACAGGGCGATAGCATATATCTTGTACTATTAGTGTCACAACATGTAAATCATTCATTTGAAGCATAACAGATACAACTTCAAAGCACTGAAAGTTCATTCATTGATTAAGTCATTGACAACAAATGTGAAACCTGTGCATTGCCAAACATATGATACAAGTGTACAGGTCATTCAAAATTCAGGTTCAAAAAGCAGAAATAACTAGGACAGACTCTCCTTTCAGCTTCACATCCAGAACATGAGTCTTGTCCCTATGTAGAATCTTGTCAGCATCAATTGACATCCCCTCCTTGGATATGATGTGACCCAGTAGCTTTCCTTTTTGAACTGCAATAGCACATTTGTGCGGATTTAAAGCCATTCTAAACATCCTGCACCTCTCCAAACATTTCCTTAAAAGCTCCAAATGTTTAATCTTCTCCCCAAAAACTGAAAAATCATCCATGAAAATCCGCATAAATTCTGTCAAATATGGTTCAAAAGTTTTAAAAGCTGCTTTTGAAAATGAAGGTGACCCATTCTTCAACCCAAAGCTCATCACTGTATAAGCAAATGCTCCCCATTCTGTAAAAAAGTTGTCTTCTCAATGTCCTTCTCTGCCATTGGAATCTGATTATAGCCAGAAAATCCATCAAGAATGCTATACATCTCGGACACAACGAGGGCTGTGTTCGGGAAAAAGAGCCTCGGGGATCTCGTCGATGTAACTCAAGTAGGAGATGTGCATGTCGGGCTCCTCTGGAAAGTTGTCCATGAAGCATGCACGTAGATGGCGACAGCGCACAGACTATGTGGCGTGGGCAGAGGCTGACCGCCGGGAGGAAGATGGTCGCTGAATCGCCGGGGAGAGGGGGGCGAACATGAAGAAGGCGACATCCTGACAACCCGGGAGGGGGTGGGTGCCGAATCGCCAACGGAAAGGGGTGTCGGTTCACACTAGCACACGCCCGTTTTTTTTTTATTGATGACCCACGTGGCAATGTGATGTATTAAAATTTTGTGTTTTTAATGGTGTAAAGGTAACGGCCTGGATCGCGTAGCCGACCGGAGGAAAAAGGTGCGCCACTTCGAAGGGGCACCGCCAGCGACTAAGCGAAGAGGTGAAGGACACGAACTATTCGGCAGCGAGGGGCTCTAGGTCGGCAGCTGCATGAATCAAGCAAGGGGCTCACAGCCTGCAGCGCACAAAGCGAGGAGGGGGGAGCAGTCAATACTCAATAGCGAGGGCGCTCAGGGCCGACAGTTGCACATAGCGAGGAGGGGGCACAATAAATATTTTACATCACCATGGGCAAAGCTTTACACCAAGTCCACCATCGCTCCGCTGCTTCCATACAACACCGAGAAGAGGGGTGGACGAGGGAGTGCCGCGGAGAGGATGAGGGCTTCACAACCCACGGGTAGGAAAAAATTTTGCTCTGATACCACTGTGAGGATTATGTTGTTAATCCCTCATGTTGTGTACTAATTACTACTTAAGTAATTAACTTAGAGAACAAGAACCTTCAGGAGAACACTTGAGAGAAGATTGAATTGACTTGAATTGAATTGATTAAAACTGAGTACAATAGGTCTCTTATATAAGAGATGAAGAGACACAGTTGAAGAGGCATGTCCTTTGACGAAAGGACATGACCATAGACGAAAGGATACAACTTTAGGCTAAGGAATGTGTCTATTCGATGTAGAGGCACAACCATTCATTAAGGGATACAACCATTCATTAAGGGATACAACCATTCGTCGAAGGGATGTGGCTATTCAATGAAGAGGTACATCCTTTGGTGAAGAGTCGCAACCAATCGAGGGTAGGGGTTCCCTTGGCTGGTTACTCTTTGTATCTATAACAGGAATCAGCAATGAAGAGAGTATCTGATATATACATACGTCACAATCATGACATCAAGTTTGTGTACTAAAGGCTGCTTCACGAACATTGTGGAACTTCTTTAATTAAAGAACCTTTTTTATGTGTTTCACAGTATGGTAGGACCTAATCAAATAACAAAAATGAATTGGGTGAGTGGAAAGTGGGTGGATGGATGCCCTACGGCGCCATCCTATGGATCAGTAGAAAAAATAGGGCCCCAAACAAGTTCCGCTTTAGGGGACCAAGCCGCCTCGTAAAGAAAAAGGGAAAAAGGTGTTGACTTCTATGAACCGATCTAAGAAATAGATTCCTATTAAAATGACTACGTTTCCCCTATAAGATATAGTTAGGTCCCTCTGTTTGCTCGTATTCTCCTATTTCCGAGAGATCGAGGTGCCGTCAATCAAAGACCATGGGACTGAGCCGCCTATCAAAAGTATCCCCTCGGGGGGACCTTACACCACCTTGCTGACTCCGGCTTCGATAGAGCCCAGAAGCCTGCTAGGAAGTTCTTTTAAAAACACAAATCAACCTTAGCAAGTGCAAGAAAGCAAAGTTTAAGAAAAAAGCATGGGTAACACAAGGAGCTATTCACTCACATCAAGTTCCACTCCAGCCTGGCCATTTATGAATCCCATCGTACGTTGAATCATAGCACCCAAATTTGCCGGTGTAGGATGGCTTCTAACTGCTCCTGGCAAGCCCATGGGTTGGGAAGGGGCTGTGTTTACAGGACGGGCAACTGGCATGGGAGCTTGCTGGGCTGCAAAATATTTCTTGTTAAGCTACAACAATAAAAGATAAAGAAGCTGTTAAAGCAGTATGCACTCACACTTCTAAAATGCAATTATAAAGACAAACATAAGCAAGTACTTCTCCCACCATTGGTTGCAAGCAGCTGCTCCAAACGATCAAGATATTGAGAGATTGTTGTCAAAGCATCAGGTATAGCCTGAAGGAACTTTTACTTATGAAAACATGCTAACTGATTCAGTGTATTTTGATCATTCATATCAAACTATATTATGGAATTTCATTACAATGGTGCACTGCAAGTGTAATCAGAGATCTGAATAAGACCAATCATGACCTGCTGCAAAATCCGAAACTGTTGCCCCATGGCAGGTAAGGTGCCAGGACCAGCAGCAGGCTGTGCAGCCTGAGACCCGCCAGACTCTGAAGATGGTGGTTGATGTCTGGCATCAGCAACTGGTTGTGGTCTACCACCACCAGCTCCTGCCTCTTGTCCAGCCACAGCAGGCAATGGTGCTGCTGGGTTCATCATCTGTGCCAAAGAAATTAAAGGCACCCTTGTCCTCGTGAGCCAAAAAACCCATATATATCATTTATAACATATCCATTCTTTAAAGAAAGAAAGTGCAGAATGTGTGAGCAATCAAGTACAAAAGCACATCGCAAAATCAATGGAAAGAAAACACCCCCAACCTAGCCAAAACCCCATAACAGTATACCATGTGGCATGGACTGTATGCAACCTAGCTAACCCAGATGATAATATACTTGGTTGAGACGCTTGTCAATGAAGCGACCTCAATTTCCCCACCCGCCTTGGATTATTTGCATAAAGAGGAATGTTGTCAGCAGGCAGAAAAAAATAAAAATTGATGACGTCCTTACAAAAATGTCATTGTTTGCTCTACAATTTCATACCCTTGAGGGTGAGAGAGCTGGTGTTCCATTAGACGCACTTGAGTAGCGTTCCCTTCTTTGTGCGAGAGATGGACAAAGGGATCAAAACCTATGCTCAAGTTATGGGTTCATTGTTATCCGTTGTGGGAATGAGATCAATAAGATGATGTAAAGAAAACAGAAAATAGAGCTCGCAACAACAATCCTTAAATCCTCCCCTAAACCAAGAAGAAAAGAACCATAGTTGCACTCCATCCTTTGTGTTGTCAATAAAGCTCAAACCAAGAAACTCACTGCACCAGTGGGTCCACCAAAATTTGAACCACCATTTGTTGGAACAAGGTTTGCAATTCCTAGAGACGTAAGCACGGAAGAGATAATCTGTGTAACATGATTCCACACAGAAATTTATAAAAGTGAACAAAACTACTGTTGCAGCCAACAAAAAGTAGAAGTTTTAACATTTTAATCGGAAACTCTCATCACACCCACCCTGTTAACATCTGGTAATCCACCATCTCCATTATCTGGTACATTAAAAGTTCCCATGACAACACTATGTGAAATCTGTGCAGGTCTGTTGCGAGGTGCAGCTGGAGACGGATCTTCTCCCCCTGAAGCTTCAAGCATTCAACAGACAAGAACATTATTTAGAGTAAATGCAATTTTTCAATGAGCAAAAAGGCCTTGTACAAACCTTGTTCTTCTGCACCTGAAGAAGATGGAGCACCGGGTGGAGGCACCTGTCGAGTTACCAAGTGGAGTGTGTGGCCATCTTCAACATCTGTTTTCTTTTGTCAAGAGACCCAGTTACTAAATGGTACCATTACACGGTGTGTGTGTGTGTGTGTGTGTGTGTGTGTGTGTGTGTGTGTGTGTTTTGTTTAACGTGTAGAACAAAACAGAGTAGTGTAACTTGTCCTTAATCAATACTTTCAGTTCCTGTGCTAGATGCAACATAGAGAGAGAAAAGATACTAGATGTGTGTAGGGTAATGTCCAATTTAACAAACTTCAAGCTAAATTAATAGCTTAGAGATGGATGACCCTTATTTGGGAAGTACTTAGAAAATAGAACCCTTATAATTACCGGAACAAATGATTAAATAGTTTTAGAGAGATGAAGATTTCTCTAAAAATTGTCTCTCTCTAGAAAGGAGATTATGTTCAAAAGGTTAATCCTTGACATTAAATTCTCCTTTTGAAAACAATTTTTGGAGAATACCTGATCGAAGGAAGAAAATGATGAAGTGGATCTCAATCTTTCCAAATCAACCCCTGGGCATGGGGCATGTGGAACTAAGTGCCAACATGCAAAGCATGGCACTAGCCCAGAAAACCAGGTATGTCCAAGAGCACACTGCAATGGCAACACCTTGGGAACAACAAGATCAGCAATCCTCTTTAGCAAACAGCTTTTTAACCCATCCTAAGCAACAAGATCAGCAATCCTCTTCATGCCTAGTTCTAAGCAGCCCCTCAGCAGTACTCCGCGGCAAATTTTTAGTTAATCCACCAAGAGTTCACCAATGATTGGGTGCAGCAGTTTGGCTGCAATTTCCAATCTTGAGATTTTGTTCCAGCAATGGATTCTAATAAACACATTCATTTGAAGTAACCTAGTAGATAGTAAGCCATTGAGCAAGTTGGTCTCTCCTGCACATATCATTCCACTTACATGGAAGGGGGCACTGAATCCCACAACTTTAAAAGCAGTCTTTGGCATTTTACCATTTATCCAGCCCACAGTGTACGGAGTCAGCTCCAGCCTTATTGCAGAACCAGATCCCTCAGCCTTAAGTGCCCTCAAACTGTCCCTTTTTTTAATCTTAGCATTGCCCCTTCTTGACCCCAGGTGCTCTCGAGTTTTTGATGAGTGTTTATTTATGTATGCTTGAGAAGCCTAATCATGGGTCTCAAAGCCGATTTGTGTGTGTGTGTTTTGGTGGGGAGGGGGAGAACCTCAAATACCCTAATGCACGGAGTTACACTCGGCATCATGCACTACATTCCTGCAGAGCTTATCTTTGCAGTCAAGGATACTGTAGGCAGACAAATCATGATCATCTTTCAGCACCTTCCCTCTGCAAATCAGGCGCTGGCTTTCAGCAGGTACACCTGTCAATGTTGCAATAAGTTCCTTCAAGGCAGGGACCGTTATCTGGGGAAAAACAATACATTGGTGGTAGTGAGACACAGCCTTTACAATAGATATAACAAATTAAGCTAGAAGTAACAGTAAACATGTAGTACAATCGACACTGACACCATGAACATACATTTTGATCCACGTTACACGTGTACACTTGAGAGTCCAAAGTCTTAATCTTTATTTCCATGGCTTTAGTCAAGCTGTCACTTGTTTCTGCATGAAAATTGTCTCCATTGCTTACCCCCTCCATGAATCAAACCTTCGCAAATGCTTAACTGTTTGAAAGAAGTAATGAGATTAAAAATCTCTCTCTCTCTCTCTCTCTCTCTCTCTCTCTCTCTCTCAGGCACACACTGGTAAGCACACAGATACCCACTGATCTCGCACGCATAAAACTGCTCTATCTGTTGTCAAGAAGATGCCAGGAAAGGCCTGACGAATGTGGCAGACTGGCAGACGTGCTCGTACATGAATATGTCCTTTTACATAAGCCAAAGTCTATGTTAAAACTTTCGGCTAAGTTCTTTCTATGCATCAATCGGAGCTTTCCAAAAACCATATTATTTCTGCGTGTCTTAATAAAAGAAGCCAAGCGTGCCAAAGCCCTGTATTCACCTAATTACCTTCCAAAACACCAAATTTAACTATGGATTAAGCCAAGTACCTTCCAGAAACCCTAATTTAATCTGTGTATTAAGCTTTATACTTTCCAAAAATCGTAACTGATCGAACCTTGCCAGCAGCTCGGAGTTAAAACATTACGATCTGCAAAACGTAACGATTGCGAAGACAAAAAGCAGGAAAAAAACGGGAAGAAAGGAAAGGTCTTGCAAACACACCTTTAATGAATCCTTTGATGTTGCGGTAAAGTCGCGACAGGGACGAGTATGAAGAGGTTGGAGCTTGGGGCAATACTATATATACCTGCACACGGCGCCGTTAGTGCGCCGTCTTAGATGACGGGACGTTGTCTAAGCTAATGTTATCCTGTACACACGGCCAAGGTAAAGACCCCTTTCACATGGAGGCTGCTGGCCGGTGGCCTGGTCCTTCTTGTTTGCATGCCCTAGAGTTGCATTGGGCATCTCCTCCCTCGATCGCTCTACTAGGATGTCCAATCTGTGCTAGTCCCTCGTGTGATTCTTGGGCTTTGGCAATTTCGGGGATTTGTCGGGATGCAACTCCATCATTGTGGCTCTTTCAATAGAGGGAAGCTACAGAGACGGTGAGTGTTATCACTCAACCCATCTGCCCGAAATTAAAACAGGGCCTTGAAAATTGTGATATCACATGCCATATGGTCCTTGCAGAGATGGCTACTCATAACCAAGATTTTATGATGCATGTCCAACATCTTCTTCTCTCAGATTACGGCTAGGATGCCATGAGAACCTTCAGATTACGGCTAGGATGCCATGAGAACCTTCAATCCATGATGCCCCCTCCCTTAATTTTCGGGCTTTGGTGATTGCAACGTGCATAGTTTTCCCTCCAACTTCCCTTTGTTGAAAGAGCCGCAACGATGGAGTAGCATCCTGACAAATTCCCATCATTTTCCCTCCAGCTTCCCTCTGTTGTGAAAGAGCCACAACGATGAAGTAGCATATTCCAAATCAATCTGTATGTCAGATCTGACCTTACTTGCCTTGCTTCTTATTTTTTTGGGAGCGATGGTTGAGTGAGTCTTTTCCATATCTGCTCCAATGTTTGTGGGGTGTAAGGAATCCTAGCTAGCTACACTCTAGGTTATGGCTCAACTCATAAACTTCTCCAATGTTTCCGATCCTAGCTAGCTACACTCTAGGTTTGGCTCAACTCAATATAGTAGACTTATCCTTACTCTTGTGAAGCATTTCTTTGCATCCTTTTTTTTGGGCAGTGTCTTTGTTTTTAGTAAGAAGCATTTTGGGTCTCACACAATCTCACAATAGATCCTTTACTTCTTCTGATTTCATTACATTTTAGGTAACTCCCTTGTGACAATATAAGTCTCCCATGTGTTCTTCTCCAAATAAGAAAGTGCAAACTCTTCTACGTGGAGTTAAGGATTGAATGCTACATGGAGTCCAAGGACTGAAATTGGCGATGCTTCCAACCTTGAGGCCTCTTGTGAGGATAACATGCAACTTAACTCTTCTCCTAGCCAACCTTCGACCATCCAAGATGTGCTTATATTTTGGAGAGAGAGAGAGAGAGAGAGAGGGGGGGGGGAGGAGGGAGGGAGGGATATGGAGGTGCTAGAGAGGGATGCATACACACGTAGACATTTGTGTGTGTGGGAGGGAGGGAGGGAGAGAGGTATACAGTCACACATAGAAATGTGTGTGTGTTATAATTACCAACCTTAATAGTGTTAGATCATACATTGGGATTTGCTTACCCAACCACCTCCAAGGATGATTTCCTCCAAGATCACACCTATAGGGATTTGCTTACCAAACCTCCTCTAGCATGTACTTTGACAGTTCAGTTTTTGAGGTCATTGATAGCACCTTGCATATTGTTGCCATAGGTTTACAGGAAGGCAGTCTTTACAGGTTGAAGGACTTTGAATGAGTCACAATTTCATTTGCTACAACTTCTTCAAAGCTATTATGCCTTGGTAGCTCAAGAGGATACAGGGTTGTGGCATGCTCGCTCTACGGGCACTTGAACTATGCTTCTCTTTAGCAATTATCTTCTCACATGGTCAAGGGTCTTTTGGCAACTAAAACCCTCCCACTCCACTTGTGTGGTTTGTTTACATGGCAAGCAACATAGAGAGCCTTTCCCTCATGAGGCTACTCATTGGGCTTCTCACATCCTAGAGCAACTTATACATATGAACTTATGAGGTCCCATGCAAACTACTACCCAAGGTGGTGCCACGTACTTCATGCTTATTATTGATGATTTCTCATGTAAAGTTAAGGTGTATCTCTTGGCGAAAAAATCTCAGGCTTTCTTCTGCTTTCAAGAGTGGGTGGCTTTGGTCGAGAATGCGACCACATAGAAGGTTCGACAAGTCCATTTAGATAAGGGAGGATAATTCATCTCCAAAGCCTTCCACCACTTTTGTTATTAGAAAGGTATTGGCCTCCATCGCTTCTCCACACCTAGCACTACATAGCATAATGGTGTGGTTGAAGCAAAAACAGGATTGTTCAGGAGATGACCCATACCATGTTTTCTTCTTCTGATCTTCCTCGCTCTTTCTCGGGAGATCCCAATGGTATCTACATCATTAACCGTTGTCCCACAAAGGTAGTTACTAATATGACACCAAAGGAGGCTTGTACACGACAGAGACCTTCAGTTTTACATCTCATGATGCCTATGCTAATATCCCTAATTTTGCTACGTCCAAATTTGATCCCAAATCCAAGAAGTGCAAATTCATTGGTTATAGCTCCTCTATAGCTCTTAATCCAAAGCTTACAAATTATAAGAAGTCCTTAATAATTTCCCACAATGTTCACTTTGTTGAACCCCCATCCGATGATTCTCAATATCACCCCAAGCTTACCATAGAGGTTCCTCATCCTCATGCTTCTTCCACTTCTTCCCTAGCACCCCCATCCCCCTCAGTTTTATGCCCTTAACTTCTCCTACTCCTCTTACTTCTATGCGATAGAGAATTGCCCCCATGATTCCCCGATGTCTCAAAACCACTATTCATGACTCTCATCTCTCAAATGTTGATCTGCCTTAGCTTGTTAACTCCTCAGTAGCACCTTTCACATGGGAGCGGAGATTACAGCAATGTCATCATTCTTGTAACCTCGCCTTGATGAGTAAATTGGTCCAATCATATGAGCCTACTACACCTAAACAGGCTTTTGCTCTTCCTGAGTGGCGGCAACCATGGAGGCTGAGATTGATTCCATTGAAAGGAATGGTACATGGGAGCTTGTGGACCGGCCTTTGCACAAGCAGGTCATTGGAGTGAAGTGGGTCTTTAATACCAAGTTTCGTGCCAATGGCTCTCTAGACAAACACAAATCTAGATTGGTTGCAAAGGGGTATTCTCAGTTTAAGGGTATTGACCATGTGGAAACTTTTGTCCCTACAACCAAATATACCACAATCCGGATAGTTCTTGCTCTCTCTGCTCATCCTCATTAGTCAGTTTATCAGATGGATGTGAAGTTTGCCTTTCTCAATGACAACTTGCACGAGGAGATCTATACCTCTAGGTTTTCAAGTTCTTGGACATGAGGGTAAGGTGTATAGATTGCACAAAGCCCTTTATGTTTGAAACAGACACCCAAGGCATGGTATGATAATATTGATGCATTCTTTCTTTCCCTTGGTTTTCAGAGATATGTTGCAGATAGCAATCTCTATGTCTTTGCTTAGGATGCTTTGATCTATTTGTTTGTCTTATATGTTGATGATTTGTTGATTCTAGGGCTCTCATCTTGCCAAGATTGAATAGCTATGGTCAGATTTAGCTCTCACTTTTGAGATGACTGATTTAGGACTTCTCCACTACTTTCTTAGTATGGAGGTCTCTCATAATCCTGATGGAGTTTTCCTCAGCCCTAGTATAGATATCTATAGTAGCAACTCGTTGAGACATTTGGGATGATAGAGTGTCATCCTTTTTCATGTCTTATGGATCCTACCTCTAGCTTTCTCGAGAAGACTCTACTTCCATCTTTGAGGACAATACACAGTGCTGCCAGAGGCTTGTGGCTTCTCTTATTCACTTGATTTATAGCAAGCCTGACATTTCTTTGAGGACAGCACACAATACCAAAGGCTTCTTATTCACTTGACTTATATCAAGCCTAACATTTCTTACAATGCTAATGTTCTCAATAAATTCTCTTCAAGTCCTCTACATTCTCGTAAGTAGGCCGTTCTCAAGGTTCTTCGGTACTTGGTACCTTGGACTATGGTCTCTCTTTCAGAGGACACACTAAGCTTGTTGGATACTCTAATGCATTGGGCAAGTGAGACCAAGACAAATAGTCCACTTTTGGTTATTGCTTCACTTTAGGTTCCGGCCTCATATTTTGGCAATCCAAGAAGGAGGATATAGTCTAAATTTCTTATACTGAGGCTGAGTATCGTGCCTATTTGGATACTTGTTGTTGTGAACTGTTATGGTTAATGCAGATTGTGAGTAATCTTGATGTTCTTTGGGCTCCTTTGTTCGCAGTCTTATAGATAGCTAGAGTGCCTTGGCATTGGCTCAAACTTTATCTCTTTTCATGACAGGACCAAAAAAATTAAGGTCCATTTTCACTTTATTCGTGAGCTGATCACTAGCAGCATCAGTTCTCTGGAGTATTTTCCCTCTCTCAGGATAATCCAGTTGACCTTTCCACTAAACCTATTCCTCAAGATTCTATTGATCAGCTCCTGACCCATATGGGATTGGTCCACTGTGTTGGAGCTAAGAGGAGGTGGTAGACTACGTTCATCTCCAGCATTTATCCCATTTACTTCACCATTTATGCACCATATTTATATGATGTATTTTACTCAATCGTGGTGTGGGTATTCTTTCCCACATTTTTTGGAATTTTTCCCTAGTCTTGTAAGTATTTTTCACCAATTGTGGGTTTCTTCTACTAGCCGACTTGGCTATTTGTGTTGTATATAAGAACATGCTTTTTGCCATTTAATTCATTCATCATTTTGCTCAAGTGTTGGATCATTGTTGGATGTTCTCACTCTCTCCTCTGCTTCCGCTTGCTACTTTCAACCATTCTCTCATTGTGCCTTTTTCTATCCTTTTTTGCCAAAAAAAAACTACCTCTACAACCTAGGTTAGACAATATATGTTTTTGGATAAATGGCAAAACGTTAAATACTTTTATTTGTTCACTATCTATATTAAATAGTTAATAAAATGTGGCTTAGCCCACTATGTATACAATCGGTTCCTCTTCTCTATCGTCCATGCTCCACTAAAATTTAACTTCCAACCACCCCTAGCTTGTATAAATTCACCTATCCTTCATCAAAATTCCTACTTCTCCTTATGATTGACCGCATGCCCATGCCCAACCATCTTTGATTCACTTAAATCTCACCTAGCGTACCCTTTAGTAGCTCAAGAGCCCCTATTTCCAAGCCACAATAAACCTACAATTCTAAAGAAAGGTACTAGACCATAGAGATCATATATGGAAACTGAAAACATGTGACATGGAAGAGGTCCTTCAATGTAGTATAGACATGTTATAACTATAAAACACAAGAAAAATAAGACAACTTCTATATTTTCCAATATTTAGGAACTAACAAATGAGAGATACAATGGGGCTCTACTCTCCATTGAGCTTCACCCCACTAACCTCCTCTCATGGGAAACCCTAGAAACAAACATATAGCATCAAGATATTAGCCCCTTTTGATCTTGTTTAGGAATGAACAATGAGCGAGATACAAGAGGTTATAGGCAGAGGCAAGGTAGGTAGTACATGGGAGGCATGTAGGAGGTCTACTCTCCATTGAGTCTTACCCCATCAACCTCCTCTCATGGAAAACCCTAGAAATAAACATGTAGCATCAATGAGAGATATAAGAGGTTGAAGGTAGAGGCAAACCAGGCAGTACATGGGAGGCATCCATTGAGCTTCACCCCATCAATCTCCTCTCATGGAAAACCCTAGAAATAAACATATAGCATCAAGGATATTGGCTCTACATGGCTAAGGTTCTCCTCCTTACTCGTAATGGGATGGATTTTGCCTTTGCAAATACATCTAAAATGATGGCTAAGGTTATCCTCCTTAATTAATGGGATGGATTTTTCCTTCTACAAATACATCGACTAAGGTATTCCTCCTTGATTATTGGATTTTTCCTTCTACAAATACCTCTAAAATTATATATTACTTTCATCAATTCTTTGCAAACAGTTTCAAACGAGGCAAGGAAGGAAGAGGTCATACTTATTGATCCTTTGAATGCAAGTTAATTTATGATGATCCTTTTTTTTGTATTTAGGTGATTTGTTATATTTTTGCATGGCTATCTAGGTCCATGGTGTTGTTTCCATGTTTCTAACTCTCCATTAACTAAAATTTGGTTTTTTTTCACATCTGGTCTCTAATTTAGGTACTCATTGTGACATGAGCGGTGGCTAATTAAATATAAGACTTACTTTTCTTACTTTAGTCCTATATTAAAGAAGGCATATGTTCATCACTGATTTGGGAACACTTGAGCCTTGCATTATAGAGAGAAGATGAGGAAGAATGTAAGGGTCTTACCAGCTCACACCTCTACCCACTTCTAGTATAGCAAACCTCTCTTGTGGTGGAGAGCTAAGGTCCTTAACCTTGCCTTCCCCATTGTCACTCCAAGGAAGCTTTGCAAATGGATGAGAGAGAGAGAGAGAGAGAGAGAGAGAGAGAGAGAGAGAGATGGAAAGCTCAACCTCTACCTCAATGCCTTGGTGAGTGAAAGCATGGGAAGGGGAGAGAAGGAGAGAGGGAGACGAGAACTAGCATCATCACATTACCACTCACCCACACAATGCTCAAGCAGGCATGCAACAAGGAGAAGAAAGCATACAAGCATCATAAGAGCAAGAAAGACTCAAACTCAATTGTTGTGAGAATGGGATTATGTGTTTTCTCATTCGTCACAAAATGTCTTATGTACAAAACTCATATTTACACTGCCCGCCGACTGCCTTAGTAACGTGCAAGGGCCCAAAAGCTAGTCTAGGCTAATTGTTGGATGAGGGAGAAGATGCTCTACACACATTGACACAAACATACACACGCACACAGTTGAATTGAGCTCAAAGAACAAGAGAGACCAAAAGCAAAGCTGGTCGATGATAATGCTAAGAAATAAGAAAACTAATAAAAGCCCTAGCCCTAGGGTTGATGTGGCTAACACATAAGAGTGTGTTCACATGAGGGAAAAATGCCAAGCATAGGGTTGTTCACACGAGGGACTTCTAGGCTAACCAAGTTAATAGACCCCCCTGAAGTGAATGGTGTGAACGTCTAGGTTTGGAAAGCTCATTTTGAACCTCTTTCTTCCTCTTCTAAGCTCTCCATTGCTGCAGAAACTCCATATTGCTAAGCCCATTTGCTACATTGGCATGTGCAAGCACATAGGTCAAGGCAATCTCTCCTGCTTGGAGCCTCCTAACATAACGATAATGCACTTGAATGTGGTGTCCGCACGATTGAATATGCGCTCTGACTCTCAATGAAAAAGTGGTGGTAGAAGATAGCTGTCCAATACCAAGATCTGTCGAAAGATGGTGGAGCCATACACATTCCACAATATACGCTTTGACTATCAGTGAAAAAGTGGTGGTAGAAGATATATGTCCAATACCAAGACATGTCGATAGATGGTGGAGCCATTTGTGTTCTAGAAATAGCTGTGAATGCTGCGCTGTACTTCATAACCCAAAATGGCTACTATCGAAAATAGTTACCGATGTTGGACACACCTTAGTGTTAGAACATTATGCCCAATAGCTGTATAAGTGTAGGTGGCAAGCATAGAGAAAACACATTTCTACTTCAATGCATGCCAATGCCAAAGGTGGGGCAATGCTGAAATCCGCTCAACTATGATAATGCCTATTGAGTTTTAAGATGGGTACTACATATATAATAAGGCATCCAATAGTTCGTTGGATAAAGGCAACGTCAAAAGCTTCATTGGAGGAAGCAGGACACCTCTCTTGATTGCTATGAATGGGATAGTTAAATAGTGCAAAAGCCTAATGTCTCAACATCAAATGTATGCTGTAATGTCACGAGCAAATTGTCAAGGCCAATTTTATCATGGGAGTGAGATTTTTCAGAATATTTTATCATGGGAGTGAATCCAATTAATTATGTGTGATGCATGGTTCATGTGTGAAGCATGGTAGTGAATGATTTCCATTTGTTAGAATTATTTTTATGAGTGATTCCAAAGTAATTGTGAACTGACATTATGGACTATATTGAGTATAGATCATGAGTTCGGGACAACCAAGGTGGACATTGGATGGGATTATCTAGCCAAGAACATATGTGCTAAATATTTAATTTTGTATGGTTTGGCCCATTGTACATATGTTGGGCAAGGTTTATTTTTTATGAGATGCTTTAAAAGCATTAGATTAAGGCTCAATTTTATAAAAGCCTAATTTTGGAAAAGCTATGCTATTTATGGCTCTAAGGGCTAAATTTATTAATATGATTTAAACGTCGCATGTGGGAGTGGAGCCACACAATTAGGGGGGAGATTGCATCCAATCTTGTCTTCTGTGTGGTATTCTATATCCTTTACTCTTTCACTCTTGATAGTGATGTTATTTTATTTCTCTTGCCTTGTATTATGCTATGTTATTTAGTTTTTAATTTAATTCAAGTCTTTGTTTCAATTTTGATGTAATTTGTGAGATTTTAAATTATTTCTTCAAGAGGTACAAAAGGGTCCTGTAACAATGGTATCAGAGCATGGCAAATTTAAGAATTGAATTTGGGTCATGGAGAGTTGAAGAAAAATCAAGAAATTGATTTTTACTCAAAGGTTATTGGCTTGGAGCAAATTTGAAGGCTTTTCAACAAATTCAAAATACTTACACGGGAAGAGGAGAGGAAGACCCATGGGCAAAAGAAGGCATGTTTATGTGAATTTTGTGCACCCTTGGATGTGATTAAAGATCAAGGGCAAAGAAAGAAGGTGGAAAACCACAAGTGGATTTGCAGAAACTACCCTCTTCATCAAAAAGTGGTTTTCATGGATTCTCAACTTCTATGGATGGAATCAGCACAGTGAGACGAGATCAACGGCCTATTCTCAGAATTGCTAAGCTCATCTCACATAGAATTTCTATAATGGAGGGCTTCTATTAATTGAGAAGCTTCAACACAAAGATAAAGCAGAGAAGCACAATGGTCCACAAGTGAATGGGAAGAAAACTGAAGCTACAAAGAAAACAAACAATGGAGATAAAAAATCTCGTGTGATTACATGCTACAAGTGCAACAAAGAAGGGCATTATGCATATGAATACCCAGAAAAGAGAGAGAATCAAGTTGCGGTCGTGAACATGGTTAAAGATGAAGACAAAAGCGACCAACCTAAACAAGAGGGTACTCCCAATCATGATTTCTACCACTACAAAGGTAAGCCGAAAACTCATACTTACGTATTGTTTAATTTTATTAGTATTATTAAAAAAACTATAGTTAAATTTAAATATAATGGTCAAGATAGTTCAAAGATTGATATGTGCTTTCTATACGTGGAAGATACATTAGACCATTCACTATCAGGACTTGAGTGAACTAACAATGATGCACATATGTTTTTCGACTGATCACCGAAGAATGTATGTAACTTATTGTTATTTCACATTCAACCTTTAAAATTCAACACCTCATTTAATACACTTCTTCAAATTATTCTCTTTTCTATTTCAAATAAGATTAACCAGGTGTCTGTGAGAGATAGTTGTGTTAGTGTCTGTGAAAGATACCTGTATTGGTGTATGTGAAGGATACTCTTTTGATGTTCGTGACGAATAATCTAAGTGATTTATCTGTGATGGATAACTTATTACAATCTAGTGTTGAGAGGGATTCTATCTATGATGGATATTATATTCTGACTCTCTTCACTTGCTAATTAAAAATGCAACCCAAGGTCAGTTGCAACCCAAACAAGAGGGAATGTTACGGTTGGGTAATCCAATAAGTAAAAAGAATATCTTGGGTGACCCAAGTGTGATTAATTTGGTTGTGAGTGAATCCAACCAACTATGACATGTGACGCATGTAAGAAATGTGTGAGTTTGATTGTGAGTGAATCCAATCAACTCTTCTAAATTAATTCTTGATGAGGGTGACCCTAGTTGGTTGTGAGTGAATCCAACCAGCTGTGACACATGTGAGACGTGTGGTGTACTCTGTGAATACGTGTGATGCATATGAAAACATTGTGAGTGAATCCAATGTAGGAGTTTGTTTGTGAGTGAATCCGATCAACTCTAAGACACGTGTGATGCGTGTAAAGGTTCTGTGAATTTGATCGTGAGTGAATCCGATCAACTTTAAGACACGTGTGATACGTGTGAGGACATGTGGGAGTGAATCCACTTAAATACATAATTACATTGTGAGTGAATCTAATGTGGGAACAATTAATGTGTTTGATCACTCGTGTGTGCTGATAGTTACAATCGAGGATGGTTGTTTTCTCAAACGGGAGGACTATCACGGGAGTAAGATTTTTCAGAATATTTTATCATGGGAGTGAATCTAATTAATTATGTGTGATGCATGGTTCATGTGTGAAGCATGGTAGTGAATGATTTCCATTTGTTAGAATTATTTTTGTGAGTGATTCCAAAGTAATTGTGAACTAACATTGTGGAGTATGTTGAGTATAGATCATGAGTTTGGGACAACCAAGGTGGACATTGGACGAGATTATCTAGCCAAGAACATGTGTGCTAAATATTTAATTTTGTATGGTTTAGCCCATTGTACATATGTTGGGCAAGGTTTATTTTTTATGAGATGCTTTAAAAGCATTGGACTAAGGTTCAATTTTGTAAAAAGCCCAATTTTGGAAAAGCTATGCTATTTATAGCTCCAAGGGTTAAATTTATTAGTATGATTTAAATACTATGTGTGGGAGTGGAGCCACACACGTCGGGAGGAGATTGCACCTAATCTTATGTTCTTTGATTTTTATGTTTTTGTTTTATTCTATGGTGATGATGGTTTATTTCTTCTATTATTCAATTTGTGAAATATTCTAATTTCCATGTACCATGGTCCTGTAGCAAATTTCTTTTAAATATGCTTAATAACAGCAATAGGAGGAGTAGAAGACTCAATGCATGACTATAACAGTAGTAGGAGGAGCAGAAGGCTCAATGCATGACTATAACCCAATGATCATCCTCCAATGCAAAAAGAAGAGAAAGTGGCTCTTTATGTAATGCGAAAGCAACAAGGGTAGAATCAATAAAATAAGATGCATGACAAGAGGCAGCATGTGTCCAATTGTTGTCAGCGGCGGCGGGAGATCATAATGGTTGCATTCTCTTCAAGTAACGCATCACCCATATCATTAAAGCAATATGGAAAAGTTGGACTACTGAATCTGACTAAATGGAAACAGCATCACAAGACTTATTCAGAGCTAAAACATGCTCAGCAGAGCTGAGTCAGAACTAGATAATGTGAGGAGTGTGAACAATAGTAAGGGATAAATTATTAGTGACCACAGACATCACCATCAGCAATACACATCATGTGTCCCCCCTCGAATGCAAAAGGCATATAGACAATTCTGCTAACAACTGCTATAATGTATAATCACTTGAGATAGATCATCATCAAGATCAATGTCAGGGGTCTCCAAATGCATAACAAAGTCCCCTAAGCTTGCACAAAGAAAAAAGCCTCAACACCAAGCACATCGGCCACCAAATTACAGTATTTGTTAAAGATGGGTGCCTGTGCATGTACTTCAATAACAAGGATACTATGATGGTAATTCCATCATGTGGTTGTGAAAATCGAACAATGTGAAGAAAACCTCACCACCAACTTCAACTCCAACAACTTTAGACAAGAATGGCGGCCCAAGAAACAGCAAGCAAATCACTCACTCTCGTGCAATCAGCACCCACATAAGAGCTTGTTTGTTCAAGCAAATAATCAGCAGTCTTCCCTACTGCCTCGACATCATTTCAGCAAAAAATTCAAGAATCAATACGGAGACTTAGGAGCACATCAAGAATAGAATAACAATGCTCGTCACCCCTCTGGAAGTGAGAAATGAGCGCACAAGGAGCTGTTCCTTGTAAATTATGACTAGATGACCCATTTAAATAAATAAATAAATAAACCTTGGTCAAAACCTACAAATTCATATCTCACGGAATTACAATTCACGGAGTTCCATCTCACGGAATTACAATTCACGGAGTTCCATCTCACGTCTTAAGAACCAGCACTATCACGATTTAAGCCCCATCAGCACTATCACGGATTAAGCCATATCATGCAATAGCCACTATATATTTGTTAAGCTTATTGCTTACTATTCTTTTGGCTGAATTAATGTAGCAAGCTGCTCCATTAGTATATATCCATACTCATGCACTGAAGAACATTTGAACTAAAGCCTCACCATCGACGACTTCCAGGTACATCTCTGGATGGGGGGGCCATGGTGGGCAAAAGCCTGGTCAATGGTACAACCCATCGCTTGGAATTTTCCTTCACATTACAAACCTCTCCAAACGACGCCATAATCTTCACAACTCAATGATTTTCAATCCCTATTAAAGATCTCTATATTAGCCTCGCAAGTCGATGTAATTCTTTCAATCCTCACCAACAAGTGGCTACTTCAACACAGAGCAGTTCAATAAGAGTCTATATGACTCAATTCTTGTATTTCATGTAAATCTACTTCATTAGAGCAGTTAAATATTTAACTGCTTCATTAGAGCAATTAAATATGCATGAAAATATAAAAAGCACATGGACAGAAGAAGACAGGATCAGATCCTACTCAACAACATTTGACAAGAATCCTGCCACACAAAGGGACATTATCACAAGCCAATTACTTCAAAGGATGAATGCCGTTTTTAATGAATCAAATGAGGAACTGAGAATCACCATCTCGTTCTAATGATTAAGTCTATGTCCCTTCGGATCCTTCTATCTCTTCTCTCCCATTATTAACATTTCTTAGTGTTCCCACTAACAAAAATCATATGTAACCTTGCCGATGATTGCCAGAAACAAATTGAGCCCAAATAAAAAGGGGGACACACAAATGTAAAAATGCAATCATTCGCAACAAAAAAAGAAAAACCACCCCCCACCCCATTAAAAATTCCTAATAAACCACTAACTTCTTTATTCATTAACTAGCTTTTCTTATTTCCTCCAGAGGAACAAAGACCATTGAACATCATTTAACATCAAAGCCATCGACAAAGCTTTTTCATTCTCCCCGCGCAAAGGTCTTCAATGTGATCACATGAGGACGCGATAGCCATCAAGAAGGGGGGGATGTTAATCCAGTTCTAGGATTAATAAGAGCTACCACCATTATCTTACATCAAGGAGTCACGGTACACCAAGTATCATACATTCAAGATATGGAGCAATAGTATCCAAAGCTACAACTTGGACGGGCGCTCGTAATGGTATGACACGGAGTATTTATGGCGATTCCCATTCAAGAGCATGTGGTAACAAGTTAGGATGAAGTCCTAAGTGATGTACTTCATGGATATATTATGAGAGTAGTCATTGTAATAGCATTAGGTCTCTTATGAGCCTAAAGTTCCCAGTCGGTCATAGTTTAAGTGAGTGTGAATACTTATGGCCATGTATATAAGTGAATTTCTCCCATAATACAACATACTCTCTCATTGTGCAATTGAGTCTTACTCTTGCTAATCCTCTTGCTAATCTCTCTCCCTAATACATGCTAGTGAGTGTGTGTGAGTGAAGTGAGGTGAGAGGAGGGACGAGACTCGTAATGCAATGCGGCGGTGTGACAACGCTCATGGGAGATGCAGTGGAATTGCTTCTCAAGGAGTTGTAGAGCTTGGAGACCTCAAGAATTATGAGCTCGGCCATTGGAAAGATTCTCACGATAGTTGCAGTTCACCAGGTAATCTCTTTTTGGATGTGTTTCAAGGAGGGTTAGGGTGAGCCATAACAATGTCCTTATCTATTTAGATGTTATGCTAAAGAAGGTTGAACTAGACGCTATAGTGTTGTAGCTCCAGGAGACCACATGGCGGTTGTGAAGGGATGGCGAGGTCCGTGGTGTTGGTGGTGGTTGCATCCATTAGGATATCAACCTTCTTTTTGGCTTTGGGCGGGAGACGTGGGCAAGACATGCTCCTATTGTGGCTTGGCTTTTGCCTCTGTTAGTTGCTCCACCCAGGCAATGGTAATATCTTTGGCTTCCATGGCTCTCTTGAAATCCCTGAACCAAGTTTGTTTTTGAACTTATCTATAAACTTGAGCCTATTATGCACCAAATTTTTTACCTATTATCCATAATCTTAAGCCTATTATGCACCAAGACTTTTGCCTCTTGTTGCGGTGCTGTTTAGCGGTTTCCCTTATAAGCTCTTCTTTGGACTTCCATTGCTGCTTTCTCTCCCTCGACCTCTCTATGCATAAGGTCTAGCTCTCACTCTAGGTGGCGAATATCCTATGGAGAGCTTATACATGCAGCTGGTCATGAAGCAATACCAAAGTTCCTATGTGTCTCCAGTTGGTTTGGGAAACAATAAGGAGTGCTTTTTGGGCCGCATCAATTTGCTCTTTTTATCTGGCCATGAACTCTGCCATGTGACCACAAGGTTGTGGAACATAAAAATGAAATTTGATGGGAAATGTGGGAGGCGGATCTGAGAGTTGAGGATTTCTCGTGAGAGAAGCTATTTGTTGTTGCAAAGGTGAGGTGGCCTTTGTGAATCCACCTATGTGTCTTTGTGACGTTTTTTGCGGCTTCATAAGAACTTAGAACTCAAGAATCCGGTGCTGGGAAAGTGGAATGTGCACCGGATCCTTCAGGCATCTCCTCAAAAATGGGAAAAGTCCAAGTCAGGGGTCCTCCTGTGATGGGGCATGCTCCTCGTCTCGAGGGCATGGCTTCCACTTGCCTCCCACCGAATTTCATGTCCATATCAAGATAAAGATTGTTGGAAAAAGCTAACCCATGATAATATAGCTTGCAGCATGGATAGTAGTATAGCACCTATACACATACTAAAAATCTGACTAAAAATAAAAATAAAAAATATGATGAGAAAGAGCACATACCAAAATAAGAAAATGAAAGTATGACTCTGTTTATTATAGGCCTTGATAATGGATTTTTTTGTGAAATGATATTAGTGACCCTTTCCTAGACTTGAATTGCCTGGATTGATACTATTAAGTGCAGCTAAGTATTCCTCCTTTTTAAACCCACTCACGATAGTTTTATGTACCATTAGGGGACCAATGTTTTGGACACCTTTAAGGACCTGTTCTACCTACGATTTCATCCCCTTGCACCATGTTTTAGCTATGAGCGGCGCATGTTATCCGTAACCTCCTACTTATGCTAGCACTGTGTGTAACTTATTTTAGGTGCTATGGGACAAGACTCTTATAGTCCATGGGGTAGAAGAGACACCACAATGACATGATGACATGAGTGTACTTTACCCAGTGGGAGGTCCCTATCAAGTAAGGAATGCATAGGAAGAGCTTGTAGAGCAAGGGAGGAGGGCAAGAGCTTATGCACTTACACCGTCATTCTATGAAATGATGTTACCGACTCCTTGTCCCTTTTGGAACATGTGTTAGTATACACTCAATGCCTACCTCTCAGCATGTATCTCAGCTTAATGTATACTGCACATTTGTTAGGCCCCCATTATGAGGAGTAGCCATGGTGCATATGTCTTTAGTGGGAACCTCGGCTTAGATGCCGATGGGGTCATTATTGTGACCATTGATGATGGTTAGGAGATGGTTAGGGTACGAGCCGAGGTGATGGTATAAGGAATATTTCCTTAGATACCAGGTCCATCATTAGTGGGCGATGGTCATTCGGAAGGCTATGTTCTTAATACGCAGGCCGTGACCGTGTCTATGCAGTGTAGCTGCCCTCATTGTATACACGTCTATCACACCGCCTACTTTACTATATATGGACATGGTTGCCCTAAGCTAAGGTATCCAATGCTTGTGAGTATCCACCCCCTTCTACACTTTGTACATACTCCATCTAGAGTCTGTCTGGATCGTCATCTAAGCTCTACTTGAGAGTGCACGGGTGGACAACACCATCACTTGTACCACTTTGGTATAATCAGAATTTTAAATTCTCTCCATTGTGTATCTATTGTGCTTTGTCTTGCTATCTCTTTCTGCTGTGCCCTATTCTTATAACATGGTGGGTCATTCTTTTGACAACTTAGCTAGCAGTAGCTACTTAGCTCACTTGCTTGTAGTACCCATGCCATATTATAGTGAGAATGCACTCAAACCATTTCCTAGTGTTGGAATATATGATCAATGTCATGGTCTAAGGTTAAGGCACACAATAAAATGTAAAAGGACCATGTAATATGAAGAGAATCCAGGTGAATGAAAGGGTCAAACCCCACTTGAAGTAGGCGAGTTTCAGAAGATTCCCTGGAGGCTATATTCTAGGGAGCCATGTGGGGGGAGATGGCCTTGGATGCTCTTGATGAGATGTAAGCAATGATGTCATTCAATCATGTACACTTTGGCTATAAAATGGTGGCCCTCCTAATGAGAAAAACACGAATTTATATGCTATGTGATGCTCCTTATTGTGCTGTCATTATGTTCTCTTAATCTTTGATTAAGTACTAGTTAATTACACTATTGCTCATGTGACCATCATGGCTTATCTTGAACCACCATAGCTCTTTCATCACTCCATGCTCTCATTAAGCTTGCATTATCACTTATTATACTTTTCCCAACATGGTATCAGAGCCATGATTATCCCTAGGCATAGTAATTAACCACATTGATTAGTTTTTCATTTTTTCAAGCTTTCCATTAAAGCTTCAATGCACCCCCTGCTGGTCTTTTGCTTCATATGAGCTCTATACTCCATCAAATCTCAAGCTTTTTGATTCAAAAGAGAGCTAACAGCCGGCGCAATCTACGCCTAGCTCCATTTGAGCTCCCACGAAGTACACGCGGCGAATTTAGCTCTACAACAGCACGCTTCTGCGCAGCGAAATTCATCAAATTGGCGCCGTACGAAGAATGGTTTGCTAATTCCTCTTGTGAGCATAACATTGATGCTATGAAGCTCCCACGTGTTGATTTTCATGAGCAATGGTCCACTGTAGTTGCTGTTTGAACTAATTTATCAGTGACAGTACATGCTGTGTTGCAGAGAAGATTTACAGAGATTGAAGCAACATCTTGACATGTTTGAGTGCTGAGCTTAAAGCCAATACCCTGGTTTTTACTTGGTTTAAAGCATTTTATGTTTTTCATTTGGGAAGAGCTTCATTCAATTGCTCAAAGCTCACTCTATTTTTGGGGGCAGTTTTTTCTCTTTGAATTAATCATCTCCACTAATCATCATATAATTAATAGTAATTATCTATTGAGATGACATTCTAATATGCATATTGAGTTGAATATCTCTTTGTAGTCATGCATTCGGATGCTGAATCATCTAATGAAGATTATATCAAGAAATCATTGAAACCCAAAAGCAAAACTAGAAAACCTAGGATGAAAATCAAGTCTAGGCCCAGTTATTATCACTATGCAAAGGCTTATGGGTTTGGGGAATTCTTGAGTAATTTCATGCATCTATATGGTGAAGGGGGATTCTAGCTTTTAATCTATTGCATTGTTCAGTTCCAATCATGGAGTCAACTTACATATCATCCTCTTTCATCAAGAAATTCAACGGTCATGACTTCCACACTTGGCAAGTCAAAATGAGATTTTTACTAATGAAAGAAGGAGTTTGGGGCATAGTCAATGGTACTATACCTAAACCTGCCACACGAGAAGGAGAAATCTCTTGGCAAACCAAGGATGAGAAAGCATTAGCTCTCATTGCCCTTGGAGTTGAAGATAGCTATATACATTACATTGGTAATGGAACATCTTCACAAATTGCTTGGAATTCACTGGATAAATCCTTTGGTGCTCAAGGCCTCCACAGCAAAATCAGTCTCAAAGTAGACTTTTACAGTCTAGAGTACAAGATTGATGAGACACTTGCATCTCACATCAACACCATGAAGAGCTTGATGGCCCAGCTCGAAGCCATTAATGAACCAGTCAAGGAGAGTGATGCCATAGCCATCCTCCTAAAGTCAATGCCATCCGAGTATGATACACTCATGCCGACCTTAAAGTACATGCAGGATCCCACTTTGGAGGGAATAGAGAGTGTTCTCTTGGAAGAAGAGAAGAAGTTGAAAGGTAGAGCCATTGATCTTGTCTCAAACCAGGCATACCTTGTTCAAAAGCAAACCGGCAAACCACTCCAATGTACACATTGTGGAAGGACAGGACATCTTGCCAAGAATTGCTACTACAAAGACAAGCCAAAGCGAATATGCACCAAATGTGGAAAGCCAGGTCACCTCGCCGACAAATGTTACACCAACCAGGCAAATATGGCAAGCATTTCGAATGATTCCGAAGAAGCAATTCAAGCATGCAACAATGTTACTACCTCTTTTGATGAAGCGGTAGATGCAGAATGGGCTTTCTAAAGCCAACAATGTTTATGCCCTCTCTTACCCAAATGTTTATGTATGGACACCTCTAACCACCGATGATGTAGGTTATGTGTTATTATGATGCCCACAATATCTCTCAGTAGGCCATGTAGCCCTCAAGGGGGGATTGATGGGGAGTTGGGTCTCCATGACCAACAAATGATGATGATGATGCCCATGGATATGATGATGATGATGCTATGATGATGATGGGGTATGGGAGAGGAATGTTTTCATGTAGGAATGTTTTTATGACATGCTATTTTCTTTTCGCAATGTAGAAGCTATGCTCCCTATGAGCAATGCTAATTTCCTTTATGTACTGTAGAGCTATACTCCTTATGAGTTAAGCTTTTTCTTTCATGTAATGTTTGGATCAAGGGAGGGCAATATACCATGCCATGATCATGGGAGGGTGTTGGAATATATGATCAATGTCATGGTCTAAGGTTAAGGCACACAATAAAATGTAAAAGGACCATGTAATATGAAGAGAATCCAGGTGAATGAAAGGGTCAAACCCCACTTGAAGTAGGCGAGTTTCAGAAGATTCCCTGGAGGCTATATTCTAGGGAGCCATGTGGGGGGATATGGCCTTGGATGCTCTTGATGAGATGTAAGCAATGATGTCATTCAATCATGTACACTTTGGCTATAAAATGGTGGCCCTCCTAATGAGAAAAACACGAATTTATATGCTATGTGATGCTCCTTATTGTGCTGTCATTATGTTCTATTAATCTTTGATTAAGTACTAGTTAATTACACTATTGCTCATGTGACCATCATGGCTTATCTTGAACCACCATAGCTCTTTCATCACTCCATGCTCTCATTAAGCTTGCATTATCACTTATTATACTTTTCCCAACACCTAGTACACCAGAAGAGGCATATCAAACCATGAGGATTATGAGCTTAGTGACATCGAGTCTGACCCAGCATATGAGTTCTAGTTATTTGGTGATGACCTACTATGATGATTTTAAAGATTTTTTTTGAGGTTCACAGAAGCAATGATGGAGGTTGTCAACATTACAAGTATAACTCTACAAGACTTGCTTCCCAACCATACAACTAACTAGGTGTATTCTAAATCCATCCTCAAATAATGCTATTATTTTTAATTTCAATCTTTTTTATAATTCTCCATTCAAGTTTGTTTGAGTGCTTACTTGTATCGTTCTATTGATTGGTCTATCATTTTTCTAGTTATTACTTGGATAACCATTAAGATTTGGTCCTAGTTCATTTTTTACTTTGACCTTAAAGTATGTCAAAAGAGTATGCCAAGTACTCCATCTTCCTTTTAGTGTGCCCTCTTTAATTAGAGTAGAGCCTTCTAGGTGAATTGTGAAAGTGGAAATAGTTTTTTTTTTAAAACAAAGGCCCAAGAAGATAACCATCGGCATGTGGCTCTTGGTAGGACTTTTGGCTCTTAGTGATAGTGCCTTGGGACCGTAGCCTTAATCTTCATGGGATGGGACCTTATGGCAAAAAACTTACCAATAAAGGGCTTAAAAAACCATCGCTGTCAAGGTACTTAATGGTTCTTACATACTCTTGTATGGGGTCTCTACAAGGTGGTGCCGTAATCTTACATTTTTATCTTAGAATTAAAAGTTATAATTTCTTATTTTTTAAAAATATTGTTAAAGGCACAAGCTTGTAATAAATCACTTAGCAGTTTTATTTATAAGGCAAGGAAATAGCTAGAGATGGTTTCACAGAAGTGATAGTTTGTAGAGACTAGGGTCATAACCCAAGGCATGTTCTTTTCTCTATCTTAGTTTAGAACAAATTTGGACCAACCTTAATATTATCCTTGTCGTAGCTATAAAAATTAATATTTCCTCACTGCTTAATTAGGTGTTTGAATTATGCTTAAATTTTAATTATGTTCGACACCTTAGTGGTTATACTATGTTGCCTTGTACACCTTACAAGCCTTCCAACATTTCCAACGCCAACATGCATCCAGCATATAACCACAATATATCTTCATCGACATATTCCACAAGGACATAATCTACATCGGGAAGGGGGGGTATGTTAATCCTTATCGAAGACCTTTATGGCATTGATGCTGGCCCCACCGTATCATTTCTAGCTCTTTTTGGGCCACAGGCGCCAGAATGGCTAGAATTCAGTTGAAAGCCATGTATTGTATATTTTACATGTGTGCTCACCGCTTGTCTATTCACACCACGGGATCTTAGGTAGACAGTACTATTTGTGGATTAGGTGTTTTCATAAGCTAGAGTGGTTGAGTGAGCCCTAGGATCTCATTTTTAGCTTTGGACGCCCAAGAGTGTAAACTCTAGTAGCCACACGTAAGGGAAAAATGGTAACTCTCATCATGGATTCTTTAATGCATAAGCTAATAGAGTGCTCTTCTTCTCTACTCTCCTATACTATTACTTGCCTGCCATGTGCTTGTTTAAGCTCTTTATGTGTTCTTGCTTGCATGTGTGTAAGAGTGTGAGTGTATAAGATTGAGTGGTGTGAGGAGCATCAAGCTTCCATTGGAATGTGACAGCGGTGGCAGCACCGAAGTGGAGCTTTCGAGTGTGGCGGCGAATGGAGTGGAGCTTTCAGATGTAGCTATGCATCAACATCATCTCCTATGAGAATCCTAGGCAACTTGCTTTCATGAGGTGAGTGATACACCCCAACTATGCATTTGTGTGCTAGGCCATAATAATTTGGTTTCTCGTCTGAGCTGTTTGTGTCCCAAGTATGGTTGGGCAAAACCCCATGACATTGGGTTGTTCCTTGCATTCTTTCTATGGCACTAGGGCTTCCCACCCATGTAAGATTGTGCAGTTCATCAATAATGAGCTAGGCTTAGATTTATGTGGCATTTCAAAGGTTCTCTCCCATTAGGGATTCTCCAAGGGCATATTGCCTCTCTTGGTCTCTTGGTCGTTTCTTTTATGTTGTGCATATGGAGTAACCTCGTATTCTCTATTTCTACAAGTTCCTTGAGCTCTTCAAATGTTTTTGTCTCATTTTCAAGCTCTTTATGAGGCTAAGGTATTGCTGTGGTTGGCAATTTTGGTTCCACCTTTACCGGTGTTTTTGGTTTTTCACACTCCTTGTGATTTTCTGTCTAAGTGGCTCTAACGGTATTGTACCAGGGGTTCTTTGTGGAAACATGAAAATTGGTCCCGTCAGACCTTCTATTTCTAATTGGTTCTATTGTACCCATCATGTCGTTAAAGCTTGATATTTTCTCTCTTGAGTTAGGGTAAGCTTATACCCTCTTGGGAAGAGGTTCTTGTAGTCTTTTAAATTTGTACTTCCCTTCTACAGCTTTCTCGGACATTTCAAGAAGCTCCGGTCCAATATGATAGATTCGTCTTCAATTTCCTCACCTTGTTCTCATAAAAAATGATTTGAATTGATGGTTTTGGGATAATTTCTATTTCTAGATTGAATCATCAATTGGGCTTAACAAGGGGGTTGTTTGTTTCTCCCTATGAGTGAAATATGACATTTTTGTAGTTCAATTTAAGGGTTAACAAAGTATATGCTAAAAGCTTTGCTTTAGGCTTTGGGAAGGAGATAAAGAAGGTAACCAACACAAGAAATGACCAAAATTACACACAACTAAGATATCTTCATTAACTTGCTTGATTTCACTTTAAATCATCACTAAATGGAGACATGGTTGCACAAGATAGAGCAAGAATAAGAACAAGAAGAGAAAGAGTAAGAGTTTGAAATAAGTACACTCTTCCCTTTTTGAAATAGATAATTAGCCCTGCAACTCCCTCAACCAACTTTCAACCTTTTGTTGCCATATTTTAAAAAGCATACGTCTTTCTTTATCTTAAGGTTCAAATTTGAGGCTTTATTCTTCTAGTTAACTAAGGTTCCCATGCTACCAAACGAAAGGAGAAAATGTTAAAATGTGCATTGCCTTTTACATATTTGCGGACTTGCTAATAAGCCAATCACTTACAAAGTGGTAAAAAAATATTATAATAGAATTTTAAGAAAAGCGTAAATATCAACAAAGGTTGACTAAGGTTCCCATGCTACTAAAGAAAGGAGCAAATGTTTAAATGTGCATTACCTTTTACATATTTGCATACTCGCTAATAAGACAATCACTTATTACAAAGTGGTAAAAAGATATTACAATAAGGTTTTCACAAAGGCATATATGCCAACAAAGTTGATAAAATAAATAATTTTGCCAATGTAGATATTACAATAAGGTTTTCACAAAGGCATATATGCCAACAAAGGTTGATAAAATAAATAATTTTGCTGATGTAGAACACTTTGTTGATACTATTTTGGTACAAAAAAATAGCGGTTATCATTCCTTCTATGGATAGTTGTGATGGGTCCCTAAAAACACAAAGAGAAACTCCTTTGCCATTGTGAAACCACACCACATCACTTCTCAACCTTCAATGTTATTTAGACATCCTCTCCTTCTTACAAACATACTCTTCTTCTCAAACTCCACACCAACATAAAATCCTTCTCACACAATGATAAGGTAAAGAAAACAACTCCCAATCACAAGCAAGAAAATAACTCCATCAACATTGAAAGCACATTGCTCGAGTGTCACTTTGAAAGGCCCAAAGTGCATCTGGAAAGAACCCCACAAAAGATATGCCTTTTAAAAAAACTCCCTCATAAAATATTGAACTTTGGAGCTCTCTACCCATTTTGCTCCCACTTCTTTGGTTTTTAATTCAAAAAGAAGAGCTAATTACAACCTCAAATTTTATTGAGCTTACTATGCACTGTGCATTTTTTTGAACCATTGTCAGCATATTCTACATGTGAACCACCCCTTGTAGAGGATATCCACACCATTTTTATAAAAACCTTAATTCATAAAGGTCTTTAATCAAAGCTTATCTTCTTGTTGCAAAATGGGTGGCCGTTAAAAATCTATTGCGCAATGTGGAGGTCACGATATTCTGCACAATGTAGATGTGGCTATTGGTGAATTCACATAATGCAAGTGACATTATATTTTTCTTCTTCTTCATTGGAGACGTTAATTCACTGCTCTTTACATTCTTGATGCACAAGTCCCATGCTGTGCAAGTAGCATCACATTTGTTTTCTTCTTCATCCTAGCTGGCCCTAAGCAACTATCATCTTATCGAGTTCTTCCATACCCAAAATGGCTATAATATCTTGAAGATTCCTATAGCTTTACAAAACCTTTTGCACTCCACAAGCATAATCATAATGTTCTCCACCCAGAATACAAGAAGGCATGCTTTTGGGTGGCCGTTGACGAATTCAGCAGTGTAAAAGAGGTTATGGTCAAAATCTCTTGCACTGACAAGTTTTTTGATTATTTAATGCCTCTAGAATTCTACCCCAATAAGGATTGATGAACAATTCACCTATGAAGAAATGATTCTAGCCGAAATGATTCCAAATGGAGTGATCCTTGTTAGAACGATCCCACTGAAAATGATCCTTATTGGAACAATCCCACTAAAAACGATCCTTGTTAGAATGATCCCACTACGATCCTTGTTAGAATGATTCCACTGAAAATGATTTTGCTAAAAAAGATCCTTGGAACGATTTGAGCCAAACAGTTCTAGTCAGAATGATTTGTGATTTGATGATCTTTCTTTTGGGATTACAAAAACAATTAAACTTGGATGATTCAACTATTGAACAATTCCATAATTGGACAATTCTACTTTTGGGATCAAATTGATTGTACTTCTTAGGATCGGTTGATTCAACCTATCTACAAAAACTATAAGTGTAAGGTAGTGCCTTGACTCTTATACATTAATTGCATATCCCCACCAAATATTCCTTGCTAATTTTGCAGGTACTAAGGTATTAGTACCCATATTCAATGATGATTATTGTCAATTTAAAGCTGATTACAACATCTACACACGATTCTACTTAGTTGTTTAAACGACTATACTTAACTTGTAAAAAAGATTCGACTCTAGGGGTTGGATAAAGTGAGTCTACCCCAAATGATCTCACTTCTAAGATTAAAACAATCCTACCAGATCCACAATTCCAAAAAATAAAGAGTTGTTTTGACTATTATTGCTCTGGTTTTTTGCAATTGACTTACCAGTGATGCCAATTTGATTATTCTACCCCTTAAACAACAAAATCAATCATTAGTGGGACTACTTGAGTGAATGGGCCAAATTTACCCTTTTGGAGATAGTAGGAAATTAATAAATTGAGCCTGGTTAGCCTAATTAACCTAATCTAATGCTCATGATGTCAATGGAAAAGCCTAACAAGAGAGATTACTAACCTCAACCTTGTAAGGAGGAGCTCAACACAACCATCCATCTTCACTAACGAAAACACAAGAAAGGGGGAGCTCAACTCAACCATCCACCTTCACCAATGAGGCAAAATCAACAAAAGCACAAGAATCGGGTTATGGGTTAGGAAAAGCTTAATCTACTCACACAAAACACCCCATCATAAGTTTTGCAACTCATGGGCATGAAAAAAACAAACAATGGATCATTGTAATGTCTCAATTCCACTTTAGCACTAGCTTTACTCCTCCCGACAGCGGCACCTCTTATATGTAGAGAAGAAGTCAACACCAACAAGTATGTCAACACCAACAAGGAGTACAAACCCGTCTAGAGTTGTGGCAATGCATTGCTCGAAAATGGAGACCTCAAGGGTTGCCAAGCCCTCAAGCTCTACTAATCTAATGCTTGGACCTCTTATGTAGAGAAGTTATAGTCTCTCAACAAGCATGTCAGCACCAAGGAGTACTAACCTGTCTAGAGTCGTGGTGGCAGTGCATTGCACGAGAATGGAGACCTCAAGGGTTGTCAATCCCTCAAGCTCTACTAATCTAATTCTTGGACCTCTTCCTCTCTCTCTCTCTCTCTCAATCTCTTACACTCCACACCTAGCTATTCTCAAAGCAAGAATCAAGCAAGAAAGTTCACCTCATGCACACACACACACACACTCAAGCACTCACACATACAAGCAAACTCTATAAAACTCCATAGCCAAGAAAATACGTAGACATGGAAGCATGCAAGAAACAAGAAGATAACAAGATAGAAGTCATTGTTTTCTTAGGAAAATCATTTTTCTTTTCACAATTCAAGGCTAAATAAATCGAAACATATTTACCTCAGATTGAATTGTAGGTTTCATACCTACTATGAACTTTCTTCTTTGATCCTTGGTGCAAACCTTTTTGATTACCTGCATTTGTAATAAATTTTGCCAAAACCTATCCACATAAGTTGATATATTTTGTCTGTTAAGCTGTCTGAATGTAAATCATTGTTGTTGAGCCTTAGCTTTGTATTGTGAAGGTAGGAAATGTTTCTTTAAGAGTTTTTGGAACTTTTTCCATGTTGGTCTATGTTCACCTTGTTTGATCACATTCCACCATAAGGCAGCACTTTCGATCAAGTGATTACAAAGCATATTTAATTTTATCCTTTTTTGAGAACTTTTTGCCAGAGAAATAGTCATCTAATTGGCTAATCCATATGTAATAAGAACTTGTGCATCCTTCTTGCCATCATAATTTTGGAAAGCAAACGCCTTTCGGCTGATTCGTGAGTCTTTCCAAGCATTTTGAGAACGCAAGGTAGCTTTAACAGTGCGTCAATAGAGGAGCCCTTAAACTTGAGCTTAGTTATAGATTGTATTGCAAAAAGTAACTTTCCACACCCTCATAAGTCACTTACATACATGTGGGCTTTATTCGACTACCCACACTTATCAGGTGCCCAAAACATGTTCTCTTCATATGTACAAGACTTATGTGGCCAGCTTCCATTTTACAAAGGTGGTCCCCTAGCCATAGGCAATGTGAAATACCTAAGCTAGGGTGGGGATTACAAAATGTGTACATAAAAGGACTAATAAGAACAAATAATGACCACGTAAGCTTTAATCTTTAAATCATTCTCTGCGTTGTTAGTAAAAAGTACCTCTATTAATAAGGTAATTAGCACTAATTACAATAAATTTTATGAGCCATTTTATGGATTCTACTATACCATTGGGTTGTTTTGCTAAAGACTTTTTATCATCAAATTCATTTTGCCTCTTGGTTTAGTACTCCAATTTGCTCTCCTGAAACATGATATTCTCTAGTTTCACGGTTCTTGAAATTGGGAAGAGTTAATTATATGAATGCCATTCATAAGACCTCATCCCCCCACAAGGAAACATGACAACTCCACTCATAGTTGATAAATTTAAAATTTAAAGGTGACCATTTCCATACATGGGCTTGGGGAGGATTATGAGTGGAAGGAAGAAGTGTCCTAGATTAGAAGCAGAAGATAAAATATTTTACTCATGGGCTTGGCAAGTAAAGCTTAAACTTTTACTCATGGGCTTGGGGAGGATTATGAGTGGAAGGAAGAAGTGTCCTAGATTAGAAGCAGAAGATAAAATATTTTAGCTTGGAAGAGATGAGAGATCGCTAACCATCATTACTTTAGATAGTTTCATCCATTGGAAGAAAATTCTAAAAGATCATGTGATGAACTAGAGAAGTTGTTTGGTGCCAAGAAAAAGTTTAAGTTTCCATGTATGGCAAGTAAATCTTAAGTGCTCTTGGGCTTTTAGTAGGGAGGATTATGAGTGAAAGGAAGAAGTGTCCTAGCTTAAGAGAAGAAGAGAAAACATTTTAGCTTGGAAGAGATAAGAGATCCCTAGCCATCATTGCATTAGGACTAGGAGGTAGTTTTACCCACATCATATTGTATCGGAAGAAAACTTCTAAAGGACCATGTGATGAACTAGAGAAGTTATTTGGTGCCAAACAAAAGAACACTAAAATTAGTCTAAAATTATTATTATTTTTGGATTGGATATCAAAGAAAGTGAGTCTTCCAAGGCCACTTAAACAAAATGAAAAGTGGTTATACAAAAACTTACATGGATCTCCAGTGGATAAGGAGGATGCCATAGCAATCCTTCTCAAGAGCATAACCTTGGAAGCATTTATCCCATTGGTGGCTACCTTAAATAATCTACCATAACTAACCTTCACCAAAATTGAAGTAGCCGTGATCAAAGAGGAGAAAAGACTCAAAGTTAAAATGGGGGGACTTTCATCACACTATGAGGAGAAAGCATTCTTCACCAAAGGACCAAGACCCAAAGTTAAGTGCAACTTTGGTGGCAAACTAGGACACATAAAGAGAGATTGTTGGAGCAAAAAAAAGACTCCAAATAACACTTAAGAAAACATAATGTTCAAAGAAGAGACAAATAAAGGGTCTTCCCGAGATTATCAAAACATCTCTTCTAGTTGATGGAAGAGGGCACCTCTCCCACCTTCTGTATAACCACTCATTCTATTTCTACGTTGTGTAAAACTTTAAGCCCTAAGCCAAAATTGTAGCCTATGAGATACCTGTGATAGATCACTCTAGAAAATGACTAAGAGAATAGACCTAGTGTATGTATGGTGGTAGTAGTTCATTACTGAGGGGAGGGTTGAAATAGCAAGTGATTTTGGATAAATGTTAGGAGAAAAAGGGGAGTACTATGTGACCCTCAATTAATTGAATGAGTTTCATGAGTCATAGACTATGGTTCAAGGCTTGGGAGGAGGAGGGGAGAAGAGAGAGAGGACAGAGGTAATAAAGGGTATATAGAGAGAGTGGTTGTCAAAATAATCTCACTCCAAAGCTAGCTCCAAAAAGATCACTTTGTGCCCATACCCCAAGAACTGGAAGCTATAAAGAATATGATGGATAACCATGGCACACTAAAACCACAAAGACCAACTCCTAGAAGAGCTTAAGGAAGTTGAAAGCAGAAGAAGCCCAAGATTTGCATGCTACTAACCAATTTACAAGAGTGTGAAAACACCCTCGCATGGCAAAAAAAGCAGTAAACAAATTCCATGAGGAGCATAACCAAGCCAAGTCCAAGTGGACAGCTGAAGAAACCAAGGTACACACATAAATTCAGAAGCTGAAAGGAACCATTACCTTAGATGATACCCTTTGGAAGGGCATGATTCTTTAGTTGGCAACCTCGACATCTTTACCAACCAATAGTCAGTCCCTCTTTGATACCCTCGCGCTTATCAACCACACCCTTTTCCTTTACTTGCTACAATTCAATATCTTTTTATCTAACCATCCTCAAGCACGTCAACACCTTATGAACACCTAACCCTTGCTACACTATTCTTCTACGACCAATCCATTTTCTCCTTGGACACCACCCTTTTGAACTCCATTAAATCTCACATGGTGTGTCCAACCTTGCCATGTGGTGCCACTTGTTCATTAACTCTATATTTTTTATCGAGGAGGACCACCTCCTTGAACTCTTGGCACCCCTCGAACTCAACTACCTCATCAATGAAGATCTGCTTCACTCTACCATGGCCCCCAAGGAGTGAAGTCGACCTACTGCTATGATATGGCTGACAGCCAACATAACCGAGAGGGAATCCTCCGACTATATCAAATGGTCTACACATATCTTGAGAAAGCCCTTGAACTCATGGCACCCTGGGCTCAACTACCTTATTAATGAAGATTCGCTTTGCTTTGCCATGGTAGTAGCCATGGAGACCCTTAATTGCCGAGGAGTTATGTCAACCTACTGCCAGCTTTGACATATGCCCAATAAGTAATAAAACCCAAAGCACGTCCTTTGACTATATCAAATAGTCTACACATACCTCGAGCAAGCCCTTACAAAAAGAGGCACCATTCAAACCATTCATATGGCCTACTTATAGCAAGAACTCTCCATCTACGAGGCACATGAGGCCAACGCCTTTTTTTTAAGCCACAAGCCTTAATATGAAGAGGTGACCTTAAAGACTCCTTAAAAGGCAAACGGGTGGGGTAAGAAAGCAAAAAGCTTCATAACCTTGATTCCCCAAAACCGGCCTAAAATGTAAATATCAAAGAAAGTAGAAATAAGAGTTGAAAAGTAGCGACTTGGAGTCATCTCACACATGGAGGACAACACACATGGGAACACCTTTAGCCCAATTATCGTGCATCGGTTGCAATGCCCTTATGAGTAATGCAAGTATCATGCATTGGCTATGATTCGATACTCATAGCCCATGTAGGTATCATGCGTGGGCTATAAGGACTAAAGGTGTGCCCGTGTGTGTTGTCGTCCATGTGTGATATCTCCGACTCACTGATGGGTGGCCATGGTAGGAGAAACCCTATAGGGTTCATGGTATGGACCCATTGCACAAGGATCCTCTTCAAGTGTGCAAGAACCTCCCAACATCTTCAATGAGAATGATTCCATGAAGTCTTCATGGGACCATTTCTCTCTTCTTCGACTACCCTTCAGCATCACAACAAGAACCTCAACACCCAAATAGAAACAAACAATAACGAAGCTTCCCAATCTCTAATTTGACCATGAGATTTGGGAATTATACCTTGCTGAACCAAACCATTCATGACCACCATCAACCATTTCCAATAAAAGGAAGGTAGTCTTAGCACATGCATCCGCAATCAAGCTATGGGCCCTCTTTCCTTGTACATGCCCAACCAACTCATAAACCCGAAGAGGAGGCCTTGCGTCAAGCAAATTTCCACCCACAATAGTACAGCCTTGACATGCTTCCTAACTCAATGGCGTACCCAACCCTATCTTCAATAGGCCCCCCAACACAGAATGGTCTCTACTCACACTGAGGCCTCTTCACCAAGTATATCATTTAACCATATCTTTGAAACTAGTAGCATCATCTGTACCACTCGAGATTGGTAACATGAGGATGCGATCACCATTAGGAAGGGAAAAATGTGGCATAGATTAGGATGGAAAGAAGTTTAGATTTAAGCATGAGATTAAGCTAATGATAATGATTAACATAAGTGAGAAGAGTTTGATGCACACAAGAAATTAGCGCAATAGCCAAAAGAGTTGTTCTCTCCATTAATTGTTGAAGCCTTTTAGAAGCACCAAAATACATTAAAATAAACTCCCTATATGCAATATTCATTACCTTTAAAACCTATGAACTCTGGCTCACTACATTGTTGACATATGATTATTTTCTATTTCTAACACTTCCCCTCAAATGATTATCCATCACTTATGATATGTGTGGATTTACAAAGCTCCTTTTTGGCTTTAATTTCACCACCTTAGTCTAGACATGTTTGGATTTACCAAGCTCTCTTTGCTTTTGTTTCACCAACTTAGTCTAGTGAAGATTTACAAAATAGTAGATATATTAGTGAGTGGCTTTAGTTCAAGGAAGCCTTTTAGAAGGCCTAGTCATAATCTTTTGATCAGGTTGACCTTTTCTTTGAAGGTCAAATTTTCTTTGTCATTCTTCTTGTCTATATCTGTTGAAGTAGATTTATTCTGACCTTGGACTCAATGGCCAAGGTCATGATGTCTCTACTTTGAATGTTCATGGTATCCTACTCTCCTTTTTTTGGCTTGTGCTCTTGCACTCATGCACACATGCACACCTTTTCTTTTATTGTTTCTCTCTCTTTCTCTCTATACACACTCACTCACTCTCTCTATGGGCCCTTTCTCCCCTCAATATGCACCCAAAACCTTTTTTTGGGAGGATTAATTAATTTATTCTCGCATTTTTGAAATTCTTCTTTCGAACCTCACCATTAAACGCTATTTTCGTGGGTTGTGGAAATTCTATTTTTGGCGCTCCTTCACACGTGTCATTTGAACGCTATTTCATTGGGTTCACTTTGGCTGGATCTAACATGTGTGCCTCAAACCTCGTGCATGGTTGTAGATGTGGCTTATTTACATGGCTTGCCATCATTTGTTATCGTTATGGTTGCTGGCATTGGCATTTGTGCCCTAGCATCATTTGCAGTCGTTTTGCTTGCTGCAATCGCTATTTGTGTCAATCGACCAACGATCAGTAAGCCGTCCACTCTGGTCGTGCGGGCCGATGTTGCGCTCTTTGGATGCTCTGTCTAGCTTGTGCTCCTGAGGCTGGCACCTTGTGCCTCTTGTTTTCTCATTGGCTTCCCTTCTCAGGGACTATCAACCTCCGCACCAGCGTGTTTTTGGAGTTGTTCTATACAACCTTCGGCAAGTTGCATCTAGACTTCTTCCATGTCGTCCTTCTTGATGGTTTTTGATTTGTGCCTCTGCTGTGATGTATCCTTCTTTTGCATGGGAGGCATACTGTTTGTCTTCGCCATACTGTGATGCGCCTTTTTCTCGTTGGTTCATATGCTTCCTTAAGATGCCATGTTCTACATACGCATGCATGTTTGTTTATGATTGGTATCTCTTTATTTTCGCCATATTGTGGTGTGGCCTTCTTTTCTTGGATGTTTTGATGCTTATTTAATGAGCTTCACTACTTGTTTGTTGCTCACCCCTATTGCTTGTCTATTATTGGCATGCATGTTTGCTTTACAATTAGTGTCTCTTCGTTTTCACCATACTCTCGTGTGCCCTTCTTTTCCTAGACGTTCTGTTGCTTATTTATTAAGCTTAACTCCTTGTCTGTTGCTTGCTTGATGACTTGTACTACACCTCTGTTGTCCTCATCTTGCCTCCTAGAAGGAAACCATTTTATGACATTAGCAATGTCATGGAAGTCGATCGTCGTTCTTGTTATGTTGTGATGCAAATCGTCATCCTTCTTCTACGTCCTTGCTCTGTCATGAGGGGGAACCGTCAACATCATTGTACAGAGGGCTCATAATGATCGGTTGTCATCCAGAATCACGATGCCTCCATAAGGCCCGTTTACTGTTCGAAATCTTCATGCAGTGAAGCAGAAAGCTCGTTCCTCTAGTCTGTATGTCTTCCTTCAAGCTTTTCGTCAAATTTTTTTCATTCGTCTCTTTGTTCACTTCATTTGTGACCTTTATTTGGCATGCTCGTTTGGAACCTACCATCAACAGAGATAAAAAAACCAGCATCGAATTTAGCAAACGAGGAAAACACCAAGTTAGAGCCATCTGTGCACAATATTCCACGTTTTTTGCTAGAGAAAAGACCAAACTCTTTGACGTGTCCGTCATTGTCACTATCAGAAACGGAGATATGTCTGTGTTGTTGGGAACCACTTGAAGAGTTCATGAGAATGGAGTGCTCGAAGGATTTGTTTGGGCCTGAGAAAGAAGGAACTCCAAATCATTTGCACTTTCAGATGGTGGTCACCCTTATGGCTCCATTGCTCTCATAAGCATTGGCAAGGTCATCAAATGGTACATGGGTTGGGTCCATGGGTTTGTCAGAAGATTGGATCCTCCCTTGGATAGATTGGTTAAGAATGTGAAACTGTCTTTGTTAGCGGTTTATGCCAAATAAGAATGTGAAAGACTTATACAAACTGCATTTCAAGTGCTTCTCACATAACATCTCCGTTAAAGAGATAACAAGAGGGTGACAACTTTATGCTCTCTATAGATAGGCTGATTTGAAAAACAAGGTTTGCTTGTCGCTCGTCAATCTTTTTGAACGAGCTTATGTTTTTATGGATAACTACATTGCTAACAAGCTTGGTGCCTCACTCCAAAGCACACTTCTAAGAATGGTTTGCACTAGCAAGTATTATCTAGCTACATCCTGGATAATACCGAAGATAGGAAACAAGATGAGTAGAAGAAGGTCTTCTGCAATTTGGAAAGTGATGAAACTCCCTCACCTTACATAGTGCATAGACATTGATGAAATTTTCTTCATAGACACAGTATTAACAATCACAGATCGACAAAGACGACAATGGGAGAAATGAAGAGGCACATTATGATGACTGCACTGAGTTATACACTGCCAGGAAGTCATAGCAATCCTATCATTATTGATGATGATGATGATGATGAGAGCTGTCATGCTCGGCAAGACTACAACGCATCATAGCTGTCTGTTTGGCAAAGAAATAGAGAAGTTCAAAAAAGCCATCGTTAGACAGTGACGTCTCCGTGCATCTATCACCATTTGTCTATACATACGCTGGCCTTACAGAGGAAGAAGCATGCTTTTTGTAGTTTGCTTACTGTAATTTGCTCAGAGAAAGTGTATGCTGTACTTTGGGTTTGCTACCTGTTTATCTTCAACTTTGTTAAGGCGACACCTATCAGGCAATTGAATTATGAAGTAGAGGGGCAAAATTACATATGCATGCCGCGTGGACACTGCACGTGGACACTGCACGTGGCCTTACATATGCATGCCGCGTGGAAATTAAGGGCCCTCCCCTTGCTGAATGCTTGATCTTAACATGCATCAGATTCTGGAACAACCAATCACAAGCCCTATTCAAGCTAGAGAAGAGGATTAAAATACAAAAGAGGAAATCAGATTACACAATGATTCAACTTGAAAGTATCAGAGACAAGATTCTTTTATTCCTCTCAAAAGACAGAGCCTTAATAGAAGCTATCAGAAGGATGAAGTAAATCAACCCTCCCCTCACAGAAGAAGAGGGTTAAGGCGACACCTATAAAAATGTGCTGTTCTTAAATTCTTAATGTCTGTTAAATTATGGCTAACCTTATTGCTTTATTAATTTGCTGCAATCGTGCAAGCAAATTATTGCAAGCAAATTAATGGACACGGTCAACACTTTCTTCGAAGTTCGTGTAATCTTTTTTGAGCCAATAAATTAATTTTTATGGGGGGATTCGTGCTCTTGGAATGTGCACCTTCTTTCATGCGATCACATGCAGCACTGCATCATTTCGTACATCGTCACCACTTACAACTGCAACATATCGAGTAGAAGCTGCGCTCTACCCTTGCTAGTTTTCACTGTGGGATATCCTCCATGGCTCTAGCCAGCCAGGTCTCCTCTGTCCTTCGTTTGCAGAGCAGAAGCTACTCTCCTCGCCCAGCCGTAGCAACAGCAACAGCAACACCTGCCGAACAGCCCATGGTTTCCTGCACCACCTTTCAACGAGCCTTGAGGACTCCTCACAGCGGGTAAGACCAGAAGCCCTTCAACCCATCTTTTGTACTTCGAATGTAAATGCACTCATCCTTTGATTAAGGACCTAACAAACCCTTTCCATCAAGGAATTCATATGACAAGCAGCCTTGAATAAGGAACTAATCCACCTTTTGATTAAGACATCAATATACCCTTTGATTAAGCCATCCCTAGTTTAGGGCAAGCTTTCCACCTCTTGATCATGGAAAGCTTTTGCTGCATGTATTAAGGAGATCTGTATTTTCCCCAGGTACCACTTTGACGGTAGCAAACGCCGTTTCTTTGAGGGCTGGTACTTCAGAGTGTCCATCCCTGAGGAGAAGATGAACTTTGCCTTCATGTATACAGTGGAAGACCCTGCATTCACTGGCAATTTAAGTGAACATGAAAAGCTTAAACATGGGCCGAGGTTTCCTGGAGTTGGAGCTCAAGTTATGGGAGGTGACGATGGGTATCTTTGCCAATACACTCAGGATACGGGTTCCTTCTGGGCCAGTGAGTAGCTTGTGAACTTTAACCCCAAGTTCTTTTTCTGTGTTTGAAGGCATGGGCTTTACTCAGCGACGACTTTGCTAGACATAGATGGGCGAGAATGCCTTCAAACATCTTTGCATATTTGGCATTGTGCAATACCTCCAAAGGCTGTTTTGTCTATTGTTGGTTCCTTGGTAAATCCTCATTAAAGGAGGATACAATTTTTCAGGCTGCCCAAAGTAGCTTCTCTTCATAAAGGAGTTATTAAACCACTTGAAGGGAAATTTACCATTGAGGCTGAATGCAGAGATGATGTAGATGTCTCCATATGAAGAGCCTTGGCATATTTATTAGTGCAGTTGTCTGTTGTTAAAGAATGAATGAGAAAATAAAGGCTTTGGGGATGGAGGTTGGATTGGAGGGCCATTTGTAGCTCCCCCCCCCCCCCCCTCTCTCTCTCCGTACTGCTGGTTAGGGCTTCCCATGTGGCGCTGAAACCGTCCAAGCTTCTCACACTTGGCAAACAACTTGTCCATTGCTTAGTTTGCTTCATACCATGCTGTCCATACTTGCCTCTCTTGTTCCCAGCTTGCCATTCTATTAGGCTATGAGCCTTATGAACTTCGAAACCCTTCACAAGTGCACTGGACTTGGAAATCCCAACATAGTACAAAGGTAGGAGCCTGTAATAAGCAGACATTTTGTTATTTTCTTACTTAAAAGCATGGGCTGAACTGAGTTGTCAACAAATACAACATCACTCCACGATGCTTATAGCGGGAAGGCAAGTCATTGTAGATAGCCCAGCTGCTTGTCGTAGCACTGTTGCATCATCGTCTAGAGCTGTGGGAACATGGAAGGTGTCTAGGTTTAAGGTGCTGGAGAAGGTGCTGCTATTGAGAGTTCTTGGTCTGGGCTTCTGCATGAGGAATCGTCCTGAGTGGACAAAATTTTGAATCTACTCTCCTCTAAGTTGCGGGAACTGCGGAGTGTGATAGCACTGGGAGTGTGCTATTTTCTGTTGAGTTTTAGGGCTGATATGGACACTTTTTTGGCTGCTGGGCTATACTTCAATTATGGAGTTAAAGTTATTATGACTAGAAATGTGAGAAACTACGACGAGAGGCCCTGGGACTGCTAGTGTCTTGATATTGCTGGATTACCCTCAACCTTTGGCATCTAGATCCTATGGCTGAGTCGTGGGGTACCAAGGATCTCCTTGTCATTTGAATTATGTTATGTTCACTCCTCGAGGTCCCACTTGAGGCGTGTGAGAGGACGGCTCTCCGATATTCACTAACGCCAAAGTCTCTCTAGCCACCTTGGCCGATGGATGACCTAGGGTTAATGTGCCACTCATGCGCATGGAAGGTGAGTAAGGTGGAGCTCTCATTTGCGCCATGGATTGCCAAGTGTATATCATGCCTGGTGTACACTCCTAGCCATTGCGGGGGAGGAGGGTTCGGGATCGGGGTCAACCACTTTGAAGGGAGGGAAGAATTGATGTTGAGGCTGAGTCTGTCCCTACTACGAATTTGAGTGAGGCTCCTCTCCTGGGCCTTTGGAGGAGTTGCCTTAACGTAACCTAATCTCCAAGTGACCTAGCGAGACCCATGCTCAAAGCTCCCCACGATACATTTGGACTAGTCTCTAGCATGTGACCATTGGACGGATAGACAAGGGGGTTCGAGATGAGAGGCTAGCGGAGATGCTCTTCGAGGCAATAGGAGCAGACTGTTGATGAGATGATCCCAACCACATAAGAGACTTGTTGCAGATTTGTCCTCAAATGTAGGGCTAAAGCCACGAGCCCACATCTTCGTGAACATCCATTTTGTGCTTAGGGGCCAAGGGTCTCCTAGAATCGAGATGTGGGTGGAGATCCTAGCCAGGAGGAAGTCCTTCTAGGACTCGTTGCTTGAAAGGCGGCCACGAACGATCAACTTGCTTGAAAGGGCATGGCGTTGAATGAAGGAGCTGATGATGCCTAGGCTCCCTTTGCGTCCCAGGTGGAATGATCACTCTCTAGGCCACCTTGGCTCAGGTAGGTCTCTCGTTGCCAGTCCACAGAAAGTTTTGGATCAGCTGTTGAACTTGACCAATGCAAGCTTGAGAAAAGGCACAACAGGAGGTGTTGTACCACATGGTGGTGAGAAGAACTTGGTTTGCCACGACCCAGCCAACCAAGCAAAGCCTGGTTGAACTCCAAGATAAGAGGAGCTTGCGAATGCTTAGAAGAGGAGTCTAGCTGTTGCATTGGGGAGATTGATGTCCACTTGGTATCCAAGATAACGAACTCGAGTGTCCCTATTCTTGCCCTGCAGGACCTTCCTTGTAGAGTGGCAGGTATGCCCCTCTAAAAGATGACGCTCCTTGGTGAAGAGAATGTCAATGGGGCCATTGATTGCTGTTTGTGACGCTCTTCTCTAAGGACTCCACGGCTTTGAAAGCATTGCGGTACCCTCCAAACTGTGAATGTTCCATGAGACAATACGCAGAACTAAGATCTGTGGGAGGTGGAACCATCGGAACTACCCTCCACTCCAAGAGTCTTGGGCGTGGGTTTTGACGGAGAGTAGTCACTGTAAAAATAAGAGCTGTTTTGCTGAATTTCAGTTGGTGGGAGTGTGTATGAGAGTGTACAGAACATGAAAACACTCTTGGAAGTTGGAAAAACACCCTAGCAAGCTTGGATATGGAGTTGAGAAGGAGAAAGTGCAAAAAATACAGCCCCAGAGGCCTCATGAAGGAGGTGCCTACTTCTAGAGAGAGGGAAGAGTGAGGTGGTGAGTTGTCCACTCTAGGTGGTAGGTAGGTTCTTTGTGGTGCAGGCTAGAACGGACACATGGCTGGTTACTCCCTTTGTACAAAGGGGATAAGGTCTGGGCGGTGGGCATTGGGTTTTGTCCACCTCTGGACATCAGTGTGTGTGAACACCTGGTTGGTCATAATTTATAAGTGAGTTTTGGTCGCCCAAAACTTAATGAAGTGTGTACACACTCACTTGTAAATTAGTGCTAATTCCTAAGGCCAGGTTTATGACCAATACTTACTACTTGTCACATGCTACATAACCATACTAGTATACAGTTTCACACGCACGGTTCACGGGCGGGTGTCCCCTTACACAAAATTACACATTGGTCAAGCGAGCATGAAAACAACATGCAATTTCAATTTCAATTGCAAGCACATAAAGATGCTATGCAATGCAGCACTGGTATGGACAATCACCGTTCATCAAAAAATAGACGTGCATCCAGGCAAGTACACGAGGTACGAGACCCAATGGAACAACAATCCACCAGGCATTTCCAGGCATGTACACAAAGACACAAGTCCCAATGGAAAATCAATTCCAGAGTATCACATACTATATAACCATGCCAGTCGTATTAGCGGACATGCAGATTTCACATTGTGAAGTTTTCGTCCGAGTTGCGGCCAGTTGATATTGGCTTATTCTTTTTATCTTTAGCGGTGCATTTGCCCTAACAACTACATATTTACTGAACTAATTCTTTCTATTTGCTAGTTCCCTTAGTGCTAGGCTTCATTATGGCTGAGTCTGCCCTGCATCTCCGGAGGTTTGACAGAAACTCAGTACGAAGGGCTATGTGTGAATATATGCTCTTATGTGTGTGTGTTTGTGTGGAGTGCGTGTGTGAGAGCATATCTTGATACAGAGTTCTACACCCACTATTGGGCATTGATGACGTTAGTGGGGATGTTGTAGTATCTAGTCCATACTATGCATAATGGAGTTGATAGTTATATAGTCTTATGGCTTGACTGCCATGAGTATATAGCATGCATGTTCCTAAAAGGTGAATTTGGGCATGTTCCTGGATTCATCTAGGTATATATATATATCACATGAGTGGCATCAATCCTTGGCATATACAACTGCCATGGATGCCAGTCCAATGTGCATACATGATGAGAAAGCACGGGTGGACCAATTGGGTGGTCAAATGGTGACATCGGCCCGGAGGGATTCTATCACCCTTGCAATAACGCCACGTATCTATCCCTGGGAGGAGAGGAGGGTGTTCCTTCTTGAGACCACGAAAGAAGATTGTCGTGTCAGAAAGCCGAAGAGGCCGACTAGACGGTCGGACGCTTGGTCAAGCCGTCCTTCTTGAGACCTTGAAGGCGGACTGTCATGAGAGCCTAAGACGCCAGCTAGAGGGTGAAGCCATGCTGCCACCTTGCAAAGAAGGCTTGGGCCATATGCAGTGCGACGGGGCTTAGTTGCATGACCATGCTTGAAGTCGTAGGCAAATCAAACTCAACTTGGTAGTAGCCACGTCCCAAGGGATGAATATCAATGATCTTTCCGGGCTCGCCAAGAAGGCTTGCTTGTAACACATCCCTGAGTTGTTCATGTGCCGGACGGCGACCCACAATCTTGTAGACCAAGATGGAGGCCTCCAAAGATGCAACTGTTAAAGCAAGGAGGTGGAGGCTCGCTCCTGAGAAAGAAAGGTAAGGGACAGCGGCCTCGGTTGGGGATGATGGATCGATTGCCATGGAGCCCTCCTAGAGGTTCGAAGAGCAAAAGTTGCTGTAAATGGAGACTGCTCGAAAGCTGAAGCGATGGCGATGGCAGGTGTATGAACGGGGGGGGGGGGGGGGGGGGGGGGGAGCTGCAGCTCTTGATTTTTTTTTTCTTGCTAGTAATCTGTGGCTACTATGATGTAGCAGGCTTGGGTTCGAAACCACTGCAGATTTCCTTTCGGTTCTGTCCATCACTTTCTGTTCAAATCGGTTTGTCACTTTTCTTCCATAGTTGTTTGTCTGCGATGAAGGAGTGGGTTGTTGCCTTCTGAATTTTTGGCATCTAGGCTGCTCACAATCCTCCTGTGGGCTGTGTTTTCCCAAGGGCTAGCTGGGGACTGATGGTCCACATATGAGGGCTGAGGGAAGCCTTTTATGTGCCATTTGTCCTTTTGCTGCTCATCCTGCTCTACCGAGGGCCGTGGTCATTAAACAGGGCCTTTTGGCCTACGCTCCTTCAAGGGGTTTTCCCCCCACAGCCTGGCCCTCCCGACATGGGATGGTTGGGCCGATTGTTTTGGGTAGCCCAACGCTCTTCCACACCAACACAATCAGGGGGCCTTGGCCCTTCATTGGTTGGTTTGTTTTCTGTCACTTTCCCAACTTGGTCATGGGGTTTCTTTATTGAAGTTCTCTATTGCCCATGCCTGTATGCAGCAAACACTTACACAGGAATCCAGTGGTTGTCCCATACCATCTTTTACTTCTTATTTTGGTCCCTAGCTTGTACATTCTTATGGGCCTTCAGGTGGCAATAACCCAGTGCACTTACATTTCGAGTGTGTGCAAACCCCAACATACACTCAATCACTCTTCCACCTTGCCCTTCACGAGGGCTCACAAAGGTGTGACCCTAACTGTCACGATGACAGGGTGTTAAGCCCGGTTTTTGTTTTCATTTTTTGATGTTTTCCAAATGTTTTGGGGGTTCATGAGTAGACATCACGAGGAGGATCACGGTGAGATATGCAAGGTAGGACCGTTGGGGTCAGTGTTGCTAGGAGCAGGACAGTGAGCAGCCCATAGGTAGGTGTGGCAAGTGCATGCACCTGATCATACTCAAGTATAGGGGCTATATGTGGCCAATTGCTAGGGTTGCTCCCATTTGGAAGGGGGACCTAGTTGATTAACAGGTTTGAATTTATGTTTATTTTTTCATTAGTTCTGAATCTTTGCATAGTATTTTTTTGACATTATATGAGGGTGGATTGTAGTAACAGGAAACAAGAAACGGCTGTTTTGTAGCCAAAAATGTGCAAACGCTTCTTTTATAGTTGCTGTTTCTGTTTCCATTTCCCATTCCTAATCTCCTCTCAAGATTCCCTCCACAAATGTATTCGTCAAGTTTCAAATTCTCCTAAATTTCCTTGCTATCTACTCCAAATTATGTTTCTCCTCTTAACTTTCAAATTTTTCCTATTCTTATTTAATCTAACATTTTTACCTCTCATGTATACTATATAATGTTTAAGACTCGCCGTTTCTGTTTCCTAGTTTGAGTCTTTTGTTGTGTTTTTTAATTTCTATTCCATGCAACTATGGGTACACATACCACTGGTTGCAGGTAGGCATGAGTTGGCCTTAGGGAATACTTTCATACCCAGGCCTGGACAAACATCTCTAAATGCAGAGACTTCAGATCAGGTGCATTCTTAACTTAATTTGTAGGCATGAGTTGGCCTTGGGGAATACTTTCATACCCAGGCTTGGGCAAACATCTCTAAATGCAGAGACTTCAGATCAGAATGGAAGCTGGATTTTTAAAGGAGGTTATTTAATTTGTAGGCATTCTTTGATTGTGATGTAGAGCAGGAATTCTCAGCAAAAGTTGAGCAGGGGTTTCAAGTCACACCATTTTGGCACCAAGGCTTTCTATGTGATGATGGAAGGTAATAAAACTCATTTGATATACTCATTGCTACATTCCTTTGATTTCAAACTTCAAAGTGTTTATTTCTATAAGGGTCGAAAAGAAAACATTCAAAGGAGGTAGACAAATGTGTACATTGGTCAAGAGATTGTTGTTTTTATTTGGACACACAAGAGCCCCCAAGAAGAGGGTTACTTATGATTACAATTCATATTTCATTTAGATTTGTGTATGTGTAACACGCTAACTAACAGTAGAAGACTTATGACAAGATTAACGCAAGTAATCACATATTGACACAAAGATGCTCGATAGACACAGTGGACAAGAGAGATTTGACCTAATCTACTATGCATTGATATGCATGTATATTAAGAATGGGTGCCCGGTGCTTTCTTGATGACGATGCTAATGATGTTGGTGCTCATGGTTGTTGGGGAGCCCTTTAAGTTTGCTCGTTGTGTCCACTATCTCCGAGCACGTGCCTAAACTCTACATGCATGACATTCAGCTCCTTTCCTCTATTTATAATGTCTGCACTTGAATTGGCCCCTTTGCCTCTAGACGCTTTACTTGCATGTTAGAAACGGAAACCTCGAGAACTGATGAAGCACTCAACTCCTACTCCTCCTCCTCCTCCTCCTCCTCCATGGATTCGGAGAGAAATGCCTAAACCTTAAGTGTTGCCACCTCCTCGATGAATGTGATGACCTTGGAGACCGGTGTTGAGATTTTTTGGGAGTGTTGTTAGCTGGAGCAACAAGAAGCAACCAATAGCAAAAAGCAACCAACGGTTGCTTTGTCAAGCACAGAGGCGGAGAACAGGGACGCTAATATGGCAGGCTGTGAGGTAGCTTGTTTGTGTAGACATTTATGTTATAGGCAGTGATGTGTGAACACACTTAGTTGGCCGTGGTACTTTTTCCCTCATTAGGAGGTTTTTTCCCTGAGCAAGTGCACACCCTCTTATCCACTTATGAGGTGTACTTTATCTTTTGTACTTGGGACATTTCCCTATCATTCAATCTATATAGAGTTGTGTGCCTCTCTCTCCCAAGACTACAATCTACCATTGTGCACGCGTGTGCTTTGCTGTTGTAAACCCTAACTCGAAATCTGTACAGTGTAGGTCATCCAACATTTGGTATCAGAGCAAAGTCCTCCTCCATTTGGACTCGGCACTTGGCTGCTTGCTTGCATTAGGGTTTCAGTTTTAGGGTTTCTTGCTATTATCGGGTTTTTGATTTTGCCTCGATTTGTCCTCATTGCATCTTTAGCTGGTTGCTCTTTCCATTTTCAGCTCATTTGCTGCACACAGGTGCACTACAGGTTGCAACCCGCTTTTGCATTTTGAGCCTATTGTGTCACCTTCCCTGGCTTCAAAGGAAGCCTACTAGGCTTCCTATAGGCCCCAGCAAGGGTTTCCATTGGAAAACCCTTTCTTGGTGCAGCCCGGGGCTGATTTTCAGCCCACGCATCACTAGTGGCATCAGTCAATTTTTGGAAGAAGTTTTTGACTTGTTTTTGGGATTGCTCCACAAAGCCACATACACATAGTAGCTTGCCAAGCATCTAATTTGAGAACCCCCAAATCAATTTTTTGATTTGGTGATTTTTGCCACCGGTACCCAAATTTTGGGGGCTCGTCCAAATTCAGCCACCATCGCCCGGTAGTCTAGGTAAGGGTAACACACAATGTTTGACTATTGTTGATAGATTTAGTAAATTTGTTATGCTTATTCTATGTAGGGCCAAAGTGACCGCCGAGGACGTTGCCCACTTGTTCATTCGGCATTGGTATCCGATTGGTGGGATTTCTAGGACCATAGTATCAAACTGTGATGCCAAGTTTACTAGTCATTTCTGGAGGGTGTTGTTTGACAAATTTGGTACTAAATGGAACTTCTCTAGTATGTTTCATCCACAGACGAACGGCCAAATAGAGATTTATAACCAGTTGGCCTTTGACGTGATAAAATATTATGTCCACGATCAACAAGGTAAGTGGGAATCTTTTTGAATTTAGTTCAAGTAGTTTTGAATGATTTGTTTTCTTTAGCTATTGGCAGGACTCCTTATGAAGCAACATTTGGAAGACCATTCTAGTCGCTATTGACTAGAACCTTGTCTTCAGTCCCTAAAGCGAACAGATTAATAGTTTTACTGGGAGATCTTGGAATCCGTCAATGATAGGCTGGCTAAAGCTCAAGAGGCCTACACTCGACAAGCCAATAAAGATAGAAGGGATGTGATTCTCTCAGAAAAAGATTGGGTATACCTTCGGATTATGAAACAACGGCTGAAACAAGTGGGCAAGCGATGCCCAAAGTTATCTTAGAGAAGCTTCACACCATTTTCTATGAGGTGTCGATGAAGTTGAAGTTACCTCCGAGTTGGACCATGCATGATGTGTTCCATGTTAGTTGGCTCAAATCATATGCAGGTCCAATCTTTTCAAAGATTAAAGACGAAGCGGAACCAGATATTATTGACAAAACTAAAGTGATGGTTCTCGAGCACATCCTTTTGCACCGCTTCAAGCACAGTTCCAGTCGAAGACAAGACATCTTAGACAGAGGGACACGAAGCGGTTTGGCTTGACATAATTTTTTGATGACTATCTGGCTTTATTGACGGACTATTTGGAGGCTACGCCCCTTCCTTCAAGTAGCCCCATACATGGTCTTGGTCAGGTGTGCAAGTTCCGCACATGGTCTTGGTCAGGTGTACGAGTCCTGTACAAGGTCTTGGTCAGGTGTGCAAGTTCCGCACGTGAAGTAGCGCCGCTCTGGAACGATTACAGGTGTTCTAGTTGTTGCCTTGTAGCCAGATACCAGGCATGTGAGTAGGAATCATGTAGTTGCATGTAGGAGAAGGGGGCAACTCTTTGGGCTACCCCAGAAAAGGGCTTGTAACCCTTGCCTATCAAGGGGGTATTCCTTGTGGGCCAATCTAGGGGCCATGGAGGTCCATGGCCGATGCCCTACAGCCAGCATGGCTGGGCATGCTGTCGGCCAGCTCTAGGGGAGCTTGGACAGCAAGGCAGCCAGCCTGTCAGCCCAGCACCTATGGCATGGGCAGCCCAGTTGGCCAGCCTTATGGCTTGGCCAGACTGCTGGCTAGCCCATGGGCAGCCATCTGCAGGCTGGACAGCCGAGCATGAGGCGGCCAGATCATGGCCAGCAGCAAAGTGTGAAAGAAGTGTTTAGTTAAAGCATATGAACGGGTCGTGGAGAGCTCGTAAACAGGCCGACCCGTATTTTGCATCCACAGCTAAGGGGGCCCTAGGCTATGTGAACATACGCTCAAGGGATGGCTGTAGGGCTCACCACTTGGTAGAAGGCCTCTGACGATCAACTTGCCCTTCTGCACTACATCGTTGGTCAATGATTCCCAATCCTCCACGAGTCCGCGGCTAAATTATCACCCTCCAAGCCACCTTGGCCCTAGCCGTCCGGCCGTTGGTCCTGGCCAACGGAAAATTCCGGATCAGTCGTTGGACTTGACCTAGGCAGGCCTTGGAAAATGCCCAGCAACATGTGATGTACCGCACGGTGGCAAGGAGCACATGGTTGGCCATGATCACGTGGCTGGCGAGGGAGAGGCGGGCGGTGCTCCAAAACAAAAAAGCTTCTTCTGAATGCTAAGAAGAAGGGGGGCTAGTTGCTGCTCGACTGAAATGCCAATCCCAACCAGGCACCCAAGGTATCTGATCAAGGGGCCCCTAGGGAGCCATTGGAATGAGTCAACTGGGCGCCAAGCTGGGGTGGGTGATGATCCTACCCCAAAACTACACGACTTGTGCCAGTTGATCTGAGTTCCAGAGGCTAAGCAGAAAGTCTCCATGGTGAGGGCAAAACTCTGAAGGTTCCCCTCCTCTTGTGAGAGGCAGGCGGCTGTGCCATCTGTGAACTTCGAGTCAAGTAGCTCCTCATGGGATCTGATGGGGAGACGTAGATCCTGGCGTCCTGGCAATTGTATGGAGAGAAAAATACTCTTATCGCCTCAGCTATGCGGGCAAAGAGGAAAGGGGAGAGGGGGCATCCCTATGACTGATCTGGAAATCGGAAACCTGTTCCCCTTGGCCCCTTGGATGGGGACCTGGCTATGAGCTGCCAAATAAAGGGCGGAGACACCTCTAATCCATTCCGCCGGAAAGCTTATCCATGGTTCCCTCAAGAAAGCCCAATCGACTTTGTCATAGGCTTTCTCAAAGTCCAGAAGTAGAACTGCCATGTCCTCCCTATGAAGCTATCGCCTCCCAAAAGGTGAAGATATTATCCAAGATGCTCCTATCCTGGATGAAGCCGGTTTGGGTGCCATGAAAAACTGCAAAAACTGGCTGCAACAGTAAAACCTGGCTGTACTTGCCCTAGGTGACCTGCAAAAACTGCCTGGAACAGCAAAAAATACAAACCTAATTGCAAACCCTAAGTGTGCACGACCTTCAGATGCTCTGATACTAGTGTAACATGCAACTAACAATGGAAGACTTAAGATGAGATTAACGCAAATAATCACAGATTATTCGCAAAGATCCTTGAGATACATAGACAAGAGATTTCACATAATCTACTGTGCATTGATATGAATGTAAATACAATGAATCGAAAAGAAAAACCCTAGAATGGGGTGTTTTCTCGATGATGCTGCTCGTGCTCACGGTATGTCAGGGAGTCCTTAAGTCTGCTCACTGCCCGTTGTCTCCGAACACATGCCTTAACTTTACAGGCATGACTCAGTCCCTTTCTCTCGATTTATAAGGGCAAATTGCTAGAAAAGAGTTGTTGGAAAGAGAGCTTGGTCGTTCACAACATGCTGGTTTATGTCTGCCAAATGTGGCTCACTTGCAAAGTCTGAGAAGTGATATCTGCAATGAGGGCTCTGTGGATGGTCAGTGTCTTCTTACTGAAGCTCATTTTCTGAATATGTAGTCGTAAAAAAACAAGCCACAGAATATTTGAGTCACTTTGAGACGATGACAAGAGTTGCATGCATGCTCTCCCAAGCTCAAAATTGTGAGAGATCACTGTTGGTGGTTTGATTGGCTTAAGCACAGAGCACTTTTTACTGAAATGGATGCATGCAACCTGTAACTACTTTGATTCAGGGAAGGAAAAGTCGTGATGTGTGAAATGGGTGAATAAGTCTTGGTGTCTATAAAGGGCCAAGCACAGGATGAGGAATTGATCATGTTGTCCTATCCTCTACCAGTGAGCTTACCTGTTTAGAAGTCAGAGGCAATGTCATGCACCATGCTTCTTAAACATGACTTCTGGGTTCTCAGCCAAGCACATCGAGCTACGTTCATTGTTTTAAAATGTGAACTGTGCAGGTCACCTGATATGAAGACAGTAAAGACAATCAAGTGGGCATACACTACTCGTCCTGTTTATGGCTGGGGAGACACAGTTTCAAATCAGAAGGCAACAGCGGGTTGGTTGGCTGCACTTCCTGTCTTTGAGCCCCATTGGCAAATTTGTATGGCTGGTGGACTCTCCTCAGGTAACTGCCTTCTATCTCGTGCAGTCCTTTGAATCTAATGGGCATGCCTGTATCATCCCATCCTTGGCGCAGAGAAACCAATGGGTGAAAGGATACTGTATTCTTTAGAAGTTTTGGCTGTGTAGTCTGAGAGACTTGATTTATTGGAAGCTGCTGAACCACAAATGGTTTTTGATGCAGGTTGGATTGAATGGGGTGATCACAAATTCGAGTTTCAGGATGTGCCATCATACTCGGAAAAGAATTGGGGCGGGTCCTTTCCACAGAAATGGTTTTGGGTTTGTTTTCCCCTCAGTATGGTGCTTTACTGTTACACACTTGTGTGCTCCCCCTTAAAATGTGTCCGTTTTAGTTTTTCTCTGGTTATCACATTCAAACTGTGAACAGAAGGTTTGATACAGTACGCAGATTTTGATATCATGGCTAACAAATTTTTTTTCTAGACTGCACACATGCTGCTTGCTATCTCGCTTGACCAAGAATTTTAAAGAAAGTTTGTTGATCGAAAGAAAGAAATGAAGATGCATAGTGCTTGAAATTTTCTTCTTGAGAGTTGCATAGTCCCATATTGGGTTTTGGGGCTTGAACTGTTGCCCCCCTGCGGGAGAGAGTGACATGATAGCTCCTGAACAACAGCAAAACCGAAAAACATATGGTGCAGGTGGAGCAGACTTACTAGTTGTGTTGAGAGGTGCTGCCTCAAGTCATTCACATGTTTGCGGTAATGTGGTCGATGACAATGCTCTCTGGAACTGCCAGCTTTTGGATGATGATGCCATTGAGGGTTGTGCTAGCAGGATTCAGCTCTTGCTTGGGGTGAGCCTGGGAGGAGTATTACCAAATGGTAGTGAAGATCTAGACAAATCCAGTTGCAATTTGCAAGCTAGCAAGTCATAGACACATCAACCTATCATGTTTTATTGCCGGCACAATTGGCACAGTGCCCCTCCCATTCACGTAAACACAATATTATGGACAGAATTATACGACTTCCAGGGTGTTGCATAAAATGGACAAGGCTTAGTGGGCTTGTATATAGGAGGGGATAAAGGCACATACATGCCAACTGAGCTTTTCCAGAGGATCTTTCAGTTCTGTCAGAGCTCAGTAGTACCATATAAGTTGGCAGATGTTGCATTTATGCACATCATATTCATTTTGATATTGGTGCTGCCGTCGCTTGATGTTTGAGCTTTGTTATCTGGATCCAAATGAAGAGTTTTTTACCTAATTAATCTGTTGGTGCCTTGTTTTTGACTTTTACGAATGGATTTCAACATATTGGATCAGGTACAATGCAATGTTTTTGAGGGTGACGTTGGCAACATAGCCTTGACAGCAGGTGGAGGACGGAGATATCTTCCCCTGACTGGCTCCCATGAAGAAGTAGCCTTGGTGAGCAATATTGTGAACTGTAGATACATCTGACAGTAGAAAATAATGCCCTAAGGCAAAGGCTCAAGATCCCATGTTTTCTCTGTTTTGCAGGTTGGTGTTCATTATGGAGGGAAGTTTTATGAGTTTGTACCATGGAATGGTCCTGTAGAATGGGAGGTAAGCCCGTGGGGGTTCTGGCACATCAAGGCTCATACCGCACTGTACGAGGTTTGTATACATACTCTCTAATCAATTGAATTAATGCGTCTCAAAAAAGTTCGATTCTTATCTGTTGATGCACTTCATTGTGAGTGGTGTGTGTCTGTTTGAAGGCTTGTGCATTTAGAACCATAATCGTTCTCCTTGAATTTATAGGTTGAGCTGGAGGCTACAGCCAAGGAAGGAGGGACAACTCTGAAAGCTCCAACAGAAGTGGGATTGGCTCCTCTCTGCAAAGACACGTTCTCTGGTAATCTCAAGCTTGAGATTTGGGAACGCACTTCCAGTGGATCGAGAGGCAAGGTGAGGCATCTTTGCTTTTTGAACAGTTTTTGAAATAATTAGGACTTATATTGTAGATTTGGGGTCTGCAACGTAATCAGGCCTACGACAGTGTCATTAATCAGGCCTACCATAGTGTCATTAATCAGGATCACCAGATAGTGTGGTGTAGAGGACCCATCTTACAAGAAAGAATGTCAAAACACAGAGTCTCCCTGTCTTGCACCTGCAGGGGTATAGAGGAGCTATCTTGCAGTGGGAAACTTCCTATGCGAGGCCTCATTGTAAAAGGGTAACTAAGAGAGGAACTCAACAGCTGTATTTTTTAGGAGGTTCAGTGCGAGGAAAACCCATGAAGAAATATGCATTGGACAATGATGAGTCCGAAAAGGACCCATACTAGAGTTCCTCAGAAACAATCAAAGAAAAGAGAGAAAGTTAGCAAATCAACATCTTGGCTCGCATAACGACAATGCAGTGTCTGTCGCAAGGAGAGCCTGAAGAAGGAGAAGGTGTCTTGACATATGTTGTCCGAACATGAATTGGTTCCGGCTGGTCCAAATTGTCCACAGAGCCCAGAATCGTACCCAGAGAAGAACACAACATAAGGCTGAAGCGCAGGCTGGAGCGCAACTGTCAACATTCCAAATATCCAAAACTGTTTTCCAAAAAAGTGTGCGGGAAATCTAATGCGCAAGCAAGCTGAAACCCTGTCCAGGAGCAGTCTGGAATGTGGACAGGACCAAAGAAGGTGCAACACTGTCTCAGTCTGTGCACCACAGTGGCGGCATGACGAGGCATAGATCCGCCATGAGTGCAGAAGCACACCCACTGGGAGAACTCCAAGCATGTATCTCCAAAGGAACATGCGTTCTTTCAATGGCAAATCGCTCTTCCAGATCCCTCTTAAACATTTCCACCACTATAGTAATGGTTTTTGTAAGTGCCACGGATCATTACATACATACGTAATCCATGGCGGTGGTTGCAGTCTCACATATAAATTCTTAGCCGATATAATATCCAAAGACACCCCTAGAACTTTCCAGTCAGCCAGACGGTCATGCATACAAAGTGGTGGTATTGGTGCAAAGGGGGTCAACAACTTATATATCTCACCCACAAAGGTCTATAATGCATACCCAATCCAAGACTACGTCGAGCCATAGGGAAGGACTTAATGTTTCCAACTTGGTCCACCACATCATGGATCTCAATTATGCCCTGTTTTGCCAAGAAGAAAGCTTTCCTTGGTTGTGTGAAAGCCAATGGGCAGGCAAGAGCCGTAGTCCAATGTATGCTTTCAGCCCTCAACGAATTCCCTTGCACCATGTCACGGCCATTCCATTTTACATGCTGTAAAACTTTCTTCCAATCTTGAATAAGGTGTGTGGTATGTATGGGCAGCGAGGTATCTTTTTAACAAAATGACCAAACACAACCTCCCAATGTGTAGTAGTCCAGTCACCAAAGCCCGAGGATGTCATTCATTCTAACACACATGGCCGCCAGCATCAATGACTAAGGTTGCCGCTGTGCTGCAAAAGCTGACAACAAAGTAGCTTTCCGTGCAAGGACATGTATACGTATGTTGAGAATGTTCAATCCACCATGCATACGGGAGTACATAGCTTTGCCATTGACAATAGTCTGAGTGCTTTCTACCATGCATACGGGAGTACATAGCTTTGCCATTGACAATAGTCTGAGTGCTTTCTACCATGCATACGGGAGTACATAGCTTTGCCATTGACAATAGTCTGAGTGCTTTCTTATGGTGTTTTGATTTCCAAAAGAACTCTAATATTTTGGACATAAAGGCATCAATCTGATCCTTTGGCCAAAACAGAAGAGGTAAAAAGAACTGAATATATGCAATGAGTATGGATTGCACTATTCTCGGGTGCACATGCAGAGGCCAAGTGGAAAGCTTCTAGTAGTACAATTTCCTATTTGTGGCCTGTAATATCCAGTCTAAATGTGCATTAGGAGCACTATTCCATGCCAACAGATATTCCAAATGACACAATTTGTGAAGGCTCAATTATTTACCCTGGCCATATATGAGCATGTCAAGCTTCAATTTTTAGTGTTAAGAGTTTGGATTTCCTAAAATTGACTTTGAGGCTTGCCGCACATGCGAAGAGGTCAAGTGCTTCCACTACCATGCAACATCTAGATTTTGAACTTCTGAGCGGCTAGCAGATGTATGATATCCTTCACCATTTGTTGGAAGCGGTCATGTAAGAGATAGCTATTGTTTATTTGCAACAGGCGTTTGTTATACAAGGGCATATCATCTATTGGCAGTCCAAAATAGAGGCCCATCCATAGTGGAGCATGATGTGATAGTTGCAATGCATGGTCAATCCACATTTTGCAAACAAAATCATCATACTGATTTGCATTTAACAAGTACCATCTGTCCAATCTAGCATGGTAAGAAAATATTGCCGAATGCCAGAAAGTGTAACCAAGCATCCTTCGTCTGACATGTGGCCTTAAATCTAGTGCATGTATTTCACCAACCATGTTTGCCCAAGCAACTTTTTCCAAAGCCAACATATGTGAGTGCCCCGAGGAATTATCTCCCAATGAGGGTGCATTATTGAAATCACCACAGATAAAGACATTGTGCAACCGTGGATAAGCTCTAATTTCAGCTCATAAGACAGCCCGCTTGGCTAATGTTGTGTGTGCATAGACTGTAGCAAACTCAAAAATTTCCCCGTGTAACAAACATTGTACAACCAACCAACGTCCATAGCTAGATCATTGAATGCAAAAGTTGGGTGTAATTCATTTCGGACCATGATAAGCCCACCAGAGTAATCCCCTGTACTTGCATAAAATATACTATATCCGGCAAAGTAACCCAATTGACCAGTAAATTCATGTTGATTGTGCTCTTGCAAAGATATCACATCTGGCTTCATGATAGCACTATAAGACCATAAAAGTTACCATTTTTCAAGTTTGCACAACCCACAGACATTATATGTCATGCATTTGATTGGTGCAGTCATGTATATACAATGCAGTGTATGTACAAGGCCATGAAATTGTCATTATAGGACATCAGGCGGTCTTCATGGGAACATCACCTGGATCCAAAACATCATTACCAAGATCGTCTTGAAAGTAAGCATCAGAATGCTCCCCAAGATAGGACTTGTCGTGACCCTGTGAATTTGTGCAATGTGGGTGTGAGCATGGTGGACAGTGTGCAGGACACAAGTGTGTACGACAATGGTTACATGTTCACACTTGGGGACACTTATTAAGGGTTCTTTTTATTACCCATGTGGGGGGGGGGGGGGGGGGGGGGGGTAGAGGACAAAGTTTTTTAAAGCCTTTAAAACAAAAGAAAACCCTTTGAAGGGAATCGTGGCCCTTTTTTAGGGGAGCCCACGCTGTTTTTGAAGGACACCTTTTGGACATGCGTGGGCCTTTTTCGCTCTTGGGAAAACTGGCGGTTGGATTGCAGTTGCACGTGGGCTCTCTCTCAACTGGCGGGCTGGTCGGGCAGCAACAGAGGAGTCAGGCTGCTGCATACATCATAGGTGGATGAGGCTGGTCGTGGGGAGAGTGCTGACACACAAGCGGCTGTAGGAAAAGGTGCTTTTTGACTGGGAAGGGCTGCTCCGCTGGGTACACAGGAGGGCGCGCTGATCCCTTTCTCTCCCATGTTTTTGTGTGAAGGGCGGAGCAGGAGACACAAAGGCATATAGGCTGCTCGACTGGTTTTCTCCATAAGAGGCTGAAACCGGCCTCTGGTAGAAACCAAAGTGCGGTAGACTAGCAGTCACCCAATCCAATTGTAGTCCAGACAATTAATCAAATAAACAGGAGCTAGAGTGCTCCAAAACAAAAAGGAGAATGACACCTGTTGGCCCCAAAGCTTGGCGCCCCTTTTGGTATTTCTTTATTCAATTTCAATGGAAAGATTTAGATGATTACAACATGGCCATCCATGGCTCGTATGTCTGCAAGTCCAATATGCCAATCCTCAGGACCTCTTAGCATAGAGGTTACACAGCCTTGTGTCCCAAGAACACCACACTGTTATCACCTCTAATTTGCTAAGTCTGTACATCCATGAGGCCTTGAATAAGCATCTGACTGAACCATGCACATAGCCATAAACTCAGCCATGAAAACCAGTCCGCAAACTCGTCCAAAACAGCCCACAATCTTGTCCTGTTTCCACCCTCTGAACTGCCAAACCCTTCCTCTCACAAAGGGCTAGAGAGAACCACTCTAGAGCAGTCTTGAGCCAGTGAAAAGAGAGACTTCATATGACATCACCTGCAGTCCCACTTGCTCACAAAGAAAGAGAAACTTACAGTCTTGATGTCGGTTTCCACAAGGAAGAAAAGACTCGAGGAAAAGCCCCGAACTGTCCTGTCCTCTTGTCTTGCAGCCGGATGAGGGAGAGGGAGAAAGAAAGAGAGCAATAGACCTGTGTTTCTGCCTTGTAGCGCTGCACAGCAGCTCTGTTCTCGGTATCTCTACCCTGTAGCGCCGCACAGCAGCTCTGTTCTCTGCAGCACAGCCCGACAGTACCTCCTTCTAAGAGCAACTCATGACCAGCAGCGTGGAGCTTCTCCAGACTGTTTTTCCAGGCCTCAAATCAGTGCTGCCTGCCCACCCTCTCTCCATAAGCAAGCATAAGAAAGGCGCAGCCCTGCAGCCCTGCAGCCCTGTCAGTTATACGCCTTGTTTTCAGAAAGGCTCTCCACGCCTACAGCCTGTATGCGCTCTGATTTCATCAGATCTCTCTTCCACCTGCGCTGCCTGCCAGCCTTCTCTTCCAAAAGCAAGAGAGAGAATAGAGAGAGGCGTGTACTCTCTAAAAGTGGAGTAGCCCCCTCCCCATACTTATCTTAGGGCCCATAAAGTTTATTAAAACTTATGCCTAGGGGCCACCCAAGGTTATAAACATTAAAATACTTAAATCCCTTGGTCCCCCTTCACACTTGGGGATGTCCACACATGGTATTTTAAATCCCTTGGTCCCCCTTCACACTTGGGGATGTCCAGACATGTTACCATTTGTCCGGGCACCCAATTATGAACAATTAAATGTTTATCTTGCTCACCGATCACCATGCCCACACTTAAACTGAAAAAAAAAAACAGGGTCATGACAGAGGCACAGTTGGGTTGTAGAATTAGCAAGGCTTCTTCTTTTCGCAAGGAACTCACGCCTCCTCTCTCTTGGAAGGAGGTACAGGGCTGAAGCCTTTCTTCTCTCACAGGTGGTTTTGGGCCGTTACGCAGGGTCATGGAGTTTGAGGATCAGAGATGCTTGGGATTTTTTCTACTTGAGCTCAAGAGACACAGAGAGACCCTCTTGGTAGACAGGAGACCGAGCCACGATGTACCTAGACAAAGGACCTTGACAAATTTCTTCGGCATCAGCACCAGCAACCTAGCCCTCACACCTCCTGATACCTCCTCCATTGGGCCATCAGGGCACTGAGGAGTCACCACTGATAGAGCAATCATCTTATGTCGTGCTCGTCGGCCACGTCCACCAGGATCCCGACCATGGCATCCTCACCATCGCCAGATCAGAGCCATTATTGCTCGGCATCGGAGGCGCCTACCTCGCTTCTACGACCTCTCCATTCGACAGCCCCATGGCGGAGATATTTGATCTAAGGAGAGGGCAACACTTCAACTGATCAGCATACATGGATCTACCTGATATACATTTTTCAGTATTTTTCAGTATTTTCTACTCAGTATCATCTCGGAGTCTTACAATTCTGCTCTTACAACTGTAAAACAATCAGTTTATTGTACTTTTTAGTCTCATTTAATTGTTCTCTTTGATGAGACACCAACTTCAGATGTACTCTCAGTTTTGGTCTCATAGTCCATTATTGCCTCTTAGAGACGTTAATATATCATTTCATTTCTCTCTCTCGATTGGTCTTGGTGAAGATAAGAGATTGAGGCAAGGATGATGGCTCCTCGAGCCTAAGGAGTACATAGCTTCTCTTTCTTCCAGTCAGAGGGCTGTTCGGGGGTTCTTCTCTCGGTTCCCTGTGAGAGGAGGAATTTGCAGCCCAAGAGGACAGAAACAGGAGCAACAATTAAATGTTTCAGGAAGGGTTCGTGGACTGTTTCATGGTTGTGTCTTTGGCTACATGCATGGGCAAATTGACTGTGTTTACAAGGCCTCATGAATGTACTATCTTGGCTGATTAGAGGTGAATAACAGTGTGGTGTTTTGGGTCACAGGGCTATGTGAAACCTCTATGCTAAGAGGTCCAGAGGACTGGCAGTTTGGACATGCATATGTATAAGCCATGAATGGCTATGATGTATTCAGTTAAACTCTTCTATTGAATGTGAATAAAGAAATACCGAAAGGGACACCAAGCTTTGGGGCCAACAGGTGTCGTTCTTTTTGTGTAGGAGCACTCGTGTCGTTCTTCTTTTTGTGTAGGAGCACTCTAGCTTCATTTTTATTTGTCTTATTTGTTGGATGGCAACTGTGTTTGGGTGATTGCTAGTCTACTGCACTTTGGTTTCCACCAGAGGCCGGTGTCAAGGTTCCGTTGCCGGGACCATCAGCAACTTTCTTGAGGGGGTAAGCTCGTGGGCGTCTTGAGGAAAGTGGTCGTTGAAAATTTCAGCAAGATGTCAGACTATGAGGATGACTATGACTATGATGATGAGGAAGAGCAGGAGACCACTCCTGAGAGGACTGAATCTGTGGATGTACTTGCAAGAGAACAGGCTGCAGAAGATGCACATTATGAGGATGTAACACAGCCAGAAGATATGCCAAGTAAAGAGGAAGATGATGCCCAATTCAAAGCTTGTTTGGCAGGGGCAGTGGATGTGCTCATGAAGCTCACACAAAGTGAGAAGTTTGCTGAATTTATGAGGGTCCCTTTTGAGCCTAAGAAGAAGAAGAAGGTGCGTTCTAGGAACCCACCTCAGAGCAATAGTGGTGCCTTCCACATGATCTTGCTTTTGGACAGTTTTCCAACACACAACACTTATGATGCAACCCACAGAGTTCCTTTTTCGGGCAGCCGCCTATTCCGCAGCAAACGATGCATCCAGGCTATTTTGGCGGTGGTTCTGTGTTCCAATCTATGAATGGGGGTCACCCTCAAGGAGGCATGGGAATGCAAGGGAATTTTGGAGCTAGTTTTCAGCCTGGCATGCAAGGCAACATGTATGGTGGTATGTAGCTCAGAATGCAAGGGAATATGTATGGGGACATGCAGCCCGGAATGCAAGGAAACATGTATGGGGGCATGCAGCCCGGTATGCATAGTGGTATGTTTGGAAACATGGGAGGATCAGCAGGATTGCATGGTATGCAAGGTGTGGGAACTGGCAATGTTGACCCTCGTATGGGCATGAATGCAGGGGGTAGCAATCTTGTGAAGCCACTTCCTTACGATAATCTAACGCCTATGGGTAAGGCGAAGGATTATAAGGAAGGGGGAGCTGTGGTGAAATTTGACACATTCAGTGGGGCCAAAGACAGGCTCAAGGCTCTTATCTTTTTACAGCAGTTTGATGTTGCTTTTTTTGGTGAAAATTACACGGAATCCTCGAAAGTGAGAAAAGCTGCGACTTTTCTTAAGGGCAATGCATTGCAGTGGCAGTCCACTCTTCTTTTGCAAGGCATAGCACCATCTACTTGGGTACAGTAAACAAGTGTTCTCTTTCGTGTGGCTCACATCTACATTCGAGGTGGTTGTAATGACAGCATGGCATAAGTTGGATGCATCGAAATGTGAGAATCTTGAGGATTACAACAAGAAGTTTTGGGAAGCTCTACTCCCAGTTACTTCGTATCGTGCAGTGCCACTGTTTGAGCAGGTTGAGAAGTATTGTTGTGGGTTGTCCAAGGAAGTGCGTGACTATTGCATTAAGACCCGAGTAATAAATATGTCGCAGATGATAGAGAATGCCATGACGGCAAATGCGTTACTCACTGGGGTTTCAACTGGATTTAAGGGCAGCAAAAGCACTGGCAAGAAAACTGAGAAGTTAGGGCATGCACCTCGTGATGCAACAATGCTTGTAGAGAAGCGGCGTAAGATGTTACCAATGCCCAAGAGAACTCCTGAGGAGAAGCAAGCTTTGTTGGATGCCAAGAAATGTTTTTTCTGTACCGAAGAGGAACATATGTCTTTCAATTGTTCCAAGCGTAAGTCCAATAAGGGCTCTGACACTAAAGGAGAGTCCAAGTCTAAGAAAGCAAAGCCTTATGTAGGGTTAGTTCCTGATCTTGTTGGGGAACAGCCAGGTGGTGAGGAGACTGAGTTATGCAGAGCATGGGGCAAAATTAGAGATCAGAATGCTTTGATTTTCTTTGACACAAGTGGTAGAGCCGACTTTATCTCACCAGATTTGGCTGGCAGATTGGGTATCCGTGCAGAGGAGATGGAGCCTTTGTATGAGGCTAGTTATTGGGAAGCTAAGGCTTCATGTGCAGGGTTATGTGGACGGTGAGGAATTCTATATCATGCCACTTGATGGGTGTAATGTTTTGTTGGGTATGCCATGGTGCCATAGAGTACATGCGGTGGTGGATACGTACAATAGGAAGATTACTTTGACTCATAGAGAAAAAGAGCACATTTTGGATTTAAAGCTTAAAGGGGAATCTATTCCTATTGTATTGGCTTCGGCCATTTCATCAATAATGAAAAAGCATCTTTTTGCGTACTTGGTTTTTGTAAAGGATGCAAAAGATGATGAATCTTAATCTAATTTGTCTATGTTAGATAAAGACAGGACTGATTTCCTACGGGAGTACCAAGATCGCTTTTTCGAGTCATTGCTAGGAGAACTTTCTCCGGAAAGGCCAGAAGATCATGCTATTGATCTTATTCCGGGGAGTACCCCACCAAATAGACCGCCATACCGTGTTAGTGGAGCCCAACAAGAGGAAATTATGAGCCAAGTATAGGAGTTGTTGAAATAGGGGTTGATTTAACCTAGCTCATCACCCTTTTGCTCACTTGTGCTCTTAGTGCAAAAGAAAGATGGTTCTTGGCGCATGTGTATAGATTATAGGGCGCTCAACAAGAACACCATCAAGAATCCATTTTCTATTCCAAGGATTGATGACATATTGGACCGTTTACAAGGCTCCACAGTCTGTAGTTGAATAGACTTGAAAAGCGGGTATCATCAGATACGCATTAGACCCGAGGATGTGCATAAGACATCATTTCGGACCACCGTTGGACTATATGAGTTCTTGGTCATGCCCTTTGGCTTGACAAATTCTCTCGCCACCTTTAACAGGATGATGGACAAGATTTTCCGGCCTTAGAGAGCGTTTGTGGGCACATTCTTTGATGACATGATTGTGCATTCACGCTCAGAGGAGCATAGGGAGCATTTGGCCACAGTTTTTTTGAAGAACTCCGGAAGTATAGGTTGGTCATAAATGGCAAGAAGAGTGAGTTCTTCTTGGAAGAAATACACTTCTTGGGGCACGTCGTGTCTAAAGATGGAATCCGTATGGATTCTTCGAAAGTAGAAGCAATTCTCAATTGGCCAGATTTGAGGACCGTGCATGATGTATGCAGCTTTTTGGGATTGTTTTTCTATTACAGGCGGTACATACGGTATTTTGCTGACATTGCTTTGCTCCTTCATGCTTTAACAAAGAAGGGAATTCCGTTTTGATGGGTTGATTGAGAAATTGCAGCCTTTAAAAAGCTTACTTCGGATCTCGTATTGGTACTACCGGATCTCCGAAAGGCTTTTGTTGTCCAGTGTGATGCATGTGGGAACAGCATTGGGACAGTTCTCATGCAGGAAGGACATGTGATAGCCTATGAGAGTCGTATATTACAGAATGCCGAGAAGCATTTACAGGTCTATGAGAAAGAGATGTTGACTGTAATTCATGCTCTTTCTACATGGAAACACTATTTGCTTGGAGCTGATTTCAGTGTGCAGACAGATCATCAGACCTTGCGTTATTTCCTCACGCAAACTAAACTTTCTGAGAAGCATATGAGATGGGCCAACTTTTTGTCTATGTTCCGCATTCAGATTGTACATGTGGAAGGCAAAAAGAATGTTGTGGCAGATGCTTTGTTACGCAAGCCACATGTCTCAGCAGTTTCACTTGCTTATCATCATGAGCTTGATGAGATGAAAGAGCAGTATGTTCAGGATGAGGATTTTGGTAGGATCTATGATCAGATGTTTGAGGGTGAGCGGCATGATCATTATACTCTCAGGGATGTCTTCTTATTGATGCATGGTAGACTGTGTTACTAGGCAGTTACGACTCAAAGTTATGATTGAAAGTCATGCTCCACCGTATGCAGGTCATAAGGGCATTGAGGCCACGGTAAAAGTAGTTGAGGCTTTCTTTTATTGGCTGACCTTGAGAAGAGATGTTGGTGCTTTTGTTAGGCAATGCATTGTCTGTCGGAAGGTGAAGTTTGACCGTCAGAAGACACCAGGGTTACTTCAGCCTTTACCTATTCCAGATAGACCATGGGAAAGCATTGCCATGGATTTTATATTTGATCTTTTGAGGACACAAACGGGGAATGATGGCATTTGGACTATCATATGAAGGTTCAGTAATAAGCAGGCTCATTTCATTCCCGTGCGTAAGAAGATCAAAGTTGATCACATGGTGAAGTTGTTTATGGCGAACATCCTCAAGTATCATGGCATGCCTTCGTCTATCATTAGTGACCATGATCCATGGATGACGAGTTTATTTTCGAGAGGGTTGTTTGACAACATGGATACAACTCTCAAGTTTTCATCATCGTTTCATCCACAGACAGATGGTCAGTCGGAAGAGGCTAATTCCACAGTGTTGATCTTCTCAAGTGCTATGTGTCAGAGCACAAGTAGCAATGGGAAAAGTATCTTCCTTTGGTGGAGTTCGCTTATAATAGCACCATCCATACCTCGACGGGCAAGGTGCCTTTTGAGATTGTGGAAGGAGGGAAGAAGGTACCACTCATTTTGCACACAAAGGATAAGATCTTTGAGGTTGACCAGTATGTGGAGAACATGGATGAAGCTTACAGGAGAGTTAAGTTGGTACTCCAAAAAACTCAACAAAAGCAAAAGAAGGCAGTAGACCGTCACAGGCGTGCATTAGAGTTTGTATTGGGTGACTGGGTTCTTTTGCGATTTGAGAAAGCTAGGCTCAAGAAGATGAAGGGTAAAGAGCGCTTATTCCCTAAGTTGAGCATGCGCTATTATGGACCTTTTCAGATATTGGAAAAGATCGGTGAGGTGGCCTATTGTTTGAAGCTACCAGATCACTAGAGGATTCACAATGCATTTCATGTGAGTCTCCTTAGACCTTTCTGAGGGGATGTGCCTGAGGATGTATCAGATGAGGCTCAACCGAAAGTGGAGGAACTTGATGAGGTTCTTATTCTCGAGCAGATACTGGCACATAAGGAAAGAAAGGTATGAGGTAAAGTTTCCCGTCGCTATCTTGTGAAGTTCCAGAACTATTCACTGATGGATGTGAAGTGGATGGAGGAGGGTGACTTAGCAGATTCACGTTAGGTATTGTAGCTTTATCTTGATGCGTTTGAGTTGGAGCCGACTCTTGCTACGGCTCATTCAGGTTCAGCATAGCATAGGTTTGGAGCATTACCTGATGCTCAAGAGGGGGGTAGCACCTCTGCTCCCTTGATAGAGACAGGCTTAGATGTCATCTAGAGGTCGCTTGGTGTAGCTTTTGTCTCACCTGAAGGTACTGACAGCTGACAATACATCTGCTTATGGGACTTCTTGTATGATATATGTGTACTAGTCACATTGGATGTTGTGGTTATGTATGGTTCACAGTGGTATACAATTGGACTATTACTACACCATTGGCTTGCAGTGAATGTTTTGCTACATATGCATGGCTCAGAGAGATTGGGATGCTGATCTTGCCATATTGTACTTTTCAGTTTTAGTCGGATCAAATGGCTGATATCAGTGTGGTTCCGCTTTGGATGTCTTGCTGTATCACTAGAATGCAATCGAGGACGCTTGCCATTTTTCAAGAGGGGGGTATGCCATGACCTTGTGAATTTGTGTACCGTAGGTGTGAGCATGGTGGATAGTGTGAAGACACAAGTGTGTAGGAAAATGGTTATATGCTCACACTTGGGGACACTTATTAAGGGTTCTTTTTACTACCCCATGTTGGGGGGGGGGGGGGATAAATGTTTTAAGAGGACAAAGGTTTTTAAAACTTTTAAAACAAAAGAAAATCCTTTGAAGGGAATCGTGGCCCTTTTTTAGGGGAGCCCACACTATTTTTGAAGGAGGACACCTTTTGGAGAAAATCGGGCTACAACTGCATGCGTGGGGCTTTTCGCTCTTGGGAAAACAGGCGCCTGGTTTGCAGTTGCACGTGGGGGCTCTCTCCAAGCAACTGGCGGGCTGTTCGGGCAGCAGCAGAGGAGTCAGGCCGCATACGTCATAGGTGGATGAGGCTGGTCGTGGGGACAGTGCTGACACACAGGCGGCTGCAGGAAAAGGTGCTTTTCGACTGGGAAGGGCTGCTCGGCTGGGTACACAGGAGGGCGTGCTGATCCCTTTCTCTCCCACGTTTCTGTGAAGGGCGGAGCAGGAGACACAAAGGCATACAGGCTGCTCGACTGGTTTTCTCCATAGAGGCACAATCGGGTTGCAGAATCAGCAAGGCTTCTTCTTTTCGCAAGGTACGAGCTGCAGGGTCCTTTCGTTGTGCAGGCACACACAGAGCTGCAGGAGGCGGAACCTGGCGCAGGACTTTCTCATGCCTTATCTCTCTTGGAAGGAGGCACAGGGCTGAAGCCTTTCTTCTCTCTCTCACAGCACCTGAGGCATGGCATGAATATGCAAGAACTTTATATGAAGTACCAGGGCAGCCCCCCATCCCTCATCCGTCAGCGACTCGCCTGGATCATAGTACTTTTGTCACGATTCGGATGGTTTTGGATGCTATTGATAGACTACGTAATGGAAGAGCCCAAGACCAGGATGGTCTGGTGGCAGAACATTTTTCACATGCCAGTGATTTATTGGCACCACTGCTAGTACACATGTTTAACAGGGCCATTTGCGAAGGTTTCCCAGAGTTGGTTAGCACATACTATTGTACCTCTATTTAAGAGTGGTGACCCCATGATACCCAGGTAACTACAGGACCATCATGATTGGCCATTGCGTGGCCAAGATGTTCGCATCTATTTTGGATCGAGAGCTGAGTAGATGGGCTGAGACACATGGACTCAGAGCACTTGGGCAGGCAGGTTTTCAGACGAAGTTTCACAACTTTGGATCACATATTTACCCTCAGGGCTCTCATTGAGGAGGGACGAGCATGGGGGAAGAAGATATATTGCTGCTTTGTGGACTTCCGCAAAGCCTTTGACGCGGTGCCACGTGCCAAACTCATGAGGAAATTGCATGACATTGGTGTTCCCGAGGAGATGCAGTGGGGCATTTATGCATTATATGAGGCAGTGATAGGCAGAGTACGAACTCCCGGAGGCATGTCCAGAACAGTGACTAGCACCATTGGGGTGAAGCAGGGATGCCCACTATCACCCACCCTTTTTGGACTTTACATTGATGAGATATCCGACTACATTGACAGGATGGGGGGCCAGGGGGCGAGTCTGGTAGGGGTTTGGATACTCATACTGCTATATGCCGATGACATTGTACTTCTTGTAGACTCCCCTGAGGGTTTGCAACAGCATTTGGATGCTTTGCAGTCGTTTTGTGTAGATAGGGACCTCACAGTGAACCTTGGAAAGACTAAGATTATGGTCTTCAATACCGCACAGGCCTGGGTGACTACATCCGACCATCAGTTCACTTTTAGAGGTGAATGAGTGGAGTACACCAGATCATGTGTGTACCTAGGAGTCACATTCAGCGGACCACAGTTCTCTATGAGGCAGGCAACAGAGGCTAGATTGGCATGTGGATATGCAGCCCCTAGGTGGATATGCAGCCCTAGGGGCACTAGAGAGAGAATGTGCCTACATTCAGTTTCAGGAGCCGCTCACCAAACTCTGGTTGTTTGACACATTGGTCACACCTACACACTTATATGGCTCACCCATATGGGAGCCCAGCCTCTTACCACACGAAGAGGGAGCCGCTTGTCGACCAGGTTGGACCAGAGAGAGATTTCTATGATGGATGGCATGTACTAGAGAAACCACTAGTGACTATAATCGCACGCATGATTCGGAGCAAACCATCGGTACCTCGTGAGATTGTTAGAGCAGAGATAGGAGCCGCACCAGTGGTTACCGAAGCCTTGTTCCAGTTAGTGACATTTTTGCAGAGGATATGGGAGCTCACCAGATAGAGATACCCACACCTAGCACTTATCTCTTGCAGGCAGTAAGCAGCAGCAGATGGTTATACACGATGTTGGTACACCCAGATGTGTACCTGGCTGAGATTACATGGCATGACGATCGATGCACTCCCTCCATTTGATTACAGCCTGGATTGCCCCTTCTTGCACCTTAGTCGCTTTGAGCAAAATAGGGTGATCAGGATGGACATCGTGAGGCTAGATGCAAAAAGGACATGGTCCAGCCCCCCCCTACCACTAGGCACGAAGATGGCCCACTATCGGGACCATTTTCTACATCTCTCCCCAGATGGCTTTGTGACACGGTCTACATACATGGACAACCATCTCTCACATGGCATTCGTAGTGCCATCGGACAGATCCGCACTTCATCACATCAGCTGAGGGTAGAGATTGGCATATACGAGGGGATGAAACCAGAAGACCGCATTTGTCAGCTATGTTACTAGGAAGTGGAGTCAGAGGAGCACTACATATGCCGATGTATTGTGTACTATGAGATACGAGGGAGATACTGGTCTCTCTTCCGAGAGGGTTTTGGACCATTACAACATGTGATGGAGTTTGAGGATCAAAGGTGTTTGGGGCTTTTCTTATTAGAGCTCAGATGCCATCGAGAGGCTCTCCTACGAGCGAGGACAGCACACCAGGATCCACCCCGCCAGCGAGCCAGGACAGATTTTTTCAGGGCTAGGACCACCCCGGCAAATTTGACCAGGACTTCCACTACCCTTCGACGAGCCAGACGTCCCATAGACGTCGTTCAGGAGGAGTCACCCTTGACAGAGCCATAGCACTTTGTCGAGCGAGACGCCCACGCTTACCAAGACCTCGTCCACGGCCGTTTCATCACCGGTGGCCCCGCCACTTTAGTTTCTCTATCTTACAGCACCTCATGAGAGAGAGATTGAGATGAGCAGATTACACCAGTCTTATGCTAGTTGTAGATATTATACACTTTTGTTGTACCTGAGTAGGAGTATTTTCCTTTCATAGCTGTTTAGGACTTTTTTAGTCCTTTTTGTCTTACTTTTGATGAGACACCATGAGCTGTGTACTATGTTTTGGTCTCGTAGGCCACTTTGGCCTTTCGCAGATGTTAATCTCTCTCTCTCTCTCTCTCTCTCTCTCTCTCTCTCTCACTCAGGGAGTCACCACTCTGATAGAGCAGTTATCTTATGTCATGCTTGTCAGCCACGTCCACCAGGATCCCGACCACGGCATCCTCACCATTGCCAGATCAGAGCCATTATTGCTCGGCATCATCGGAGGCGCCTACCTCGCTTCTATGACCTCTCCATTCTAGACAGCCCCATGGCGGAGATACTTGATCTAAGGGAGAGGTCAACACTTCAACTGAACAGCATACATGGATCTACCTGATATACATTTTTCAGTATTTTCCAGTATATTCTACTCAGTATCATCTCGGAGTCTTACAGTTTTGTTCTTATAACTGTAGGACAATCAGTTTATTGTACTTTTTAGTCTCATTTTGTTGTTCTCTTTGATGAGACACCAACTTCAGATGTACTCTCAGTTTTGGTCTCATAGGCCATTATATCATTTCATTTTATTTCATTTCATTTCTCACCCACAAGTGGGGCAGATTGGCTAGTGTGAGGGCCCTTATAAAGGCCATGATCCACCCGAGTTCAAGTCCCACCGTTGGTCGTATATGCCCTCGTGTTGCATTCTATCGACGTTAATACCTCTCTCTCTCTCTCTCTCTCTCATAACCTTTCTATCACCCAAGTGTGGTAGATTGGTTAGCTCATTTCCCTCTTGAATCAAAGGTCTTGAGTTCAATCTTGTCGGATAGATCAATTTGGTCTCTTGGGATAGTTTCCTACGACGTTAAAAAGTTCTCTTCTCTCTCTCTTCTCTCTTCTCGATCGGTCTTGGTGAAGATAGAGATTGAGGCAAGGATGATGGTTGCATCGGTCACACGCTTGCGAGCCTGAGGAGTACATACCTTCTCTTTATTCCAGTTAGAGGGCTCTTCGGGGGTTCTTCTCTCGGTTCCTTGTGAGAGGAGGAATTTGCAGCCCAAGAGGGCAGAAACAGGAGCAACAATTGAATGTTTCAGGAAGGTTTCATGGACTGTTTCATGGCTGTGTCTTTGGCTACGTGCATGGGCAAATTGACTGTGTTTACAGGGCCTCATGAATGTACTATCTTGGCTGATTAGAGGTGAATAACAGTGTGGTGTTTTGGGGCACATGGCTGTGTGAAACCTCTATGCTAAGAGGTCTAGAGGACTGGCAGTTTGGACATGCATATGTATAAGCCGTGAATGGCTATGATGTATTCAGTTAAACTCTTCTATTGAATGTGAATAAAGAAATACCAAAAGGGGCGCCAAGCTTTGGGGCCAACAAGTGTCGTCGTTCTTTTTGTGTAGGAGCACTCTAGCTCCCTTTTTATCTGTCTTATTTGTTGGATTACAACTGTGTTTGGGTGATTGTTACCATCATCTCCCTTATTCACATAGACATTTGGCTGCTTGCCATTAGACATAGGAACCATATGTTTCTTTCAATTATTGGGCGCTTTGCTTTAAGAGGCTTTTTTGGCTAGGTCCAGTCGTCCGAAGCCTCTGAGACTTGCATTTTTCCCTTTTGTTTCGAGGTAGATGCCAGAGTTACTGGCTAAGAAATTGAGACTTGCTTTCCTTTGCCTTTTTCATTCACATTGTTTTGAGTTTGTGTAACATCTAGTGATTTAGCCTTCTGTTGGATATTGTGCCTTGTTGTAACAAGATCCGGCTCTTTAGGGATAGTCGAGGGAGGTAGCTGCAATCGTGGTTCGGGACATTCTCACTGCATATGTCCAAATTTTCCACATTGGAAACATGCGCTTGCAATTTTTTCCCGTTTTAATTTGAAAGGCCTTTCTCCTATCAGAGGGTCCCCTGAGTCAATGACAATACCTGGAAGGGTGGGTTTGTCAGTATCCCACAAGATGCAAAATCGATTCATGTTTCCATTCATTCCAGGGGGACAAACTACTTTCCCCAATCTTGCCGCAATTTCAGGAAGCAAGTGTCTCCACGTGCGGGGAAAGTCAATAACCTCGACCCATACCAGGCATTTGTCTTATCAAACTTTGAAAATCCCTCGTGAGCGACCAAGGCAACACATGCACCATCTGTGTCTTGAACATAGGAGGAGACATTTCCAACAACTGATTTTTTGCATCAGTCTCCGAAAGCAAGACCTCATAAAATCCGCGAGCACCAAACAAAACTCCTTGCACAACATGTTTTTTCACGACGGAGACTATCCATTGAGCCACATCTTGGGTTGAAAGCATCTTGCCAGGGAAAAACAAAATGATTGCATTTTGCACATACTGCTTCATTGGGTCCATGAGATCCTATGCTGGAATCTAAAATTTTAGGCTTGGCAAGGAACCCTCCCATGTCTTCCTTGCTTGAGCAAATGCTTCTAACAAACTCTCATGCAAACATTGGCCATCTTCATCTACCCGATTCCCCATGTCTTTCCTGCCTTTGTAGAGAAAATCCGCTCCGAAGAAGAAGCAGACATAAAAGGGAAATTTGTGATTGCTTCTTGAAGCGGACTTCGATTGGGTTGCTAATGATATTGGGATGAGAACACAAGACGGTTGATCGAAGACAAAAAAACAAACGAACGCGCGCGCGCGCACGCAGAGAGAGAGAGAGAGAGAGAGAGAGAGAGAGAGAGAGAGAGAGAGAGACTTTCGGATGGTATTTCTCTCACCCGTTCTCTCCGGCAGGGCTGTCCTCTTAGTCCTCTTTTCTTTGCCATTGCCACTCATGCTATGTTATCTCGCCTAGATGCTATGGCATCGCATGGTGAAGTGGTTGGTTTGCATCTCCCTCATGGCAAGCAATTGGTTGCTCAAGTCCTTGCGGATGACACTTTTGTGTTTCTCAGGGCCGAAAAAGCCAATATAGATCGAGCGATGGAAGCTTGCAATAATTTTGCATTGGCTTCTGGGCTGAAAATAAATTCAACAAAATCAGCCCTCATTGTATGCACGGAATTTGATCTTGAGACATTAGGGTGGCAAGGCCGTGTGGTGCATACAGGAGACATTGTTCGTCATCTTGGGTATCCGGTGGGTGTGGATGTGGACCCCCAAGCGCTTCTTGCTTGGATTTCTGCTCGGATCTCGGATAAATTTGTGTATTGGAAAGCTCAAGGGTGGCCTATGCACGTGAGGGTTAAGGTAGCTCAGGTTATTATGCTTAGCATGATTTCCTATTTTTTGCCTTTGCTACCTTGGACGCACAAATCTCTTCTCTGTTTGGTTGCTCCCACTCAGTTTATGCTGTGGAAGAGGCAAGGAAATATTATGGGTCAAACATGGATAGCTTGGAATCACATTACGACGTCCAAAAGAATGGGTGGGGATGCTTTACTGGATGTCCACTTGCATATGGTGGCGCGTAGGTGGGCGCTTTTTCAGGATATGTGTTTGCAGGAGCAGCCTTGGGTATTCATGGCTCGTGACTTGATTGAGTTGGAGGGATTGTCACATGGACGGACACGTGTGCAAGCTTCATGGTGGGACATTGTGAATGCGGCTCATCCTGTCCGTATTCGCTTATCTCACATTTTATCGCATATTCTCCTATCTTGGCATGAAGTTCTACTATTGGCTCGGTGGGATCCTGGTCATGAAAGACTACTTTTGAACTCTTTGCAGTTCGAAACATTTGTGGAGTCGCGTGTCATTGTTTGGCCAGACAGAGATGCTTCACACATACGACTCAACCGCATGGTCAGGTTAGGCTTGTTTAGAATCCGAGATGTTCCTCTCACTATGAGAGAGACGGATATGTGGTGCATCCCTGTCATACTGGAATGGTGGTAGATGATCCATGTCTAGGCCATGCTGTGAGAACCAATGTGTGACCTGTGCATACCATGATCCTCTGTCTCCTGCCTCGGCCAGCTGTCTTGATGCCTCAAAAGCTCTGTATGACAATCTGTCCTGTGGCATCTCTCTGATTCTGTCTAGCAGGCATATAGTCTGAAATATGGCCTCTACCATCATAGGAGGCGCAGCAAACTCTGCTCGGATTATGTCATGAGGTATTGACGGTTTGCTGCGTATCATGCGTGCCATCATGAGGGCCTGTGGTCTCTCTATCTGTGTCCACCAATGGGTAGCAAGGCCTGGCGCCCATACCGCTGCTCCATACATCAATGCCGGTGTGACTAATGTGTCAAATAGCCACCCCTTCGTCCGGGGCTCCTGAAAATGCGCTTGGTGGCACTGTCTCTCTAGCATAGCCAATGCTGCATATTCCCGTGTCAATCTAGCTCTGGCTGCTGAACCCATGGTGAAGCGTGTGGCTGCTGCAAAGAAGGTAACCCCTAGGTACACGTATGATGTCACCACCTCCACCTGGCGTCCTGCGAGAGTGAATGTCAGCTGACTCCTGCCTTGTCTCGATGTATGAAAGACCATAACCTTGGTTTTCCCAAGGTTCACAGTAAGACCCCTCTGTGTGCAGAAATCATCGAGTGCATGTAGATGCTGCTGTAGACCACCTGGAGACTCAGACACTAATACAATATCATCAGCATAAAGCATAATATGTACTGAGGTACCTGCTAAATCAACTCCATCTCCGCCTCCCCGTCAGCCACCTCATCAATGTATAACCCAAATAGTGTGGGGGAAAGTGGGCATCCTTGCTTCACACCAATGGTGCTAGCAATAGTCTCGGACATACCTCCTGGACATCTGACTCGCCCAAAAACCTGCTCATATAATGCATAGATGCCCCATGTCATATCTGCTGGTATGCCAAGAGACTGCAGGCGCTGAAAGAGCCTCTCTCGTGGTACTGTGTCAAATGCCTTGTGGAAATCCACAAAGCAGCAATAGAGCTTTCTCTTCCTCACTCTGGCCTGATCAATCATACATGTCAAAGTGAATACATGGTCAGTGGTAGAGAAAGCTCTCCTGAAGCTTGCCTGCCCTGATGAGCGTAAACCTGCTCGCTCAGGATATAAGCTAAGCTCTTGCTCCAACACTGCACCATAGAGTTTGGCCAGCACGTGGCCAACCATAACCGTCCTGTAGTTGCTCGGATCGAGCATATCCCCTGTTTTGTGAATCGGCACAATGGTGTGCATCGTCCACTCCGCAGGCAAACCCTCTGCTAGTGCCCTGTTAAACAGGTGTGCAAGAAAAGGAGCCAAAGAATCTACTGCATATATGAGATGCTCACCCTGCAGGCCCATATGGTCGGCGGCCCGTCCATGCTGTAGGCGGCGGATAGCTTCCTGTACCATCGAGTGGGTAAAGAAGCTAGCTGTGGTAGGTCGAGGCTCCTGTGGCTGAGGTATAGGTGGCTGCTCTGGGGCGTGGTATAGGCCCTCTGCATATGTGTGCCATGTCTGTGGGTCTGCAATAGGTGTTGGTGTCGAGGGCTCTCTGAAGTGCCGCCATGAGACACGGCTATCTCTACTCATGAAGAAATGAAAGATCTCTAGCTCGTGTATCTCCATGTCATCATAGTCATACACCTCACACTGTTTGCTCTGTGTGTGGGCATCGACGTCGCCCGTAAGAAATACTTCCCCTAGTGTAGAATAATGCATAATCTCCTCTGACAGACAAGTGTATGGCGAGGCTCCTGTCTCCTCTTCCTGTGGCATGTCCTGTGTAATGACATAGGAGGATCCTGATGGAGAAAAGTAACATAGAGCTATGTATATAACCCTGTCCTGTGAGAGCTGTAAGCTGATCCACATGTATCTGGCCTCTGGATCCTGTGCTACCACTCTCAGTCTCCCCTGTAGCTCTCGTCTGAATAAAACTGCTACTCTCCCCGATCCTCTCGAGGTACCCTGGCGTGTGGTCCTCCTGTATGCTGACTCCCACTGGAATCCCTCTACTCGAGGTAGCCCTCTCTCTGGGCTCTGATGTCTCTGTCAGAAGTATGATGTCTCTCCCCACCATAACATGCTCCAGTCGTCCAGGCTGCACCCATAGTGAACCATTACAGTTCCATATTGCCATGAGTATCTCTGTCAGTGGCCTGGTCTATGTCCCATAGGCCCCAAACCGCTAATCCATGGGCCGGCCATCAATGATGACCCGACCATCTCGGTAGAAGGCCTTCTTGCCTTCTCTCCTCGCGTGTAAGACTCGTGGCATGCAAGCTCTCCTATGCTCAAGCTGCATCCTCGTGAGATGATCATCCAAGAAAATAGGAGCTCCCTCTAAACCTCGTAGTATGACCCTCTTCCTCATGAAGGTGAGTCTCTCCGTCTCTCCTGCAAACTGTAGGATGAGGGCTCGCTTGCGTGTTGAGTCTTTCCCGACTCTATGCCCAAGCTATATGTCCAAGTTCATATCCAAGTTCAAGTAGTCCAAGTTTCCATGAGTAATCACCACAACTCCTACAACCTTGTCGATGAAGAAAACCATGGAAAACATATTTCTGGCAAGAAAACTAATATAAAACGTGTTTTAATGATTTTTGGGCGACAAAAACCTCCAAAAAACAGTTTTTAGGGTTTTTGGAGTAGTTTTAGGGTTTCTGAAATTTTCAGGGTTTTTGAAATTTTTGTTCGTATAGAGCTTTGTACACGCGTCCGTATCGTCCATGCATATGCCCTTACAAGTCTAGGGCTAACCCGTACATCTAAAAAGCAAGTTGGAGAAGGTGTTGATGGCGAAGGAGAAGCTCTCCGTGATCATACTGATGCCCACACACACTCCACGATCTCCTTCACGATGCTACAATAGAGGTTCAAGCCTTTTTATACTTGAAAAAGGCTCTGCTTTTTGCCAAAAGCTTGTCCATGCTTTTGCTTTGCCTTTTTATGCTTTACTTTTTTTACTTTAATTAATAAAATATTATTCAACTTTTGTAGCTTTGCTTTTTTGGCTTTAAGGCCTTGTTTTTTGGCCTTAGAGCTGCTTTTTGAGAAAGCGTCTTTTAGCTTTTTGGTTCAGCTCAGTCTCTTCTTTCCAATGGTGCCCTTGGTTCGCGGTCAACCCTCAAAAGGTGGAGTTGTGGCTGTGTTTTCTGCACCGGCATCTGTTTTTTGGTGAGTTCTTTGCATTTGGTGCTGCCAAACAAGTGGCCCTACATTGTCTTCTTCCTCCACGAGTCCCTGCCCTTTCGGTAGGTGGTTCCCGGTGGATCTTGGACTGTTTTGCTGCTGTCCCGCCTCTTTCTCTCTACGGTTTGAGAGGGGGCTGATTGTTCCTGTTGCCTGTGCCTCGCTTCGTTGGTAAGCACATGAGAGAAGTGTTTGAGAGCTGAGATTTGTTCTTTGCTGCTGTGGATATGGCTCCCCCCCTGTAAATACAAAGATGACAAGTTGAAAGGACCCAATTACGCTCATTGGAAGCTTCAAATGCAGGTCTGGTTCATCCGCAAGGGTTTGTGGGACACTGTTCAGGGCACTGAAAGGAAGCCCGAGTGTCCTCAAAACTCTAGGAGGTGGACTCAGGATCAGGAGGATAAATGTGCTGTGGAATTACAAGACTGGGAGAATCGGGACTCGAAGGCGCATTTTGTGCTTGTGTGGACCATCACCGAGAAGGTCTCACCGGGAGTGCAAACTCACCAGTGCTCATTAGGTATGGTCAAAATTGGAGGATCTCTTTGCGCGAGATTCGTCGATGAGGGCAGTTACCTTGGAAGGGTAGCTCTACAGCTTGTTATTTCCTGAAGGCAATTCAATGCAGTCTCTTCTCATGAAGGCCAAAGTTATCCATGACAGTTACTGGCTATGGGTGCTACTTTGTCCTCTTCTCAACTGGCTGCTCTTATCCTGACCAAGCTTCCTCTGGACTATGATGTTATTTCTCGATCTTTGCGGTGCTAGGTCACATGCACTCAGTTGGATTTTGATGATCTTAGCTTTCTACTTTTGGAGGACGACTCCGTTCTCATCTCACAGGGTAAGTTGAAGGTGTAAGTCAACAGTTCTGGCGAGGCACTTTTCTCAGTTCAGAAGAAAGGTCGGAGTCGTTGTTTCTCTTGCGGGAAAAGAGGGTATCTATCCAAGGATTGTTTGTCCAAGAAGAAGGACAAGACCAAGGGCAAGGCTTCATCTCAGAGAAAAGGCAAAGACACGACACAGGATAATGATACAGATTGTAGTACCACTTCTAGGGCTCCTAGGGAACTTCCGGCTCAGGAGACCCCAGACGGTGTGCTTCTCTAGTACACATGCAAATTTCCTCCATGTGCTTCCAGCTAGAAGAGGCTTGTTGGCGGGAGAGGGGGCTGATTACAGCTCCACTTACTGGTGCATGGGGACCGTGATTCGGAGATCCAAGCATTAGACATATGGCAGGACATGGTTATCTTTGGTATAACAAAGATTATGAAGATGCGGAATGGACTTTGCATGTCGTTTGCATCTACAAGATCTATCATTATAGATATGTTGTTTTGCTAGAAAAGTGGAAACTGGAAGTATTCCCACACGGCATCTCCTTAAGAATAGGCGTTTGAGAGGCAGCTTACAACCCCAGATCAGTCGAACCCTCTGTTTTAAACATTTAGTATTCATATGCCTTTTCCATAAAGTATCGGTATGAGCTTGGATCCACAGGGAAGAAAGCAACAATTTGTACACATTACTTGCTGAAAGCGCATATGATCGAAGAGAATTGGTATGACCAACAAGTTGCCAATCATGAAGTGTGTCTTGATCATCCCGGGGTGGGATGGGTTCAAAAGGCCACAACAATGTAGTAATGGTTTTTCACACTCGCCTGTGATGTAGACCCAAGTTATATTTCAGACATGCTTGTGGGAAGTTAAACACAAATCCCTCATCTTTTATGGCATTTGCCACAGTGTTAACCCCAATGGAGGTCAAAAAGCACTCCTTTCGTGGTTCCTGTATTGTAAGTGGTTGAAGAAACACTAAAAGACCAATGAATGCTTTTCAATTAGAGAGAGTTCCCAATCAGTGCACCTCCACCAACCATGTCATTGAATAGAAGACAAGGCTAATTTCCAATCACGAAGAAGGAAAAATGCATAAGGCATCTCGAAATTTTTCCTTCAAATTTAGTAAGCATTGCTTCCCAGTGAGAAACGTGTCAATTGCTATAAGCTCTAGTCTTGATAGAAGCACACATGTCTGCAAGCATTATGGCCCATGGTTGCCGAAGTTGAAAAAAAGTGGGAATCATGGTGGCCTATCTTGCCAAGAGATGATAATGCAGATCAAGTATATTTAGTCCACCATGCATTTTAGGTGTGCAGACTAAAGATCATCTCAAAAGACGTAGCGTTCTCGTCTGATGCTTGGTTTTCCACAACAATTCCAAGGCATAAGACACATAAAAGTATCAAATATCAGTTTTATGCCAAATCAACAATGGCAAGTAAAATTGCACATAGGTCATAATGATCGATTGAACAATTCTGAGATGCATGTGTAAAGGCCATGTAGAAAGCTTCCAATATGCTAGCTTGCCCTTCAATTTGTTCAATACCCAATGAATGGCATCCTGCATAGACATATACCATGCCAGTGGATATCCCAAATGTCTAACCAGGTGGTCTGGTGAAATTATTTGTCCTGGCCATAGCAGTGCATGCCAGTCACAAGAAGTCAACATGAAAGCATTTTAAACTTAGAAAAGTCGATATAAAGTCCAGCTGCTTTACCAAATAATTCCAAAGTTCTCATGATGCACTTGAGATCATTTGGATAATTTTTGGGCATGAATGAAGAATCATTTGCGTAGGCTTGGGCCACAAAATGTGAACCATTGGGTAACTGGGGCCATGTAATTGGCCGCGTTCAATCCAGACATCCATATACATGAAAAGGGGATGTGTGGCAATTGCGTAAAGTAATGCACTAAGAAGGCATCTTTGACACACAGATTTTTAAAATGTCCACTTTGGTGAGAGATATCACGACCCAAAACACACTGGGCAATACTATCTTGATATAACAAAAAAATAGCTTGTTGCATTTTACGACGAAAGCCCACTGTAGCCATGACCTCAGCTATGTAGTCCCATTGAACTGTATCAAAGGCTTTTGCTACATCCATTTGCATAACAAGGACGTCATGATAAGTATTTTTGGCATATTCCATCGCCAGATATGCATTAGCAATGTTATCCATAGCTTGTTTTCTGAGGACAAAACCATATTGTTGTGGATACAAACCATGGAAAAGTAGTCCGCCAATACGATTTGCAAGCAGGTTAGTTGCCAATTTGTAGATAAGTGGCATCAACGTGATTGATTGCCAATGTAGGCATACAATGAGGACAAGTAGGTTAGTTGCCAATTTGTAGATAAGTGGCATCAACGTGATTGATTGCCAATGTAGGCATACATCTTGTCTCCCATGCAACATTAATTGTCGGAACCTCTCTGTCTATGTAAGCAGGACTTGTAATGTGTGTGTGAGTGCCTTGCAAAGCATGTGAGGGCAAGCAGGTTAGTTGCCAATTTGTAGATAAGTGGCATCAACGTGATTGATTGCCAATGTAGGCGTACATCTTGTCTCCCATGCAACATTAATTGTCGGAACCTCTCTGTCTATGTAAGCAGGACTTTGTAATGTGTGTGTGAGTGCCTTGCAAAGCATGTGAGGGCAAGCAATGTAATGCGTGAGTGTGTTCCAAGTTCATTGTTCGAGGCTTTTGGGATGTGATGTGTTCCGTCCACTGTTGGGGATTATGGGCGTGGTGTGTCCAGCAGCTCATCATCTATTCTTGGAGTTCACTGTACACTTGTGTAGGAATTCATGGCCAAGCAAAGTTCCTTGCTGTGCATGGTGGCATCTTGTTTCGAGAAAACAGGTTGGTGTGTGCTCTTTCCGAGGTGATTCCATTATTCGCGATGTTGGAGGGTCCATGGTTGTATCTTCATCGACTTATCTTCTTCCGACTCTTGCATACTATGAGCTGCAGAGGGGGTGTTAGAATTGTGCATCTTAGTGTTCTGGGTCTTTACCGTTTATCTGGCATTTTATTGTATTTCTCCTATTTATTTGTCTTGTGAGCAGTCGGCCAGCTCACTCATGCACTATATAAGGAGTTCCCCATTATTCACTCCTAAATCCATTTCCCGCGCACATAGTTCGACATCCAGTTGCTAGCCTTTGCCATTGTAAAGCTTTACTGCTGTTACCATTTGGTGAGCTTGTGCATCTGGCCTTTTCTATATTTGTGGTGTCATTTGCTCATCTGGCAACATCTCAATGCCTTTTCTTTTACCGATGCCCTTGTTCTTGATGGTACATCTTCATGGCCTGTCACATGTGTTAGATAAAATAAATGCATACTCACCTTCTGCAAAAACTAGACACAAGCTAGTCAACAAACAAGTATGCATTATTCACTTCTACTGGGTACTCCAGGTACTGGCCAGGTAGTCTGGAGCCCAGGAGACTATCACATGCCATAAATCCAAGCATTGTCCATACATCAGACACAGCACACAAAGTCAAAGAAATTCAAACATACATCAGTATGATGTGCACAAGTATTGATTCTTCTGTTCATGGATTGTCGTGTCTAGTTTCATCGAAACCGTGCTGAGCCATGTGGCCACTAGGACCACTCAGACTATCCTCAAGGCCATCTGGTCACTAGGACCGCTCGAGAGTTCATCAATAGTCATCTGGGCCACCTGGTCGCATTGATTGCGTGACTATGAAATTCAATACAGTCATTTGGGCCATTTGGTTGCAACGATCGCCCGATTGGAAAATCCAATACAAGCATTTGGGCCATCTGGTCGCAATGATCGCCTGATTGCAAAGTCCAAGATATCTGGCATCGTTGCTGTCCAATGGGTCATCTGGCACCGTTGCCTCCCATATGTCCAATCGGTCATCTGGCACCGTTGCCTCCCATATACAACCTCGTTTTGGCATCGTTGCCGTCCAATGGGTCATTTGGCATCGTTGCCTCCCATATACAAATCTTGCTCCTTGGGCTATCCGACATCGTTGTCCCCCAAACTAGAGCATGTCCAAGTAACCATTATATAAGCAGAATAATGGTCAATCCCAGTCCAATATATATATATATATATATATATATATATATATATATATATATACAATGAAGAGAGGTAGAGGTAGAATCCCTCCCTCTTGAATCTGTCTTGATCGCAAGACATCCATATATGTACTTTAAATATATATGGACCAACCACTTTCTCATAAGCTCGAAGTATATCTGGATAGTCCTAGAAGTACTCCTTTGGCATCCATTTCGTGTCCAATGGCAAATAATTCTCGACTTCCAAGAGGAACTTTTTGACCACCGTCTTTTCTCTTTTTCTCATAGAATGAAACACAATCTCTTCTGGCTCTTCCATCCTTGGTAGATCCTTCAAAACAAGTTTCTCTGGGGGGTAACCTGTACATGGTTTCGATAAACTGTCATGGAAAACATTATATATCCTCCAATGATTTGAAAGGTCCAACCAATGGCATACATGGTTGATCTTCTTGGTAATCTGAAAAGTCCATATATCATCATTCCCTGACTTTGGCAATCCAAAGATAAAATCCATTTGATACTCTCCATAGAACATTCGATGGGTGCAATAATCGTGCTAGCGTTTGTTGGTCAAACTTGTCCTTCTAACAAACCAAACATTCTCGAACATATAACTCAATGTTCTATACAAGGTCAATAAAAGTAGCTTTCCAAAGCTTGAGGTGTAATCAGTATGCTTCTTTGCCTTGCGTAAGGTGGAGCATGGCTTTTCTATGTTCACTTTTGGCCTCGAATCCTTTGTGTCACATAAACGGGTTTGCATCATAAGAAAAACCCTTTTTGATGACATAGAAAGTCACCAAATCTTTATTCAGTAATCTGTTCCAAAACATCTTTGAAGTCTTTTGTGGTAGTATAAAGATCCTTCATCAAAGTGAAATCCATAGAGTAACCCATAGAAACCGCATGGCTCAAGGTTTTCCGAGATAATGCATCTGCTACCTTGTTGTCTTTGACGTTCATAGGCCACAACATGGCCTTTTTGGTTCAAGATTGCTCCAATGCAAGCTCATCATGTTCAACCACAAAAAGGTCTAGAATATCCAACACTGGTCCTTTGCTAGCATAAAGTCTCAATGCTTCAAAAGGGTTTTGTTTTAGCTATGGTCCACAAAGATCCCATGGCTTTATTTGTCGAAACATGCAATGGGCTAAGCACCACTACAAACCATTTGTCGAACTTCTTGGCATGATGTCAATCTGATGATCTTTTGATCTCTCTGGCGTCTTTGCCTTCCTTTTCCTTACCTGTCCTGAGGAAACTACATATGAAAGAGTAGGCCTAGGAGTAGCTTCCTTGTCTCCTCCATGATAAATAGAGCTGGTAGCTCTAGATTCTCCTGCAATGGTGACTCCTTTGGCCCGAAGATAGGCTTTAGCAGCTTCAACTCCTTTGGCTTCAGTGGCTCGATCCTTGACAAGAGAGGTTCAAGTCTTTTTATACTTGAAAAGGGCTTTGCTTTTTACCAAAGGCTTGTCCATGCTTTTGCTTTGCCTTTTTACGCTTTACTTTTTATGCTTTTATTAATAAAATATTACTCAACTTTTGGTGCTTTGCTTTTTTGGCTTTAAGGCCTTGCTTTTTGGCCTTAGAGCTACTTTTTGAGAAAACGCCTTTTAGCTTTTTGGTCTGGCTCAGTCTCCTCTTTCCAATGGTGCCCTTGGCTCGTAGTCAACCTTGTTTGACTTTTTGCTTTTTCTTGCTTTTTGACCAAGAAATGTGCTTTTTCTTGATCAAACCTTATGGACCCTGTCCCCATGTCTTCTTCCACTTGTCTGGTGTCCGGGCATGGGTTTATCATGTGAAATAGAGCTAGGAGGACCAAATAGTTACAGGAGGAAGACGTAAATGAAGGAAGAGGCACTAACGAAAAGAGGAATTAGCGGGCAGAAACATCAATGTGTGAGTGACTGCAGGCAACACACACACAACCAAAGCTAAACAAAAGCACCGGACAGGGCACCTGGATAGGGCCGCTTGGACAGAGAGTATGTCGACAGAAGCGTTGCACAGGGTTGGGCGACAGGGTCGCTGGACAGCTCCACACACACACACACACACACACACACACACACACACACACAGAAATGGTTTTTAAAGTCAGTACACACTTTGAGTGAAACCACTGCTTCATTAATAAAAGTAACCGTATATGCATGCGCGCGCGCACACACTTTTTTTCTTTTTAAGTAAAAAACAAGTGTTCTATTACCAAGGAGCAATGCACATGGGGAGGATGTACTTCAAAGAGAAGTCATGCAATGAAGAAAGCTAGAAAGAGTGGAAGAAGACCTCAAACTGTTGGGTATCAATAGCCTCCAACTGTGGATAGTCATGTAGGGATTGGCGAAGATTGGCACGAAAGAAAGCATAAGCATCTAGAGAAGATTGTCGAAACATAATATGGTTCCTAGTCTTCCAAATAGTCTAGAGTGCAGTATCTCATCTAGATCATGAGAGTGTCAAATCCAGCCATGCAAGATGGCAAAACACCAAAAATCGAATATAGTTTTCCTTCTTTGAAAAATGGAAAACGTCCTTGGAGATTGCGAGTCACTGCTTGCAAGAAAGTCCAATCCATTGACAAACAATTATTGGTTACAGATGTCATAACTCGAAATTTCCATTCAATACTTGTTTCTCACAAAACAGTATCACTCTGGACTCTCCGTTGAGACCAACTGGTCAGCAACAAGATCCTCCGTACAATGTGGAGTTGGATACGGCTCTCTCTCTCTCTCTCTCTCTCTCTCTCTCTCTCTCTCTATCGTCTAAGAATTGCTGCTCAACACACACTCATGCAAGCTCTAGGGTTTGCCTCCTTCCTCTGCCTTTTTGGAGTTATCAACATGGTATCTAGAGCTGGGGCAGGAGGTCCAAGGTAAAATCCTATCAAGGGAGCTCGTGAGTGCAAGACGATTCAAAAACTCCCTTGTGTCAGTGCAAGCCTATACCAAATGATAAGTACTCTCCATTTGATGATGGCACCACAATTTTCCGCTTTGCCAAATACTTTCCTATTGGGAGCGTTCCCTTGAGGCATCTCCATAGAAAAACCTTTTGTTTTAAAGAAAATTTTCTTTGCTATATCTTTCGCAAATTACCTTTTCTCCAGCCTAAGGACTATTCATATGCCACACTTGATCCGCATGTGCCTTTATCAAATGTCACCCCAAGGAATCTTATTTGCATATCCGAAGATAGATGATTCAAAAACTACCTTGTGTTAGTGCAATCCCATAGCAAATGATAAGTACTCTCCATTTGATGATGGCACCACAATTTACAAACAGTGGGGAGCCGCAATTTTTCGTTTTTCCAAATACTCTCCTGTCGGTAGCGTTCCTATGAGGCATCTCCATAGAAAAACCTTTGTTTTAAAGGCAATTTGCTTTGCCATATCTTTACCAAATTACCTTTCCTCTAGCCTAAGGACTTATTCATATGCCACACTTGATTCGCATGTCCCTTTATCCATGGTTCTGGAAGCAGTAATCTATATGCCCTTGCCGTTGTCTTTGTCGGGTGTTTCTTAGTACCCAATTATCTTGTCTTCGCCCAACGGATATATAGGACATATCCCTATGTCTTGCAAGCTAAGCAACAACAAGTCTCCATACAGGGCTCCTAATTGTCATCGTTGTTGTGCTTGTGGAAACGACAATGGTTTGCCTTTAGTTGTATTGTTGTAATGAAATCCTTAATGGTGCAAATTCCTTTTTGTGCTAAAAAATAAGCTTTTCTTGGCTCATCCAGATCATGAAAATGTCAAATCCAGCCATGCAAGAACTCAAAACACCAAAAATCCAAAAGAGTTTTCATTTGAATGATGGAAAACGTCCTTAGAGGTTGTGAGTTAGTGCTTGCGAGAAATTCCTGGACTCCATGTAATGGCAAAGTGCTTGCAATAAACTCTTGAACTCCGTGTAATGCCAAAGAAGATGGGGAATGGACTATGCATGTCATCCACATCTACAACATCCATCACTGGAGATCTGTCGTTTTGCCAGAAAAGTGGAAACTGGAAGTTTTCCCACAAGGCATCTTCATAAGAATAGACGCTGTTTGAGAGGTAGCTTACAACCCCAAATTATTCGAAGCCTGTGTTTCCACCATTAAGTATTCTCATGCAATCCCATAAAGTATCGGCGTGAGGCTAAATCCATGGGGAAGGAAGCAACAATTTGTACACATTACTTGCTGAAAGTGCATCCAATCGAAGAGAATTGGTATGACCAACAAGTTGCCAATCATGAAGTCTGTCTTGATCATCCAAGGGTGTGATGGGTTCAAAAGGCCGCAATAGCATAGTAATAGTTTTCCACTCGCCTCTCATGCAGACCCAAGTTATGTTTCAAACAGGCTTGTGGGAAAGTCAACCAATATCCCTCATCTATTACGACATCTGCCACAGTGGTAACTCCAATAGAGGCCAAAAAGCGGGCCTTTCATGGTTCTTGTACTGCAAGTGGTTGAGGAAACCCAGAAGACCAATGAATACCTTCCAATTGAAAAGAATTCTGAGTCAGTGCATCTCTACCATGCTAGTGAATAGAAGACAATGCTAATTTCCAATCACGAAGAAGGGAGGATGCATAAGGGCAACTTGGAATTTTTCCTTCAAATTTACTAAGCATTGCTTCCCAGTGACAAATGTGCCAATTGCCATAAGCTCTAGTCTTGATGGAAGCATAGATGCCTACAAGTATTATGGCCCGTGGTTGTCAAAGTTGAAAAAAAGTGGGAATCATGGTGGCCTTTCCTGCCAAGAAGTCAAGTATATTCAATGCACCATGCATTTTAGGAGTGCATACCAAAGATCGTCTCAGAAGACGCAGCGCTCTTGTATGATACTTGGTTTTCCACAACAATTCCAAGGCATTAGACATAAAAGTATCAATATCGATTTTACGCCAAATCAACAACGGCAAGTAAAATTGAAATAATTTGTCCTAGCCATAGCAGTGCTTGCCAGTCAACAAGAAGTCACGGAAGAAATTTAGACTTAGAAAAGTTGATAGAAAGTCCATCGGCTTTACCAAATAATTCCAAAGTTCTCATGATACATTTGAGAGATCATTTGGATCATTTTTGGGCATGAACAAAGAATCATTTGCATAGGCTTGCGTCGCAAAATGCGAACCATTGGGGGTAATTGCAAACCATGTAATTGCCCTTCCATGAGTAAACTGGATGGCAAGACAATACGAAAAATGAAAAACTAGCAGTCCAAAGAAAAAAAAAACAGAGCCAACGTATTACGTAGTTTATGTAGGCCCTGAAGTACAATATGGTGGGCAGCAAAAGAGCCTCTTGTGTCCGAATTCAGAATGTGTCATTGTCCTCATGGGGAAAAAGAAAGAAGAAAGATATATTAAGCGTCTACTAAAGACCCAATGGGCCTATGAGACCAAAGTGATACAATAATGTCCATGGCATATCTCATCATGGAATGGAAAATAATCTCACTGGGGTGATACAAAACTGTCCATGGAAACTCATCATGGAATACTAAGAACATAGAAACATGAGAGCAACCTCAGCTCCGAGTAGATGGTATACTACCCTCCAAAATATCAAGCACGGGGCTAATGAGTATGGCCGAGAGGTCTCCCTCAGCTATGTCACGTGGAAAGGTAGCTTGATGGCGGTGGATCATGTCCTGGATCTGGAGCTGATGAGGTGATCGTGGCCGTCGAGGGGTCGGGGGCGTCGGGCACGTTGGAGTGTGGAGGCTTGGTCCGAGGTAACTCCTCTCGGGCAAGGTAGGTCCATAGCAGTTCGTAGAGGGTCCACAAGATCCACTATATCAGTGTCCTCCACCTCGTGGGTCCGGAAGAAACTGGTGATGGTTGGCTGGCGAGGGAGGGGGCGGGGTGGCTGGGGCTGAAGCTCTCTCAAGAAGGTGTCCTTGTGTCTGCGGAGCTCAAGTAGGAAGAGACCTAGGCAATGATGGTCTTGGAAGTCAATGATCTTGGAGAGTGGATCAAATCCTTCACGAAATAGACAGTGAAACCTCCCTCGGATCTCATAGTATATTGGAGAGCGACATATGTAATGCTCCTCCGTGTCAACCTCTGTGTGGCATAATCGGCAGATCCTCTCCTCTTTGGGTCTCTGTATGAGCTTCCTGGCTCTGAAGATGTGCTTAGCTCTACCAATCTCCACTCTGAGGCGGTGGGATGAAACCCATATCTGACCAATCGCAATCCGCATGGCATGGGACATGTGAACACTCAAGTAGTCTGGTTGCTGGATGAATCCATCCTCAGTGAGTGTGAGGAAGTGATCTCTATAGAAGTGCAACTTCGTGGGGAGCCCGTAGGTGTGATCCATGTGCAATGGGTGTAGAGGCTGAGAAGATCTAACCGGATAACCCGGTTGGTATCCTCGTGAGACAGTCGGAGAAAAGTGGAGTCCAACTGTACTGAAGGGGGGGGGTAGGTGGTCCATGCGGAGCCCATATATTGAGAACCAAGTGGAAACTAGTGCATACCATACTCCAGAGAGTGCTATTTGTCTTGAGGACTCCAAGGCAAGCTTTCGGGTACCTGTGGGGATCCATGTGACTGATGCGATGGAGGTATGTGATTGTCTGGAAGAGTGGATCCACTACCATCGGGACTGTAGCAAACTCTATGTGGATAATATGGTGTGGGACTGATGGTTTGCTACGGATCATACGGGAGAACATCATGACGTGGGGCCTCTCAACTCGCTGCCAATCCTCATCGGATAAATCTGGCCCCTAGAAGGCTGCTCCATACATTAAGGCTGGTGTGACGAGGGTGTCAAAAAGCTAGCCCTTTGTCCTGGGCTCCTGGAAATGTGCCTAGAGCATTGCCGCTCAAGTAAGCTCAAGGTTATCCCTGTGTCACTCTGGCATGTGCTGCGGGAACCATGGTAAAGTGTGGGCCACTGAAAGTGACACCAAGGTAGACATAGGATGAGATGATCTCCAGAGGATCCCCTCTATATGTGAAGCTCAATCTGGATGTGAAGGGGGGAGAGGTATTGAAGACCATTTACCAAGTGTTGGGGTAAAGGCGTTATGCCCACCCTTATAGTGTGTACAAGCCCATAAGTTATAGTACATAGTACACTTAGTACTTTTAATGTACTAAGTGCACTATGTGTACTAGTGCAATATACATGTGTGATAGGGGAGTCACACACTCATGCCTCATGAGTTGACTTATCCCCACAACTCTCTCTCTCTCTCTCCCTTGTTGTTTCTCTGTGTATGTCTCCCACACAAGTGAAACCCTAACAGTTTCTCCCCTTCAACTGGTATCAGAGCCTGCAGGTCGACTAGGGGTTGATGCTGAGTCTCTTCAGAAACGCATAGCTGAAGCTGAAGCTGGAGCAGGCCCGTCCTCTCTGTTTGATCGAGCAAAGAAAGCCTGTGTAAGCTGAGTGCTGGGCGTGAAAGAAGGCAGCAAAGCGAGCGTTAGCCATTGAAGGAGGCGCAGCCAATCAGGCGGCGAAGGCTTTAGTCGACCGCTGGTCACCGAGCGAAAGCCTGTGTAGGCTGAGTGTTGGGCGTGAACGAAGGCAGCAAAGCGAGCGAATACACGGCGCCATCGACAGGTATCTGCTGATGCGTTGTACGCGTACATACGCTAGGCGAAAGCAGCGTGTGAGCGTGGACTGGCGACGGTGTAACACACCTAGGCGTCGGTTGACAGCATAGGATAGCTGGCAACGAAAGTACACCTCGTGGCTTTACGCCTGCAGCAGCCAGGCGGAACAGGCGAATGCGTTGGTGAACCCGACGTGAAGATTCCACACCTTGTGGCTTTACGCCTGCAGGCAGCCAGTCGGAACAGGCCTTCAGCGCTGGGCTTCGTGGAAGGTGAAAGTTCTACATCTTGTGCACCTTGTGCCTGCGAGCGACTGCCCTCTTGAGGTCTTCCGTGCTGCTGTCCACAGAGCTCTGCAGCGTCTGCAGCGTTTGGATCAGCCTGAGCGTGTAGCAACATCAGCAAGAAGCCTCCCTCCCTTTTCTGCAACAGCATCAAATTTTCTGCAGCAGCATCACCACCCCCCTTTCCTGCAACAAAAAATCAGAAATTACAAGGTATTTTCCTCAATTTTTTTTGGGATTTGCAATTGAGCAAGTACAATCAACAATTGAGCAGATACAGGTGTCGAATTGCTCAATTTTGAGCAAAATTGGCAAAATTGGGTGACATTGGTCACAATCAGGATCAATTTGCAGGAAATTGGTCACAATCAGGATCAATTTGCAGGAAATTGAATGTCGAAATTTGGGGCTTTTAATGTAATTGTGCAATTAAGCACTCATACATGCTGTATGATGTGAGAAATCGCACATTTGGGCAAAATTGCAGCAAATTGCAGTGCAAATCAAGGGGCTTTTGTGCCGATTTGGTTGATTTGCATGCAGGCAATCGCATTTGATGCTGTGGATAATGTGTTGATGCCTTACAAGCACTCAATGTGCCTGTAAATCAAGGGGCTTTCATGTATTTGATGTATATGTGGCCAGGGGGAAGCATCGTGAACACTCTGGATGCCTTCATGTGCGTCAATGTACCATGTATGATCAGAAATTGATCTTAAATCAAGGGGCTTTTCAAGTTTGTATGCTTGTTGAGCTTGGCAAAGCAGCAGGCAAGACATTTATGCCTTGAATCCTCAAAAATCAGCTTGCAGTCAAGGGGCCTTTGCCCAATTTCTGTTCGGGACTGTTTTATGCAGTGTTCGGGACTGTAAAAGTCTGATTTTCACTCATTTGGACAGCCAGGAGAGCATTTATTGCTATTGTACCTACTGGTACAGATTTGGCACAGCTTTGTGCATGTTTTGGCATGGCTGTACACTGTTTTGAGTGACCAAAAGATTCAATTTCAGCTGCTGTACTTGCCGGTACAGGTTTGGTACATTACAGGTGAGCACTTAGTACTGCTGTACAGTACTTTGGAAGGGCAATAGAGCACATTTAAGGTGCTGTCCAAAATCTGCAGCAACCAGATTTTGCTGATTTCATCACATAAAGTGGGAGAAAAGTTGCATTCTTGCTTCCGCAGTGGGAGATAAAGCTTGGGAGAAAAATTGTGAGCACTTTGTGTGCTTTTGGTGCAGTGTTTGCACATTTTGCAGGGAGTCAGGCATTGACAGGTTGCATATTGCTATGGCAACCACAGGTGAGAGCTCTTCATTGCTTCACATCAAGAAGCTTGAAGGTTCGCATAATTATGATATTTGGCAAACCCAGTGCTACAATGTGTTGCTTCAGAAAAAGCAGCACAAGCCTATCAAAGAAAGGGGTGTAATGCCCGCTTCTCTTACGGCTGAAGAGTGGGAAGATATGGATGAGCTGGCAAGATCTACTATCATGTTGTCTGTGTCAGACTCATTACTTTTCAGCATACGTGAAGAGAAGACAGCTTGGGGAATGTGGCAGAGATTGCAGGACTTGTATGCCCAACAAAGTGCCTCAAGCAAAGTGTATTGGTTGAAGAAACTCATAGGTCTTCAGATGAAGGAAGGGGCGTCTATGACAGCCCATTTAAATGAGTTTAATGGTATTGTCAGCCAGGTCATTAATCAAAAGTTGGCAATGGACGATGAGTTCAAAGCCACTTTTTTGTTATGCACTTTGCCAGAGAGTTGGGACACATTCAGGACAGCCACTAGCAATTCGAATGCTATGCTGTCATATGCAGATGTTGAGGGTGCTCTTCTTCAAGAAGAGATGAACAGGAAAAACAACTCTGTTGGAAAGTCCAATGCAATGAATGCACGTGGGAGATCCCAGCAAAGGGGGGAAAGCCAAGAAAGGGGAAGGAGCAAGTCTCGCTCCAAAAAGGATTTGGAATGCCATTATTGTGGCAAGAAGGGACACATTAAAAAGCAATGCTACAAATGGAAAAATGATCAAAAAGAAAAGGGAAAAGGCAAAGACAAAGAGAAAGATGAAGCCAAAGATGTAAAGCCAAAGGGCAAAAGTGGAGTCAAGATTGAAGAAATCAATGTGTCACATGCAGGTGGCAGTGAGGATGAGGTCCTCTTTACTTCTTCACTTGATGCCCATTCACTTCTTACAGGTGGTCATGGTATGCACTCATGGATCATTGATTCAGGTGCCTCCTTTCATGTCACAGGTTGCAGAGACTTGTTTGTCAGGTATACTGCTGGCAATGAAGGAGTGGTTTATTTGGGTGATAACCATGCATGCAAGATTCTTGGCAGAGGTGATGTGAGGCTTGTGTTTTCAGATGGCTCACAGCTTATGCTCCATGATGTCAGGCATGTGCCTGAGATCAAGAAGAATCTGCTTTCTACTGGACAGCTTGATGATGCTGATTATGTTACTACATTTGGTAGTGGAAAGTGGAAAATTAGTAAGGGCTCACTGGTTGTTGCCAGAGGCTCTAAGGTGGACACTCTTTACTTTATGCATGCAGGTGTTTGTCACCATGCTAATGTAAATACAACCGAGCTGCCGGAAATTTCTATGTGGCATAGCCGGTTGGGACACATGAGTGTCAAGGGAATGGAGCAATTGTCTCGTTTGGGTTACTTGCCTTCTCTAAAGTTTTCAAGTTTTCAGTTTTGTGAGCATTGTATATATGGTAGGCAACTACAGTGCCCCCACAAGAAAGCTCTTGGACAGAAAGATGCTCAGTTAGAGCTTGTGCATACAGATGTATGTGAGATGCCTTAGCTTTCTTTGGGAGGGGCAAAATATTTTGTGTCTTTTATTGATGATGCCACACGCAAGGTGTGGGTTTATCCTCTTCGTTTGAAGAGTGATACATTCTCAGTGTTTGAGAAGTTTGTTGCTCTTGTTGAGAATCAAACTGGCAAAACACTGAAGGCTTTGCGTTCCGACAATGGGGGAGAGTATATGTCCAAACAGTTTCAGGACTTTTGTGATGCTAAAGGCATCAAGAGGGAGCTCTCTACTCCTTATGATCCTCCACAAAACGGGACAGCAGAGAGGATGAACAGGACCATTCAGGAGAAGGTCCGTTCTATGTTGTCACATGCTGCATTACCTCATGGTTTTTGGGCTGAAGCTGTTATGACAGCCGTTCACCTTATAAACAGGTCACCTAACACGAGGCTTGGTGGGAAAGTGCCAGAGGAAGTATGGACAGGGAAGCCTCCGTCATACAAGCACTTGAGAGTGTTTGGTTGCGTTGCGTACGTGCACATACGCAGGGAAATGCGCACCAAACTTGATCCTAAGTCTCACAAATGCATATTCCCAGGATATGGTGACAGGTGTGAAATGGGGTATAGACTTTGGGATCCCATGAATAGAAAGATCATACGCAGCAATGATGTCATTTTTGATGAAACATGCATGTATAAGGAGCCTGCAAGGCAACAGGAGCCTGGCAGAGTCATCTTTGAAGATGATGGACATCATGGACAACAACAAAGGGCTGTAAATCAGCCATTACAGCAGGAAAACCAGCCCTTAAATGGTGCTGAAAATGGTCCAAATGGACAGCCAGATATGGCAGAAGATATCCCTATGGATATACCACAGTTAGAGGAGATACCGGGCATGATTTTTCAGCCTTATGGCATGGAACAGGAGCCACCAATGGGTGATATGCAGGCTGGACAGCAACCTGCAAATGATGGTCATTGGGTACGGAGGTCCACTAGACCCTCCAGAGCCCGTGACAGGTTTGTTCCAGGGGTTGACTACTTGATGCTCACTGACTGTGGGGAGCCCTCATGTTATAAGGAGGCTTTACAGAGGGCAGACAAAGTTCTATGGGAGCGTGCCATGAAGTCAGAGATGGATTCTCTGCACAAAAATGGAACTTGGAAGTTGGTGCCTTTGCCTGCAGGCAAGAAGGTGTTGCCATGCAAGTGGGTATACAGGCTCAAAGTTGCATCAGATGCAAAGCCAAGATACAAAGCCAGGTTAGTGGCTAAGGGCTTCAAGCAAGAATATGGTGTGGACTTTGATGAGATCTTCTCTCCAGTGGTCAAAATGACCACACTTAGAGCTATGTTGGCTTTGGTTGCGCATGATGATCTGGACTTGATTCAGATGGATGTGAAGACTGCTTTTCTTCACGGTGATCTCCATGAGGAGATATATATGCAGCAGCCAGAGGGTTATGGAGTAAGTGGAAAGGAGAAGCTTGTATGCAAGCTGAAAAAGAGTCTTTATGGGCTCAAACAGGCACCAAGAGAATGGTATCATAAATTTGATACATTCATGAAATCTCAGAAATTCAGGAGAAGTGACATAGATCACTGCTTGTACACCAAGAAAGCTTTGGATGGCAGTCTATTGATCCTCATCTTGTATGTTGATGATATGTTGATTGCCGGGAAATCTCGTAAGGAGATGGATGCCTTGAAGCAGAGGCTGCATCAAACCTTTGATATGAAGGATTTGGGTGATGCAAATCACATCTTGGGTATGCGGATACTTCGGGACAGAAATCAGCATGTGTTGTATTTGTCTCAGAAGGAATACATTGGCAAAGTCTTGCAGAGGTTCAATATGGACGGGGGGAAGAAGACTAGTACTCCTTTGCCTCCATATGTGAAACTCAGTGCTATGGACAGCCCACAGTCAGATAGAGACAGGGCTGATATGGCCAAGATTTCGTATGCTTCAGCTTGTGGCAGTCTCATGTATGCCATGGTTGCTACTAGGCCGGACATTGCATTTGCAGTGGGAGTGGTTTCTAGATACATGGCCAACCCTGGCAAGAAGCATTGGGAAGCAGTGAAAGGTGTCATGAGATACCTGAAGGGCACACAGGATATGTGCATTTGCTTTGGCAAACAGGATGCATTAGTGCATGGTTACACGGATTCGGATTATGCCGGTCATCCAGATAACCGGAAGTCTACTACCGGTTATGTGTTTACATTCACAGGAGGTGCTGTGTCATGGATATCCAGGATGCAGAAGTGCACTGCCTTATCTACTACAGAGGCCGAGTATATTGCAGCCACAGAGGCTTGCAAGGAGGCATTATGGCTATCTCGGTTAGTGGTTGATTTGGGTTATACAGGGGATATTCCATTGTTGCATTGTGACAGTCAGAGTGCCATTCAGTTGGCAAAGAACCCTGTCTTTCATGCAAAGACGAAGCATGTGGATGTGAAGTATCACTTCATCAGAGAGGTGATAGAGAACAAGCAAATTCAGCTTGTTAAGATTCACACGGATGACAACCCGGCTGATCTGTTGACGAAGAGTTTGCCTCCGGAGCGGTTTGCTCATTGCAGACACTTGATGGGCATTGGATGAGGCCAGTTTCAGCCTTGATATGGCCTTGTATATTATCATGTACATGCTGATTTTTCTTTTCCTTCATTTAAGGGCACTTTGCCTTTAAGTGGGAGGTTGTTGGGGTAAAGGCGTTATGCCCACCCTTATAGTGTGTACAAGCCCATAAGTTATAGTACATAGTACACTTAGTACTTTTAATGTACTAAGTGCACTATGTGTACTAGTGCAATATACATGTGTGATAGGGGAGTCACACACTCATGCCTCATGAGTTGACTTATCCCCACAACTCTCTCTCTCTCTCTCCCCCTTGTTGTTTCTCTGTGTATGTCTCCCACACAAGTGAAACCCTAACAGTTCTCCCCTTCACCAAGGTTAACAGAGAGGTCTTGCTGAGTGCAAAAGTCATGTAAGGCATCCAACTGTCTCTGAAGCCCCTCGGTTGAGTCTGAGAGAAGGACGATGTCATCTACATAAAGTAGTATGGGGATCTAATCCGTCAATGAAGCTCGAGATCTCATGAATTTAGAGGCCGAAAAGAGTGGGTGATAGAGGGCAGCCCTGTTTCACCCCAATAGTGCTGGAAATCTCCTGTGATTTACCTCCTGGGTCTCTCACTCGTCCGGTGACGGACTCATAGAGGGCAATGATGCTCCAAACCATGTCAGATGGGACTCCGATCTCTTGTAGACGGTGTAGGAGACGGGCTCGGGGTACAGTATCAAAAGCTTTGCAGAAATCCACAAAGCAGCAGTAAATCCTCTGATGTCGTGCTCTATCCTCCTCGATGATGGCACGGAGGGTGAAGATGTGGTCAAGGGTAGAGTAGCTCCTCCGAAAGCCAGCATGTCTTGAGGCTCTGCATCCTTGGGCTCTTTGCAAATGAAATGAGCTCCGCCTCTAGCACTGATCCATAGAGTTTGGCCAATGTGTGGCCAATCATGATCGTCTTGTAATTATTAGGATCAAGTGGATCTCCGGCTTTGAGGATGGGGGTGATGGTGTTGGTGGACCAAGAGGGTGGAGATCCTTAACAAAGGGTTCTATTGAACATGTAGGCTAGTAGGGATGCTAGGGTATCATCGGCATACGAGATGTACTTGGCAGTGAGTCCTTCATGATCTTGGGCTTGCTCATTGCGCAGTGTACGAATGGCCTTGAGGACCATGCCCTTTGTGAAGAAGGTGGAGATGGTGGGACGGCGATCTGGTGTTGGGGGGTAGGGGTGGCTGATGGGGGATATGATAGAGGGAGCGTGCATAGGAGTGCCATGTGTACGGGCGAGTGAGGTGTGTGGGAGGGTGATGTTCTTGGAGTTTTCTCTTGGCCTCTTCGCAGCTCGGCCCTAAGAAAAGTCAGTATAACTCATCCTCTTTCCGAGCGTAGAACTCCCGTTTCTTGCGTTGGGTGAGCCGTTGAGAAATCTGTTGCGCTTTGCGCTTCGTGATTTTCCCAATCCGTACCTCATGCTTAAGACAGGAGCGTGTGGCCTAGCATTTGTCATCATACCAACAGTTGTGGGGCATGGAACCGCAAGGTGGCTTGGCAGGAGACTGCCACGTGCAGATGAAAGAAGCGGTGGCGGATGTGTGGAGTATGGTGGGGAACTGTGATGTGAGGGTGGATAGGGGGACAGTAGGTTCCACATCGTGTAGTTATGGGTGGGTGAGTAATTGTCTGGTTCTACCGATTCCAGTGGTTGGGTGGTGGCTAACCCATGGGCCGGATGGGGTTAGGCTGAGTCTCATGTATGATGCTCTGTGGGGGTTTGTGCTTCTTCACCACCTCCACCCAATCTTTCTTAGTGGTTTGCAGTTCTTCCCGCAGCTTATCACTCGCAGCTTTCAAGTCAGTCCTTAGACCCTCCTGAATATTCAGTTCCCCTTCCTCCATTGTATGGTCCTTGACCGTAGCCTTTAGGGCTTCCATTTTTGCTTGGAGTTCCCCTATCATTGGGGCAGCCACTCGCATTCCTTGTTGTTGCAGCATTCCTTCTTTCAACATCTGAATCACCTCCTCCTGGTGGCTCACCTGTGCTGCCAATTCTTCAATCTTGTTGTTCTTTCCCTGTATCTCCTTGCGGAGGCCTTCCAAGAGTGAGAGTGAGAGTGAGAGTGAGAGTGAGAGATTTATCAACATCTACTAAAAGCCTTGAGGGTTTACGAGACCAAAAGGTATACATGTGATCCATGTTTAGAATGAATGTCAACAAAACATGAAAGTAAAAAAGCTAAGCACCCCAAAAACAGGGCTCTCGTTGTATAATGAACAAAGAAAGTAACTATGAGAGATTTATGCTGATTGGCATGCAACAAATCCTATCCACGTGTAACATTAAACCACAAAGTTCCACGCAATGCACCGTATTTGTAAGCCACATGCAAAATCTACAGCGAAGAAAGAAAGATAGGTATGTACAGTGTCAAATGAATCGAAAACTGGGGGCTTTGAGTGCTGCTAGAGTTATGGAGGTGTACTAACTTTTAGACCTCTTGTCATTGTCAGGTAATTTTGAGTGTAACAAGTGATATGGCAGCATTAGAGGTTGGTGGAGGGCCTTGGCACAGCAGTTGGAAGAGAAGAAGTGAAACAGCAGGTGCCATCAAGCCACTTCTAGGACTCCCTATTGATGTGGAATCACTATTTACTCGAGCTCCATCCTTTAAGCCACCTGGACTATAAATGAAGCCAACTGTCAAGCTGTTGTGAGAAGTGTCTGATGTTGTGTACAAAGGTCAGTCCTAGGAAAGCAAGCCAAGAGCCTAAGGCACATGAGTCTTAAGAGTTAATATTCAAACAGGCTATCTAATTGCTTGCAGGCACCGATCTCTCTCTCTCTCTCTCTCTCTCTTTGACCGAGTTCAAGTCCTACCGTTGGTCGTATATGCCCTCGTGTTGCATTCTACTGACGTTAATCTCTCTCTCTCTCTCTCTCTCTCTCTCTCTCTCTAAGCTCATAGGTCATTTTGGCCTTTTGAAGATGTTAATACAACTTTCTTTTTTCCTTGTTTCTCACTCTCTCTCGTCCCCCCTCTTATTGCTTACATTCTGGAGGTATTCATCTGAAGTTCTCTTGCATTACTCCTTGCCTTTTAAAACAGCTCAAACTAAATTATTTTGCACTTATGTTGTATGACAAATGCAGTTCAGGCATAAAATAAGCAATTCTGTGCCCCAAGAGCTCATATACATAGGCGAGCTCTCAATATTTATGTAGAGAGGTGGTCAGTGGCGAAGATTTCATTTCTATCTAAGGTCTCAGTCAATGTTAACTCAATTTTGATAGTTTATGGTTGAGAACTGCAAGAAAACTGAAGAACATTTGAAACCATCCAAAACTTATGTTCTTTTGAATCACATCTACCCCTCTTCATATATCCTAGTGCTAAGAGTCTATATGGTTTAGGAGAACTGCAAGAAAACTTTAGGACATTTGAAACTATTCAAAACTTACGTTCTCTTATATCACATCTACCCCTCTTCATATATCCTAGTGCTAAGAGTCTGTGGTTTAGGAGAACTGCAAGAAAACTTTAGGACATTTGAAACTATACAAACTTACGTTCTCTTATATCACATCTACTCCTCTTCATATATTCTAGTGCTAAGAGTCTATGTGGTTTAGGAGAACTGCAAGAGAACTTTAGGACATTTGAAACTATCCAAAACTTATGTTCTCTTATAGTGTTAAGAGTCTTATGTGATGAGAGCCTCAGTTACCCAATTGATCTCATGCAACACGTGAGTAACATGTAGGTCGTGATATGACATTGCATCTTAACAAGTTTTGTGCTGATACGAGGAAACTGTTATGCTAGAGGGCCATCATAGCAGTGAGTGCCTCCAATTCCATCTGACACTACTTGGCTAAATGCTTGCTCAATGGAAGAGGGAGGGGGGAGGGGGGTTGTGTTGAGAGTGATTTGAGTCCATGACATTATCCTTGTGATGGGATCATATCAGTAATTCCCTACAAGGCTATTTGCTTAAAAGATGTGAATGTGAGTAGAGAGAATGGCTGTGTACTCTCTTGCATGTCTCCTAGGTGTCATCCTTAACATGTAAATGACAAATTGAGATGAGGTTTGTGTGTTTAAGGGTGAAGCTTGTAAACTTAACTATCATGAAGTAGAATGGGATATGGACCTCCACGACTCACGTTCAGAGTCCAATGACTTAAATGTGAGTTATGGAGGTCTATATCCCCATATTGTATCATGATAGTCGACGACTCAAGTGAGTCATGGAGGTCTATATCCCATATTGCATCATGATATTATAGACTGAAGTGTGAGTCATGGAGGGCTATAATCTACAACTCAAGTGTGAGTCATGGAGGTCATGCACGACAATGTTATCCTCTATAAGGTGAAATTAGATAGTTACAATCTTATGAGCTTGTTCTATCTTAATCTTCATTGCTAGAGTGGACCTTTGAGACTTTTCAACATAGATAGGTGAGTTGAGACCTTGAAAGTCTTTATGCACATGTGTTGGACAATGAAGTCACCCATTCTTGTCACCACTATTGCAGTTTCAATGATGCTACTATTGGGGATGGTGATGGTGTCAGCATCATCATTGTGCACTTGCATCATTCTCACACTACTTCAAAAGTGGGCCAACTTACATGTATTATGAAAGTAGCACAAATCCACAATTACCATTGATGACTGTTATACAATGTCCATGTATCTCGCTCTTCTTTTGCCCTTTAAAAAACTAGTAGCACCTTCACAATTACTAGTGATGATTGTTATACAAAGTCCATGTATCTCACTCTTCTTTTGCCCTTTAAAAAACTAGTATCACCTTTGATGCATGAAAAAAGAGACAAAATAAAGTTTGACTAAACAAGTTTCTCTGAAGGGCCATGTTGACAAATATATTAAGGGGAGTAGCACTCCACATTGAGATTATTTATGCCTTGTATCTTTACTGTCTGACCTCACAAGGAAAAAAAGGTGTTACTTCCCAAGTCAAAGTTAGGCTCATACTACATTTGCTTCTTTTGCTTGACACTCTCTACCAATGACACTCAAGATCATAATAAGGACCATATGTTTGTGATCTATCCATTTCCTATCTTTGACGCTTGTAAGGACGAAAATGTTTAGCTTTCCTTGATTTGTGGCGCTTTGAATTATTAAGATGGAAGTCAAATTTCTCAACAAAATTGATCATCAAAACATTTGTTTTCGTTATCTTATCTAACTTGTTACATGTATTCTTGTCTTGAAGTGAGGATTTCACATTTTGGCAAATCTTGGAAGGGTACTTATGGTAATACTTCCTTGCCTTTTTGGCCATGGTTAGGCAGGCCTAGAATTAGAAAGTTCCAAGGGGGATTTATTGTTCAAAAGATATTCAAAAAAAGGGTGGAGAAAGTAAAGGCACAATTTTGGAAAAAATAGTTACACCCTTGATCTTGCACCCTTTCAATATTGTCAAGATCAAGGGTCACAAGAATTTAAATTCGAGTCGTTGATCATTCTTTTAAAAAAGGGAATCTTTGTTGGCACCATAAACCAACCTCAAAAATTGAGGTGTCACCATTAAGGGACCCTTTTTGCTTGGAATTCGAAGTGTCAGGCCATAATTACCTCTCCTATCATTGTCAACGCTAAAGTTTGACTTGCTCCCCCCAACCTTGATGTAAGGGAATGTTCCCTAGTTGCATTCCTTGGTGAGTTGGTTGGAATGCTCTAGTATGCCACTCCCAACCTTCATCCACCGTGGTTGTGGTATTTCAAGACAATTCCTCCTCAAAAATACTCCTTAGGACCATTCCCTCTCTTTTCTTACAAATAAATGAAGGTTTAACAAGAATGTTGCCATACAACAAAAAATTCTTTACCAAGCGTGAGCCCAAGGTTGAAGAATTATACATTCATTTCGAATTTGAAAATCTTCCTTTGTCCTTGGCCTCTTTGTTCCCTTTGGTTTGGCCACGTGGAGAGGGAGTAAGTCGTTTTAAATAAAGAGTAGATGAGCTCTACAAATAAAAAATTGGGGGTGGTTTGTCAACTCTTGTTTCATGATGACATTTTTTGAAAAAAATTTAGTATACATAGGATTTTTAACACGTTAGCATTAAGAATTAGAAAAAAAACACACATGAGCATCGAGAATGCCCCCCCTCCCTCCCCCAAAAAAAACAACGTAAAAAGAGAAGAATATCAAAAAAAATGATTTAAAAAAAATCATCGGGTAGTATTAAGGTGTTTGGTTGATATGCCCAAGGTTATGCAAACCCTACTCAAGGTTATGTGTTCAAACCCTACTGGCTATGTGGTGTAAAGTTGCCTCTGCGGGGACGATGGGTGTGCAGTGTTTATAAAGAGTGTAGTGTGTTTGTAAAAGGGAATGCGGGGCCGTAGGAGAAGTCCGCGAGAGGAGTCACCTTATCAACTAGGAATTAGTTGCGCAAATTTTTAAAAATGGAAGGAAATTAGCGTCAGCAGTCAGATGAGGAATCAACCTAAGATCGTAACCAAAGCTCTCCGTCGACGGCTTAGCACTTCCACGGACGCCGAAAGTCTCCGACACGTTCGTTTCCTTGAGAAAGCTTGGCAGCAGCGACATAGGCCGCAGCGTGGCCAGCATGCTTTGTTGCATGTGAACGAGTGCTGGGTTGCCCAGGCAATAAACGTCTGAGCGCCCACCTCTTGAATCCTTGATGGGCACGCCTTTCTTGGCCAGAATCTCCGAGGCAGTGATGCTGGGAGTGCCCAACGCGCGTGAATCACCTCCAGCGCGCTCCCGGTTGTCTGCAAAGCTCTGTGGATCTACAGAGAAGGCCCATTGCTTATTCCATGAGATTAATACACCTATCAACCTTACCCCTCACCGTCCTACTTCCCTTGCCCTCGCCGTCGCCCACCTCCCTCAGCATCTCAGAGCCTCCTCCCCGCCAACTTCCCGCCAACTTCCCTCCCCACACCCCGCTTCTCTCCCACCTGCCTAGCATCGAAGAGATAGGAGAAGGCAAACCACAGAGCTCCAGCTCAAACAAGAGAGGGGGTTGCCCAAGGGGATCTCTCTTTACCTTTGAACCTTACCATTTACAAGCTTAAAATAATTCAAAAGTTTATTTATTAATAACCACTCAAAAAAAACGTTTTGGGTGCTTATTGGGTGGGAGAGATGTAATGCTCAAATTTGAAGTCTTCATGAGGAAACAGCACATCAAAGCCCTTTTAAAACCCTCTAGAGAAGGCCTCTTAAAAAATAGGGTTGCAAAACCTTCTACCTAAGGCCTCTTAGAAAATAGGGCTGCAAAAGAAGGCCACGGTCTTTCTCTTAAGCTTAGTTTATTTCTCTTAAGCTTAGTTTATGCCTTCAAATCGAAGGTTAAGATAGGCCTTCAAATTTCATCCCTAGAGAGATTGCTCCCCACCCTCCCACTGGATTCTCGTCCTTTTGCTTTCATTTGCAGGAGTGTGTAAAGAAATACACATTAGAATTTGGAACATGCATCACATTAACTCCTCGCATGCTTGATGCATGTCCTCCTTGCATGCTCCTTTGCTGTGACACATAATGTTTAATCATATCCTTTTGAGACTTTTTCAATCGGAACGTGTGTTGATGTGGCATCATATAACCAATAGTTCCTCCAAAAGAGACCGTGTTTCCTTTCTCTACACATTGCGGTGGATTTCCATCATTGCTTTGGTGATGCAATGTGTTACAAGATTTTCCCACATCATAATCAATTGGGCCCGAGAGCATTAAATGCAACTTGGCCATGCATCTCTCAATTGTGTCAAAATCAACACACTCGTGTTTCTCCTCTAGAACCTTGTGTTATATGCATAGATAGTCAAGCATCATGTTTATTTTACTTGCATTGTCTATATGAATGATAAAAAGATGTATCTCATGGCGAGCTTTGAACTCAACATCTCCCTCCCCCAACCCTTGTGGTCTATGCACCACATCAATTTGATTTCATTGATACACTTGTTTCACATTAAAATATCTAGCATTATTCTCCTCTCCCTTTTTGGCCAATTGACAAAAAAAATGCATTGCGGAGGAGGGGGGGGGGGGGGGGGGCATGCTTCCACTACACAACAAGCCTCCTTCCCCCGCCAACTCTCCATCTTTTGAAATCTCTTTCAAAAAAGTGAAATGACCAAAGCTAGAGATTTTATTAAAGGACAATAGATCAGGGGAATGAAGTAAAATGTTGGTCTGCCCAAGTCTATGTTTAATCTTTAAGACCTAACTAAATGTAGATTGATTGAAATTTACTAAGTTTAAATATTTTTCTCAAAAAATTTTATTAGTGATAATTTAAAAACTATTTTAGTTTTATTTTTGAGAAAAGTAGAAACATACAATGAAGGTTATTGTGTTCGAGAGAAAGGTGCTAAATTTTGAGGATAACAGACATTTGTTATGTATATCTTGTAATTTCTTAACATATTCTTTGACTTCACGTATTTTGTTTAATAAGATGACAATTTCTTTATTGGATTTTACTTGTATGTTGAAGGTTCTTGGTACAAGAAAAAATCTCTTACCACTTATTAACCTTTCAAACTAGAATTGAATGACACGTGTAAATAAATCAACCGTGGAAAAATCATATGGAAGTATATAAAAACATGAAGAAAATTAACACTAGACAAATCTTCTATAGGATGGTTCTTAAAGGTCAAAAGATACTTGATGCTAATTTATGGTTCGGCATAGTTGCAGCAAAAAATTGGTTCTAGAAAAGTATGTGCAGAGAATCTGATATTTGTAGGTTGTTGGTGGATGTATGTTTATATGATTAGTTCACATATAGTAGGTATAACAGGTTTAGCATACCTTACCGTATCACAGGAGATGATTGTGTGGAGCTTACATGTTTGTTATATGTAGAAGTTTTTAGCAAGCAATGTTTGGTAAGTTACTGTAGGTAATCATGTCTAATAGTCTATCCTAGATTACGAGTGAGAAGTTAGACAAGAACTTCCAAGCATGGAAGTTTAGGATGATAAATTGCCTCATGGGAAAAATATATTAGAAATTTGTTTCACCACACACACACACACACACACACACACACACACACACACACATGTATATATACATGTGTGTGTGTGTGAATATGAATACTACCAAAACAATACCTTTGAATGCTTATATAAAGACTTTCGATCTTGAAGGTGCGTAAGAGGCAGCTTGCCAATTACAAGCAAGAACATGTTTGAGCTTGAAGGATTTGGTATAAGATGTCACCAGAAGTTGCTAGCCTTGCATGCAAGAAGAAAGCCTAGATGGGAGGGTCTCTTCAAAGCGGTGGAGGAGGCGCATCCTTGTTGCTTTAAACCCATTGTTTCTAGAAGGTGGTCATGCTTAGGAGATTGAAAGTGGTCTAGATCCATGTAAATACTGCCACAACATATGAATGACAAATGTAGCTGAAGCATAGAATTTAAGCGTAAAATTGGTTTTACCATGAGAATGTAGCTCTCATGTATGCATATATAAATAGGCATAAAGTAGAAAGCCAAAATGCTTGAAAGCTAGGCATCATTCCTCAAAGGTCACAAGGTCCATAGAGGTGGCAGCCAAAAACAGTACTTAAGGCTACCCAAGCTCAAGACTATTAGTCCTTTAAATCTCAAGTCATAAGGAATATATACCTTAATGAGGGATTCATATAAAATAATTATTTGAAAAAATCCCAACACTCTAACCTTCTCAAGCTTGATTATCTCATGCTTGCTTTTACAGTTATGTAGATGCCCATGAAAGAGGTCATAATAGCATAAATATAGGCAAAGCTTTGAGTTAGGATATGCAATCACTAAATCATGCACCCAAGTCTAACCTTTGATAGTTTAAAGATTGGCATATGATGAGAAAGGTAGTTAATGAAAGCTTTAAAAAAACCTTTAGCTTATTAATTGGGTTTTAAATTCCTATTTTCAAGAAAAAAAATGCTACTATAAGTGGGCTAGTTTTTCACACTTTAAAGTGATGATTTTAGAGTACATTAAATTTTCATTTCTATTGTTATGGAGTTTTAATAGATTATCTTGGGTAGACTTTACACTATTTAGAAGTGTGTGCATGTGTGTGTGTGTGTGTGTGTGTGTGTGTATCCAAATCTTTCTAATCAATGTTTAGAGTATTGGAGTGTACTTCAAGTCTAATAAAGAATAGCAAGGGATATATGTGTGTGTGTGTGTGTGTGTGTGTGTGTGTGTGTGTGTGTGTGTATCCAAAGCTTGCTAATCAAGATTTGGAGTATCAAAGTGTACCTCAAGTCTAATAAAGAGTAGCAAGGGCTATTATAAATGAAGCCATAAACTTATTTATATAACCTAATTTTGTTAGGTCTTTAAGCTATGGTGTTATCATCTCTAAAAACAATTAGACTAGCCTTTTTTGTATGACCTATTAAAAAGAATCTAGGTGACCAAACCTGGATGGCAGTAATAGTGTGTGTTAAGACTTGAAACCCCCCCAAACAAAATTGATACAATATTGATGGATTATACTAGAAGAACCACTTAATATAGCATAATGGAGGAATGAACATCCTTTGAAGTAATGTAGATGTTCCTTCTCAAAAATGCTAATCTTTTAAGCCAAACATCGCCACTCTTACGTACCACTATCCAAGTAAGTAAGGACTTATTAATCCCATGGGAAGACATGCTTCACCACCATGGTGATGGACTTGTTATTGTGTCCGAAGTAAAAAGGAGAAATTAGCAAGGAAGAACAACCACCAACCACACAAAACTAACACACAAAAAAATGAATTAATGAAGATCTCTATGTAAAGATATAAATGAATCACACATAACATCACATATGGTACTATGTATTCCAAGAAAGACATATGAGACATTTATAAGAATCCATAATGGCCATAATGATGATGGATTTCTTGTTGTTGTTATCCAAACTAAAAAAAGAGAAATTAACAAGGAATAACAACCACACAAAAACTAACACACACAACATATTTTGATAAAGCTCTCTATGTAAATATATAAATGAATCACACATAACAACACATAAGGCACTATGTATTCCAAGAAAGATTTATGGAACATATATAAGAACACAATAAGGGATCAGTTATTCTTTGACTTTATTGTGAACTAGGTAGAGTATGGTTTGGAATGTGGAACCTTAGTATAACTAAGGACTTCCCTTACAAAATATTTTCTTGATGTGGGCATGATGGTCCTTAGTATGATTAAGGTAGCACTAGAACAAGGCAACATATGGAGAGGAATAGTAAGATGGGGATAGTATCATGCACATCCAATTATGTAAGGACAACCTCAAAACCTATATTATATGAAACATCAGTATGACTAAGGTATTACTTTGGTAATAATATGACTTATGGTCACATAATTATGTTCAATTTTACATTGTTAAAAATTTCACGGTACCTTATTATTGACTTCCATTATTAGGCACTAAAATTAGGTCCGAAATTCCCCAAGGCTTAATACATTCTCGATCTTGATTGTGAGAAAGTATGTCTCCTCATAATCAAGTGTGTAGCTTTCATAAGCAAAATCTTCAAGATTATGGCCCTTGGAAGAGCGGTATAAGTGAGGAATGCATAGACTATAAGCTTAAAGGTATTTATTTTGTTATCTATAACTTAATTGGTATCATAACTAAGGTAAGACATATCAAAGTATATGAGATAAAAGTTATGTGCTGAAGTTTGTAAGGGAAGAGAGAGAAGTTGACAAATAAAAAAGAACCTTAGTTTAACTAAGGAGTGAAGAGAATGAACTACGATGCATCAGCCTCCCCACATGGGCCATAGAGGGGTATCCTCTACATTACATGTTGTGGGTGTCTAGAGAGTTTTATTGGCCTACAATGAAAAAGAATATAGCTAGATTTACTACTGATAGATGACTTGTCAAAAAAAATCAAGAGCTACAAAGACAAGACTCAAGGCCTATTGATGCTATTACCTATTCCCAACAATGAACCATGGAAGCAGATATCAATGAACTTCATTATAGGCTTTCCTAGTACTGTGAGTCATAATGACATGATTTGGACTATAGTGGATTGATTTCTTAAATAAGCCTATTTTATTCCATGTAAACTTTGTAGTCTTTTTTTACTACATTCTTTGAGAATTTAGGCACTAAGTTGGATTTCACAATCGTATTTCATCCAGAGTATAATGGACAAATGGAAGTGACTAATAGTACGATTCTCAACTTACTTAGAGCGTATGTTTCATCCAACCTAGACTTTGGGATAAATACATTCACCTTCTTCAGTTTGCTTGCAAACAATACACCTCATTCAATCGCCATCATGCACCATTTGAGATAATGTATAGCAAGGATTTATCCATTCATACCTCTCACCTTTCTCATAAAGTAGAGTTTTACTCGTAATTTGAGAATAGATTTCACGAAGTACAACGTAAATCTCAAGAAGCGTATGCTAAATAAGTAAACAAGAAACCTAAACCCATAACTTTTAAAGAAGATGATTATGTTCTCTTAAGAATTGAAAAGAGTTGTCTTCAAGCATGTTGAGAAGAATCCAGTAGTGAAATTGTCACCAAGGTTGTGTGGACCATTTAGGGTCACCAAAAAGATTTACAACCTTGCATATCGATTAGGTCTTCTACCACACTAGCACATTCACAATTCTTTCCACATTAGTTTGTCAAAACCATTTACAGGACCACTTCCTTCACATCCTACTTATGAAGGGCTTACCACAACTAATTTTTGATAAAGAGAAAATACTTGAGCCTAACATCATTGATCATCAACACACTACCACACCAAAATTGACACTTTCATAGAGTGCATGTGCGAAAAACTTATAGAGCCAAACTAAGACCCAAAATGGCCTCAAATCCAAATTTTAAAGTCAATAAGACCTTATGGACCTTATCCAAATTCTAAAGCCAGTAAGTTCTTATGGACCTTTCCCACACAGTAGAATGTCCCTCTGATTCATCACATGAATCGAAGCAGTTCGAACATTTGTGTCTGGCAAGAATGCCTTGATCCATGGGATGACTCTTTTAGGTTTGACTGGTTTCCTTTGCGTATATAAATGTGATTGATTTCCTAATCATAAACTAGCCTTGCCTTTCTCATGTAAGGCCTTTTGAGGATCATTATGTATGACCCTCTTCTTTGAAAATCCATCACCACAAGTGTGTGGTGGAAGCTTAATCTAAAGGTCTTGATTTTTGTATTTGGCTATGTTTTTATCTCAGCAATCTTCACTATGAGGCTTGTGTGCCCGGCTTCCCCAGGCCTCCTAGATATCCTTAGTGATTATGTTGACACTAGCACCCCACCATTTAAGATCACGGAGACCGCAAGTCCCTACACGATGTTCATTTTGTCACTTTCAAAATATCATCTTGGTTGTTAATGGGCACTTTTGGTTGTCCTTTGGTTTTGGTTGTGGAAGGAGGATGCTCAATGGGACATGGCTCATCCTCCTCCACCTCAGGTTCATGTTTAGTTCTATGGGCTCTTAAATTCCCATTCATCCAGTCAAATAAGTCTCTCCAAAGTTATGAATTTCCTTGTCAAAGGGAACGTATTAGAACTCGGACCTTTGAGGGCAAGGGGGTTATCAACAGTTTGAGCTTTGATCTTCGAGCTTTTGAGCAAGTGATGTCAATTTGTGTAGATTTTAACACAGTGGCATTGCATAAGAGAGCAAGACAATATGGTTTTGCCACAAAACTACCCAACCACACCACTTATAAAAGATAATAAGTGGATGATATGATGACATGTATGTATAAGCACTTAAAAGTATTGTATCATCCATCATGTGCCTCATCATATAAATTAATTACATTACAGAACAAAAGTAGTTACATCACTAAATGCACCATATCCAAAGTAGTAACATTGTAGAATATTGCAGAACCGGTAACATTTTTAGCTTAACACACCAAAATCCTAAATCAGTCCCACCATTGATGATGGCACAATCTCCTTTTGATAAACAAGAGCACAATGCACCATCTTTTTTTAATTCATCATCTTCTCAATCACCCCTTTTTCAAGAAATGCAAAGGTATATTGGTGGCATGCATGGATTTGTTTTTAGGAAGGAAGATGCAAAAACAAATGAAGAAAGAGGATCTAATGTTAAGGATCCAATTGAAGAGCAACCTCAAACCACATCTGACACTATATCAAGGGAACGGAGGTTAAGAATGACAAGGTCTCTAACATTGCAGGTTGTAATTGAGAGTGTGGAGGTGGGGGATAACGAAAAGAGCATTGATTACAAGCTACAAATGAAAGGATTAATGGAGAAGAATAATATTTATGTGGTGAAGATTGCATGCTTCCCTAACTGCACCTATGATGATTTTGTTCTTTGTTTATCTCGACGTGCCAAATATATGCCTTGTAAGAATATCTACTACATTTTCAGAGTGCTTCATCAATTCGAAGACTTCTTCCATAGTCAAACTAGTACCTAGCACGACAGTCCATTTCCTCGGTGCAACTCTTGGTGCAGCGATAATATACGGCATAGGGGACCATGTGTGTCATACATTATCTCCACAAAACCATTAGGCAAAATATGGACTCTCATTTTTTCCCCGTAAGGATTTCCACACCTCCTCTCTCTAGAAAAATGGGCTCAATGTGAAATTTTTGCAAATCAAATAAAAAGTTGGCGGCGATTGCACATTTGGAATCTACACTCATCGAGACCTTTCCAATGATATATATCAAAATTTCCCATCATGCTATATATCATTGGAAAGGTCTTGATGAGTAGATTCAAAATGTGCAATCTCCGCCAACTTTTGATTTGATTTGCAAAAATTTCACCATGAGCCCTTTTTTCTAGAGAGAGGAGGGGTGGAAATCCTTAAGGGGCAAAATTGTTGTTCTTTCACACCTTGCATAGTACTACACTTTCCTAAAAAACATGGTGCTAGAATCCCCAAATTTTTAGTAATGGGAATAGCTCTAAAAATAGGTTTGTTGCATTTTGAATTTGTTCCTAGAATACGTCCATTGCACCTTGCCTTATTGAATGGCTTGCATCGTGATATTTCCCATATCGCATCATTTGTCTCCACCTCTACCACTGCTGGCTCCTTATTTTTAGCCTCCGGTGTAGTCAAACCTAAAATACCTTTCTTTCTTGAATTTGTTGTCACATGAATGTATTCAGGCTTGTGGCTATCCAAATCATCAATCCCTTCTACCACTGTCTTGCCCCTTTTCTTTGTCATTGTCTCAAGCTCTGCATGCATGGGAAGTCTATCTAATGCAATCCCCAACTCTACTAGTGATTTATTGATTTGATTTGATAATTTTCTTGAACCTTTTATTCTTCACATTTTAATCACTTTCTCTTCTTTTTAGTTCTTCCAACAAGGGTCCTCCACCAATATGTTATCCACTCAAGAACGCAGTGTACTTTGATGACTGTAGAAGAGCCGTTGACATATCACCTAGCACATGCCTCATACAATCCTATTTTCTTTTTCTGGCTTACTACTACCAACCAACTCCCATACTGATAATCCATTCCCTAATCAAGAAAATAAGAAATAATTTATTAGAACCCTCAGTATTTCTTTTATATTCACACATATGTGCAACAATTCCATACATACCATTCTCATAAACTTCCCCCATGTGAGACATACGTACATGCCACCATCTCAACCAGGTTTGCATTTTTGGAATATCATCATTACAAGCATGCCACCCTCCCTCCTACCATTTTTGAAGAACCTTGTATTGTATTTCAGTTGTTTCTTAGAGGGCGCATTTTTCCATAGTCTACACTTCATCTTGTGTTCCTCTTGAAAGGGTGGCTTAATACAATCCTCATACAATCACGAGTGTGTTGGAGCATGCTTTGCTCCCACCAATGATCTCTCTTGATCTGGTCGGGTGTATTGTATACACAATCCTTACTGCATTCCAATGTAAAGATGCCTCATTTGCCATCATGAACCCTCTAAAATTTGGTCTCCCAAATCCGTGCTTTTCCATGAGACTATTCAACATGTTCCAAAATGTAATATGAGCATTAGCATATTCTACCTTAAAGTCACAGATTGCTATTATTAGTGATTCTTGAATATATGGGTAATATACATGTGCTCCCATTGTTGCCCAACCACTGATTCTATGACAATGATCAAAGAAAACCCAAAATTTTTCTAAGTCACCTCCTAGTTGCATCCTATTGAGTAGGTCCACCCCTAACCCTGCCCCCTTTGTTGTTGACATCTTAAACACATGGCACCTTGTGGATCTTCATCTTCTAACATAACAGGGAAAAGAACACTGTGGATATATTCATATGAGCACCTTCTTTTTAGTTCCACAATACTAAAATGGCAGTTTGGTCCTAACTTATGTAGATCATGTTCCTTTTCCACCCATCATCCAACCATGCATATGCACACGAATTGTGAAAACATCATACAATATTAATATTATTCTATAAACAAAATGCATACTTAAGAGATCACTTAACCCACCTTCTTTTGTCCACTGGTGGTGGGGTTGGATCTTTGCAAGCATTGTTTGCAGGCATCATCCATGAAATTACTATCCAAGGACTCCCTTGTAAGCATGTCTTCAAGGATATCATCATGGACTTTCTGTTTAACCTTCATCTCTATCTCCTTTATCTGTTCAGTTGACTGTTTTAAGGCCAAGGGATGATTATGATTCTCCACATGAATGAAATAACAACTAGATAATTTTCCCTCTATCTTTGAAATGCAAAGTAAAATGTAGCAAAGCATGCATGCAACAATTTTCTCTTAAGTTTGCAACAATGAAGACACTGAAGAAAAATCCCATTTGCAAACCTTCCTTCCCATTTACTTTTATTTTTCTCTTTTGTTCTAATGAAATATGGACACAGTTTATTTGCACAAACTATATGTCATCCCACTCATGAAGACCTTCTAAACCACTCCTAGGTAGGAAGGTTGTACATGTCATCACATATTGTTGCCAGTAATGTTGACCACATGATGTTTCCATTCCATGCATCATTTTTCCTTTATTTTGAGGAGGAAACTCAAACAAAATGTTTCCATCAAAAGCTGGAGGTAGTACACTCACATGAGTGAAAGTAGTCACACTATTAAAAGCCTCTTTAAGCTTACTTCTATAAGGGAGACTCCTCAAGGTCTCTAAAACACTGCTCCATGACTATGTTGATGTTTTGAAGTTGAATGTTTTTTTGGAGAGTCTACATAACTGTCTGATATCTCAATATCTGAGTCAATGTCCACTATTCCTTCTTGACTCTCGTTAACAGTTTTTCTTTGCCATATGCCATTATGTACTTCCCTGTTTGCAAGCTTATCATCAAACCCCCAGATACCCTCAATGTTTGTTTTAGGAATAATACAGAAACCATGTCACCCTCATTATTGTCAAAAACATCCACTAATGATACACTCCCCTCCTCATAGTCAAACTTGTCACATAGGCTGTTCTTAGATAGAAAGGACAACTCTTCTCTCCCACCCAAACAATGAGCTCCTTCCTTGTAGGACTCATCACTTACACCTTGTGTGTCAAACTCTTAGAAGAAGAAGCCGTTACTTCTCAAATAAAGAAGCTCCTTCCCTGCAGGACTCATCACTTACACCTTGTGTGTCAAACTCTTAGAAGAAGAAGCCATTACTTCTCAGATAAAGAGGCTCTCACAATCAGAATGACTAGCAACAAATAGTCAGCAGGTACGTGTCTAAAAGAATAATTGTAAAGACCACCAAAACCGTTTTTGATTGATATAGGACCTACAACTCTATGGAGTGGAAGGCTCCTTTAATGACAACATCTTCCTATGATTATCATTTATGAAAAAATATCATTTCACAAAACATCTTTATGAATAAAGTCATCTCCCACAACATTTAAAGGCCATAACTTAATAGGTCCACAACTCGAATTTGGGACCACAGTTTAAATTAAAAGAATAGTATTTGAAATTTTTTTCCCAACATGTGAATACTAAAGTACAATAGTATATATATAGTTTATTATATTAATTTACTCTTTTACACACACACACACACACACACACACACACACACACACACACACAGAGTTTACTTTTTATATAGTTATATATATATATATATATATATATATATATATATATATATATATAGAGTTTACTTTTATACTATATAGCTATAGTAAAGATGAGTAAATGCATGTATAACAACTATATATGCATTTAAAAGTAAGAACTATAAATACATTTAGAACTACACATAAAAACTATACCATATTTATATACATAAGAACTATATACTCTATATGTACTATACATATATAGAAAAACTATATATACTCTATATTTAGGAACTATATATGCCATACACTATACTTACACATGTAGACCTAAATAAAACAACTATATATACTATATATGTACTTTATATATATAATACTAAATATTTATATATAAGAAGTAAGAGCTATATATATACCACATATATATAAAAAATTTACAAGAACGAGATTTTTGTTTGTTTGAAAAAAAAAATGAAGGGTGGGGTCAGTTTCATTGGTGGAACTATCCCCACCATCGTACTCTTCAAAATTTTTAAATTCAAAGTTATCTATAACAATTATATTATCTATGAAATTTTTTTAACTTATATATATAGTTATATATATATATATATATATATAACTTATATATTATATAGTTTACTATATAGTTGACTATTAAATTATGTATAAAATTTTGTTATATATATATATATATATATATATATCTTATAAATTACATAGTTTATGAATACGAAATATGTTATATAGTTTACTATCATATGCATACATGTGTGTACACAGACATATGCACCTAAACACACATTCACATACATGCAGGAAACACACCATGTGTGTTACTTTTACATACATTCAAGAAACACACACACATACACACCTATATGCAAGCAACAAACATACCCACCTACATGCAAGAAATACCACATGGAGTAACACACACAAATATGTGTGTTTCACTACACATACTAATGCCATTATTTACA